>NC_139624.1:1524267-2026767 GCF_964638095.1 Poromitra crassiceps | reverse complement strand
GTTTTGTTTAGTTCTTTAGTTCTTAGTTTGCACTTTACAACACTTTGCACTCACTACATTCCACTCATCCAACAGCTGACACACTGATATCACTGACTTACACACTCCATACATTTTGACTCTTTGTTGCACCTTTTGGTTAATTTTGGAGTAATAAAACTCTTATTTATACTTGCAATGCTGTGTGTCTCCCTTTTTGTCATGGCTCACGAGCCGGGTCATGACAAATTGGGGGCTATGTCCGGTCCGGTTTAAAACTGGTAGATCGTTGAATTTGGCAGATCAATTTTGTCTCTACGGAGCTTGAAACCTTGATTGGTTATTTTTGTAGTCTGTTGGCTACTGTGGAGATACATGGCATTGATTTGGTTTATTTATCTGAATTAATGGTGCTTTTTGTAATTTCAGACTTGGTGCAATCTTAAGGTAAGTGTCAAATAGGTGCAAAAAAAAAATTGTGGGTGCACACGTCCTCTGTAGGTATAGCGGCGATTCCTCTTTAGGATCGTTGGGCATTTTTTTCAACCTGGTAGTGCTGCGAAAAAAATGGTTTGAGCTCTGTTCGTATGAATTTTGCTCGGGATCACATCCGTAGTCCGATGGTGGGGTTGCTAGTTAGTAGTTGCCTTGACCAGCTAGCGGGTTTGATTATGTTCGACCAACGGAGTTCGACATGACATGACAGCGCGTCATTGCATGCCGGGTCATGACAATAGGCAATATCTAATTGTTCCTTGTCTTGGCTAGCGTGTAACTACCCACCATTACTTCGCATGAAGACTAGGGAGGAGTTAAGATTAGGGGGATAAAATAGTGGGAGTAGAGGGGATTGTGTACTGTTTTGGGTGATTTGAACCTCGGCACCGTTCATTTTGACATTTACAGTTACTTTGACTAAAGGCATTTGGAGAGAGGGAGCATTTTTGTTTGGTGTGGATAATAAAAATAAAATAAAATGGCCTGCATTTATATAGCGCTTTTATCCAAAGCGCTTTACAATCAGTAGGTAGTCTACATTCACCCATTCATACACCGATGGCGGCAGGCTGCCACGCAGGGTGCCTACACACCATCGGGAGCAAGGAGGGTTAAGTGTCTTGCCCAAGGACACAACGACAGCAGCTGGGAGGGAGCGGGGATCGAACCGCCAACCCTTGCGTCATTGGCCGACCCGCTCTACCTCCTGAGCTAAAGCCGCCCAAATAATAAATATATAGGCTATTAAATAAATAAAAAAATGTCTGATCTAGTTGCTGATTTTGTTAAATCTCCATCGGAGGGTTTTTTGGACAAGTGTACCAAAGAGCAGCTATTAAAAATTGCGAGTCACTATGAAATTGAGATTTCTGATAGAAGGTTAAAAGACACTGTTAAAAGTATTTTGAAGGTAAATCTGTGCGACATGAATATTTTGGCTGCTACTCCGGAGGAGCTTTCTCCTCGTAAAATTTCTGTTTTGCCTCCGCCTGTTTTTGCAAGCAGTAATTTAACATTTGAACAGCAAAAAGAGTTGCTTGAGTTACAGTTAGAACACGAGAAAAGGAAGCAGGAGACCGAGATTGAACACGAGAAAAGGAAGCAGGAGACCGAGATTGAGAAGCAAATAATATTTGAAAAGTTGCGGTGTGAGGCAGAGAAAGAAAAAGTAGCCTTACAGAAATACAAATTGGATTTGATCAGAGATGGTAAAATTAATGCTGACAGGTCTGAGGAGTTGGATAGCTCCAGGCTTGGTTTTGAGTCAGCAGATAATTTTGATATCTTGGGTAATTTGCGATTATTGCCCAGTTTTAATGAACGGGAGCCAGAAACATTTTTCTCCTTGTTTGAGCGTGTGGCGGAGACAAGGAAGTGGCCACAGTCTGCTCGTGCGCTAATGCTCCAGTGCGTCTTGACCGGTAGAGCGCAGGAGGCGTACTCATCATTGTCTTTTGTAGACAGTCAGAAATATGATGTGGTTAAGTCCACTGTGCTAAGGGCATATGAATTAGTACCCGAAGCTTACCGCCAGCGTTTTCGGACGTGGAGAATAGGTGATAAACAGACGCATCTCGAATTCGCCCGTGACCTGACTGCTCATTTTACGCGCTGGTGTTCCGCATTGGAGGTGGTGAATTTTGAACAACTGTGTGACTTAATAGTCCTGGAGCAGTTAAAAAATTCCGTGCCTGGTAATATTGCCACATACATTGGTGATCAGAAAGTTAAAACTGCTGCCGAGGCTGCTGCTTTGGCTGATGAGTACGTTTTGACGCACAGGCGTGACTTTTGCGGAGCGCGCACGCGTAATACTGGGTTTGAGGCGGTCACTCAAAGTGCACGGTGTTTATTCTCCTGGCCGTACATATAAGTCCGACGTGCGCAGTGGCATGCAGAGTTCAGATAATATAAAGATCTGTAACTATTGTCATAAAAAGGGGCATGTGAAAGCTGACTGTTATGCTTTGAAGGGTAAATCAAATGGGGTAGGAGTGCAGGCGAAAGGAGCCTGTCTTGCCGTGTCTGTGCTGAAGTTGCCTGTGGTAAATGTAGCAGGTGATGGGGTGCAGGAGAAAAGTCAGTCTGGGGAACTGGATTCTTTTTTGGCTTTTGTGTCAGAGGGCTGGGTTTCTCTGCTGGGCAGTGAGGTAAAAGTACCAGTCAGAATCCTGCGAGATACAGCTGCTTTTGATTCCTTCATACAGGCCTCAGTGTTGCCATTTTCTAAGAAGAGTGAGGCAGGTTGTTCTGTCCCTGTTCTGGGGATGAGCATGAACGTTTTGCACATTCCACTTCACCTTGTCATGCTGCATTGTGATCTTTTCCAGGGCCAAATGACTGTGGGCGTGCGAGCAGCACTGCCAATTGAAGGCATCACATTAATTTTGGGGAATGGCGTTGCAGGGGGGCGAGTATGGGCTGGTGTACAGCCGCCATCTCCTGTGGTCTCCTCGGTTCCATTGGTGAGGAAGCAGCCAGATGAAAATGAGAAGCACTTTCCCCAGGTCTTCACTGCGTGTGCGGTAACGCGCTCTATGGCACATGCCAATCCTGAGTCTGGTGGTGGGAAGAGTGATGCATCAGAAGTGTGTGCATTTTCCCTGTCTAATGTACCTCTCTCAGTTTCACAGGAAGAGCTGAAGGTTGAACAGCAGGCGGATCCTTCTCTGAGGGGTCTGTTGGAGCAGGTGCTTTCCGGGGAGGAGGTAAAAAGTAGCTCTCGGGGTTATTTCATGCAGAACGGCCTGTTGGTCAGAAAATGGGTGCCTCATGGTAACAGTTTTGTCGGAGACCCCATTGTCCAAATTGTGGTGCCGTCCAAATTCCGTAGGTCAGTTATTAAAGTGGCTCATGACGAATCGGGACATTGGGGTATCAGGAAAACATATGATCGGGTCCTGCAGCATTTCTTTTGGCCGCGTGTGAAAAAGGATGTGGCTACACATATTAAATCATGTCACACATGTCAACTGACTGGAAAACCCAATCAAACTATCAAGCCTGCTCCTTTGTTCCCTATCCCAGCTGTTAGCCGACCTTTTGAGCATTTAATCATTGATTGTGTGGGTCCACTGCCTCGTTCTCGTTCGGGTGCAGTTTATCTCCTCACGGTGATGTGCCAAAGCACGCGCTATCCGGCTGCGTATCCATTGCGCACGATAACTGCAAGGTCTGTGGTGCGCGCACTTACCCAGTTCATCTCAGTTTTCGGTATTCCGAAAATTATTCAAACTGACCAGGGGTCCAACTTTACCTCCCATTTGTTCTCCCAAGTGTTAAAACAACTGCGTGTTAAGCACAACAAGGCTTCGGCCTATCACGCGCAAAGTCAGGGAGCGTTGGAATGATTTCATCAGACACTGAAGTCATTGTTGCGCGCGTACTGTACTGAAATGGGAGGAGACTGGGAGGGGGGGTTGCCCTGGCTGATGTTGGCATCTCGGGAAGTGACGCAGGAAAGCACTGGTTTCAGTCCAAACGAGCTGGTGTTCGGGCATACAGTGCGTGGCCAGTTGACGCTGCTGTATGATCAATGGAAAGTGGCAGATCCACCCAAAAATCTCACTGACTTTGTAAACGGTTTCCGGCATAGGCTGCATGTGGCTGGAGAGCTGGCAAAGAAAAATCTGTCATCCGTACAAGGAAAAATGAAGAAGCTGTTTGATCGTCGGTCTGAGCGCTGAGTGTTTAGTCCCGGTGATCAGGTGTTAGCCTTGCTACCCATGACCACTTCGCCTTTCCAAGCAAAGTTTACTGGCCCGCACAAGGTCCTAAGACAAGTGTCTGAAACAATTACATCATAGCCACTCCTGAGCGCAGAAAGGCAACTCAACTCTGCCATGTGAATTTATTAAAGCCTTATTTCTCTCGTGTGCAGGAGTCATCTCAGGTTGACCTCCCGTCTCCTTCAGAGCGCGCACGGCCGGCGTGTTTTTTGGGGAGGGTGTCTGCGTTTTCTGTCCCACAGACTGTGGATGCAGAAGTGGAGGATGGTTTACCTGAACTTGGCTCTGCTGTGTTGCAAGGTCGGTTAAAAAACTCTGAGTCTCTGCACAAACTTGAGGGGTTGTTGGGTCACTTATTGTTGTAGAAAATTGAAGTTCCATTGGCATTTCCTAATCAATAAGCTATAAGCTATAATTGCATACACATAACTAATGCTATGAGTTATTAGTCATAAGACATCTCACAAATGCATATTTGCATATGCAGAGACACATAACTAGTTTATCAAGGAGGATATATCTCCCCTTTGCTCTAGCCTTCAGAAACTCAGCATGACAATGACCATGAGACGGGGACGCTTGCTGATAACAGTCTCCCAGTTGGACTGAGCTGACGCACACTCCAAACTATTAACACATTCCTCTCCCCTCCTCTCTCTCTGTTTCTCTCTGCCTTCCTTGCCTATAAAGCGTGTGTCAAACTGTCAATCGCTTCTGAATATTGAGACTCTGTACATTGATCAGATGGTACATTGAGATTCAGTCTCTCCTATAATGCAGTTTATAGGAGAATGTTATAGCTTTAAATATACTCTTATAAGACAACTTTCTGGCTCTTGGCTTCATTCATTTGGTTTATATTAGCTGTTATATATATTATATTGCGGATGAGGAATGGTGAAATTCTATTCTCTATCACTTATCATTGTCACAACAGGCGGATCTGATGGAGCTTATTAGATCTTTTCCTTGTTTATTCAGTGACGTTCCTACTCAGACTCACTTTATTGAACACGATATAAACAACGGAGATGCTCAGCCAATTAGGCAGAGGTTTTATCGTGTAAATCCGGAGAAACGTAAATATCTGGATGCTGAAGTCAGTTACATGTTAAAAAATGGGATTGCTGAACCTTCATCGTCGAGTTGGGCATCACCTTGCCTGCTGGTTCCAAAATCGGACAACACCCCAAGGTTTTGTACAGATTTCCGTAAGGTGAACGCGGTGACCAAACCAGACTCTTTTCCACTCCCGCGTATGGAAGACTGTGTTGACCAGGTTGGCCATGCCAAGTATGTCAGTAAATTTGACTTACTGAAAGGCTATTGGCAGGTCCCGTTGTCGGAGCGCGCATGTGAAATCTCTGCTTTCATAACACCAAATGGGTTGTACTCTTATCGAGTTATGCCATTCGGCTTGCGTAACGCACCTGCAACCTTTCAGAGGCTTATGACGAAAGTTCTGTGGGATTTAGAGGGATGTACAGTCTATTTAGATGATGTGGTGGTCTGTGCGAATAGCTGGTCGTCTCATCTGGAGCGCAAGCCGCTTGGCTGATGCGCATCTCACTGTCAACCTCGCCAAGTGTGAGTTTGCGAGGGCGACAGTGACATACCTGGGTCGGGTGGTTGGGCAGGGTACTGTTCGTCCAGTGCAAGCTAAAGTTCAAGCTGTTGAGCAGTATCCTACACCTACCACAAAAAAGGAACTCATGTGTTTCCTGGGTATGGTGGGATACTACAGGTGTTTTTGTAGAAATTTTTCCGAAGTATCTGCGCCACTTACAGACTTGTTAAAGGGTTCTGTCATGTTTACCTGGCCCTCTGTTTGTCAACAGACCTTTAAAAGGGTGAAGGCACTGTTGTGTAATGCCCCAGTTTTGGCAGCGCCTCGTTTTGACCGTGCTTTCTCCCTCCAGGTCGATGCAAGTCACGTGGGGGCGGGAGCTGTCCTTCAGCAAAGTGATGATCTAGGTTTTGATAAACCAGTGAGCTTTTTCTCAAGGAAATTTAACTCATACCAGCTAAATTACTCTACCATAGAGAAAGAAGCACTTGCACTAGTGTGGGCGCTGATTCATTTTGATGTCTATGTGGGCTCTCGTGTTGTGCCTGTAGTGGTCTACACCGACCATAACCCCTTAACCTTTCTCAATTCTCTGCAGTGTCCAAATCAGAGACTGATCAGATGGTCGCTATTGTTACAGTCGTACTGGCTAGAGATCCGTTACATCAAGGGTCCTGACAAGGTTGTGGCGGACGCTTTGTCCAGAGCTCCTTATGAATAAATAGCCTGTTTTTTTTTAACCATGCCTGTTTTCTGTTCATCCCACTTCATTCTTTTTTCTCCTCCCATCTTAAATTGCTTCTTACTGGTACCAGGTTGCTGATGGGGGGGGGTGAGTAGAAGGTGATGGTGGGTGACAGTAATCAGGTTGGTTTAGCAAATGTTTGACTTATCATTATGCTACTAACTGAAGTTAAACAATTATGATTATGACTGTTTAGGGAAAAAACATTTTTAGTAAAAAATATATATCTAGTTTACACCAAACTTTAAAAACAGTGTTGATTGTTTTGTTTTTCCTGATTTATTTAAAGTTGCTAGTAAAAAAAAAAATGCACATTTGAATTAAGTTCACTGTTCTAATAGAACATTTTGGTATCATAACTTTCGATTGAATTCTATTGAGTTATGGATTCTGGTTCCGGGGTTGGGACCCCGCTTCTATGGGGGAGGGTGTGACGGCCCTCTGCTTTGCAGGGCCTGCTTTGTGTGTGTGTGTATGTGCATATGCTCTGCAGGGCTTGGTGTGTGTGTGTGTGGTTTCCCCCTTCAATTGCCTGCAGTCCAGTATAGGTGGAGTTAATCAGAGCAACCTGGAGCACCTGATCAGTCTCCAGGAGGCTTTAAATCTGGCTGGCAGACCTCAGTCTGTCTCTCTCCCTCTCCATGCCAGCACCATGTTTTGTTTAGTTCTTTAGTTCTTAGTTTGCACTTTACAACACTTTGCACTCACTACATTCCACTCATCCAACAGCTGACACACTGATATCACTGACTTACACACTCCATAGTACAGTTTGACTCTTTGTTGCTGTTACGACTGTGTCGTTTTCTTTTCTTATTGTACTTTGTTATTTCTAATTAAAGGTAGATTCGTAAATGGACTTGAGTCCAGTCCATTTACTCATGTGCTATTTCTCCTGACATGCTTCCTGTGTGTGGGTGTTGCTCTCAGAGAGAAGTGTGTCTTTGGTTCAGTCTTTCACCAGGTGCAGCTGGTTGGAGAATTGGATCCACTAATCACCTGCAGAGACTGCTGATTGGATGGCAGCCCTGTCTGTCTGCCTATAAAAGGCGTCATTATTCAACATGGCGACAGAGCTGTTCTGGGATGTGTGAGGCCCAGACTCTCTCATCCGCACATCATCATTCATTACATTATTGTATTTTCTTCATTGCATGTATTGGCCTGTGTTAATTCATGTTTTCTTGTTGTTTTAGGAGCGATGCGCCTGTGTCTGTGCTAGGGACCAGTAGTGCCGACCGGTAACATCAGGTAATAGTAAAGCGTTGGCCTGCTGGACCAGATCCTCTGTCAGCTAGAGCGTATCGTCTCCTTTTTCTTTTTATGATTTGAAAAATAAACATGTTTTTGTATATTTGAACTTGTTTCTGTGTATTTCATGTTCTGGTCCCAGACCTAGACTTGGGGTCGTAACATGAATTGGGGGCTCGTCCCGGTCTTGTTCCTGTGTTTTGTTTTGCTCTGTCATTGAGAGCAGAAAAAACCCGCAAACCCGCATTTCACTTGGTTTTTGTTTTTTTTCCTTGCTGTATGGGTTAAAACAGTAAAATAATTGCAAATTCCAGTGTGGTGGTTGGAGGATTGTGAATGGGACATGTTAATCTGTTTTTCTTTGTTACAGTTCATCTGTGAGCCGTGGGTAAGTTGATTGACAGTTTGTAGTGTATCGTAGTTTGTACTGTATTGTGGTCATGAGTGTTGTAGATAAATTTGTGCAGTTGCCTGAGTATGACTTTCTGGTGGAGTGCACAAGAGCAGAGCTGGTGGCTATCGCTCAGCATTATGGCATTGTCGTGCCTGGAGCTGCGAGAAAGAAAGCAGCAGTATTTCAAGTGGTTGTGGACACATTGGTGGCTAAAAATGTGATTGTTACTCCTGAGGCCGGGGGAGAGCGAAAAATAGAGGAAGAGGAGTTACTCATGTTACGACCCCAAGTCTAGGTCTGGGACCAGAACATGAAATACACAGAAACAAGTTCAAATATACAAAAACATGTTTATTTTTCAAATGATAAAAAGAAAAAGGAGACGATACGCTCTAGCTGACAGAGGATCTGGTCCAGCAGGCGAACGCTTTACTATTACCTGATGTTACCGGTCGGCAGTACTGGTCCCTAGCACAGACACAGGCGCATCGCTCCTAAAACAACAAGAAAACATGAATTAACACAGGCCAATACATGCAATGAAGAAAATACAATAATGTAATGAATGATGATGTGCGGATGAGAGTCTGGGCCTCACACATCCCAGAACAGCTCTGTCGCCATGTTGAATAATGACGCCTTTTATAGGCAGACAGACAGGGCTGCCATCCAATCAGCAGTCTCTGCAGGTGATTAGTGGATCCAATTCTCCAACCAGCTGCACCTGGTGAAAGACTGAACCAAAGACACACTTCTCTCTGAGAGCAACACCCACACACAGGAAGCATGTCAGGAGAAATAGCACATGAGTAAATGGACTGGACTCAAGTCCATTTACGAATCTACCTTTAATTAGAAATAACAAAGTACAATAAGAAAAGAAAACGACACAGTCGTAACAGTTGCACATTCTGGTTAATTTTGGAGTAATAAAACTCTCTTTTATACTTGCAATGCTGTGTGTCTCCCTTTTTGTCATGGCTCACGAGCCTGTGTGTGTGTGTGTGTGTGTGTGTGTGTGAGAGAGTTATGAGGCGGTCAGGACTCACTTCATCAGCAGAGTCACTCATGTTAACAGGAACAAACTGGCTGATGGGAACTGTAGCTGAAGCGTCCCGGACTGCAGGAGACAGGCAGGCAGACAAGACACAGAGAGAGAAGAGCAATGGTCAGGTGACCTGTCCTCAGCACAAAATATTTTCAAAATGGTCCAACTGCTGCTAAAAAGTAAACAGAAGTATGAAAGAACAGCTGTGATTGTTTTGATGGTCTACCATGCAGCACCATCTGGTTTACCAGCCTGTCATTACAGAACATGTGATCATTTCAAATGATTCAAACAGACATAATGGTGCAGCAGTTCAGAATCAGAATCACTTTTTTGACCCCCGGGGGGAAATTATGTCATGAGAGAGAGAGTTGCTCACACTTGGATAGGGAATAATAATAAATAAGTTTTGTAATTTCATCCATTTTCACTCCAACTGTCTCATTTGTCAGTTTCCTGTTGTCCTCTTTTCCCATCACCATTACATATCGCCTATTGCAGGCACATTTTTTTTACAACAATTCCCCTAAAGATTTGCCTGTGTAAGAATAGTTATTTCTTTCTTTCTTTCTTTCTTTCTTTCTTTCTTTCACTCACCCACAGTTGTCTCTGTCACAGTATCGGCTGTCGATCACTTGCTCGTTCTCTTTGATCAGGAAAGACTGGATGGTGGTGTTTGTCCCAGAGAGAGAGAGGGAGGGAGAGAGAGAGAGAGGGAGAGAGAGAAAGAGGGGGAGAGAGGGAGGGAGAGAGGGAGAGAGAGAGAGGGAGAGAGAGAGAGAGGGAGAGCGAAAGAGAGAGAGAGAGGGAGGGAGAGAGAGAGAGGGAGGGAGAGAGAGAGAGAGAGAGAGAGAGGGAGAGAGAGAGAGAGTGAGAGAGAGAGAGAGGGAAAGAGAGAGAGGGAGAGAGAGAGAGGGAGAGAGAGAGAGAGAGAGAGGGAGGGAGAGAGAGAGGGAGAGAGAGAGAGAGAGGGAGAGAGAGAGAGAGAGAGAGAGAGAGAGGGAAAGAGAGAGAGGGAGAGAGAGAGAGGGATGGGGATTGATTTATTATGAGTATGATTCCAGTCAGAGACAGGTGACACAGCCTGATGATGATGAAGACATTACATGATGTATCTGTAAGGTCATGTTTAGTTTGCTCTGGCAGATGTGTCTGGTCCTCCTCTTGTTCAGAGAGATTTTCACTCGGCCTGAAAACAGTTTGTTTAATACTCAATTCTGATTGGTCAATTAAAGCATTCTATGTCTGTTCTTCTGTATAGCAGACCGCTCGCCTCATAAAACATCCTGATCTGGTGAACTCACAACCTGTGGATCTGTCTGACCAATATCCATCCCTGCTGCCCCGCTCGCTGCTCCACCCTCTGCCGATCTGGGGAGAGCGGTAGACTAGCACCATGCTTCCTCCGATACATGCGCAGTTGCAGAAGTCTGGTCAATTTAATGCAGGGATGTCAGAGATACGGCCCGCAGGTTTCATCCGGCCCGCGAGATGTTTTGGATTTTTTTTTTTTTTTTTTTTTTTACTATTTTTATTATTAAATTCGCACCCCATTATCATGAACTACGTGTGGCTAATAAGAAAGCTAAGAGTTCATTCATAAGTTAATTAACCTGCACTACAAGGAAGTATGTCAGTAGGTCATCAGGAGTAAACAAAGCCGCCATGATGCCACGCTGGAATTGAATCGCACATTCGGCTACCTACCAAAAAACAAAGGAATCAACAAGATGCTGTCGAAAAAGTGAAAGGTTGACACGGAATGCAGGCAGTTTCAAGAGAAATGGAAAGAGCAGTATTTATTTTGTGAAGTAAATGGGTAAATGAGTCGAATTGATTTTAGTAAAAAAAAAAATCCGGCCCCCATGAGGTCTCAGTTGAACAAATCCGGCCCTCTACCTAATATGAGTCTGACACCCCTGATTTAACGGTTGCATTAGGCAGCGTTCACACACAATGTGCTTTTTTCAGTAAGAACGCTATGGAAATCATGTCGAGAGTAGGGGTGGGAATCAAGATTCAAGATTCAAGATTCAAGATTTTTATTGTCACTCCATGGTACAAGTATCACGTGTGATACACGATACGCTATGGTCACGATACTTGGCCCTCGATAACGATATTATTACGATACAGCGATTCTGCGATAATCGATATATTGGAAGAAATTTAACCTACGATACATCACGATATCTGTGTAACTGAAGAGAAAAAAATACCCCTAAAAGGCAAGAAGCCGGTATTATGTATTTATTAGCAGAATTGATATGAACTCTCTCAGAGTTCACTCACTCACTCATACCATTTTCGATACCACGGAGGAAAAGTTACACATTAAGTCTTTTTATTATTATTATTAAAACAAGAAAACCTATATAACCTACCTACCTATATAATTTCTAAAAGTAGATATTAATGATCAAACATTTCCATTCATGTAGCCTACAGTATTTATGTTTTTGTTTC
Organism: Poromitra crassiceps; assembly: GCF_964638095.1. NCBI lineage: Eukaryota > Metazoa > Chordata > Actinopteri > Beryciformes > Melamphaidae > Poromitra > Poromitra crassiceps. The sequence goes on along the minus strand of NC_139624.1, from coordinate 2,015,091 downwards.
AACTACAAACATAAATGTCAACTTGAAACTATGTTTCAACTACCACACACAGCATAATATTTTAGCCTGTTTATTTAAAAAAAAAAAAAAAATTTTTTTTTAATAAACATATCGATACTTGGTGCCAGTGTATCGATAACGTATCGCAAGTGGAAATATCGCGATACCGCGAGTATCGATATTTTGTCCCATTCCTAGTCGAGAGCACTTCCATTGTTAGTCCATGGGCCAAACCCCAAAATTTCACATATCGGTACCACTCAAGTGGGCAAATTCTAATCATGATTTTTGAACAGGTATATATCCATAGATGATATTTTAGTATGATAGCCTTTGCAGAATGGTAGCTTTGTCACAGTTATCAGCTCATGAAGTTAGCCAGCCCTTACAATAAATTGGATTCTAGGTGCTGATGCATACCCTATCTATGCAGATTTTCAGGACCTTTACTCATGTTCTGTGAGAACATGTTTGACAACATTTTAAAGGGTAGCTTCTTAGCTTTCATTTGAGCTCAGTTGTGAGTCTGTCTGACAAATACAGAGGTCACATGGGCTCTTCAAAGTGTCAGTGACATTCATTTTTCCACAATTTTCGCCTAAACTATAGTCTTTATTTCAGCACTGTGGCAACTAGGAACATCACAGACACAAACAACAAACACTGGAATACTCATAGGACTATAAGGATTCAGAAAAGGTATAATGTGCCCATACTATCCCATCGTGAGGGGTGAATTTGGCCCTTTGAATTTGGTAGAAGAATGCCTTCTCGAGGGAAATGAGCCAGAGCCCTAAATTTAACATATCGGTACCATCCAGGTGGGCAAATTTTACTTGTGATTTTTTTTAATTGATATACATCCCTAGATTATGTTTTTATATGATAGACCTTGATGACTGGTAGCTTATTAGTGCTTATCCCCTCTTAAATGATGGACTGCTGTCGTTCAAAACCAGGAAAGTGCCTGGTGCCCTGGAAATCATCTTTCTTTCATTATCCGTTGCCTAGGGTGTGTCTGGACTACTGTTTATAATATTACATAGATATAGGCAAACTATCCTATGATATTGTACATACTATACTATACTATACTAGATATATATAATATGCTTGTGTACTAAATTGGCACATTGCTCAGTCAAAAACAGAGTAAATTGACAGGTTTCTGTCAAAAATAGTTGTATTTGTGTTACATTAAATGAACAGCTACATTCAAAATGTTTCCAGTCTTTCAGGACAATATTAGGACAATCTACCCTCCCTGAGACACCATGCCACCCACGAGGGCAACACCATCATCGTCATTCACATCTGAGTGTGCTGGTTGGCACATTTTTGTAGTTTGCACAGGTTTGTGCACTTCAGACCATTATTGAGACCTGTGCACTCTGGTGGTTTGCACGACCTCACACACTTGCAGGAGAGCAACTGCAAAACGGTATGGTGCTGGGGAACCACACATCCACTGGATTTCAAGCTGCCCCTCATCGTCTGTGGTCCACCCATGGTCCTTGGGGCTTGGTACAGATGGCTGGGTTTGAAGAGACCGTCTACAGCAGTGCTGACCAATTTGGGGCCCGCGGGCCAAGTTTGGTTTGTGCTCTGTTTGTTTTGGCCTGCCACGGATTTGGGGAAAAAAAAGTTATTTGTTTGTTTTTTTTGTTTTTTTCTTCCCCCAATTTTTTATCCAGAATGCAACTCGGGCAAGTTATCAGATATCTGCACTGATTGCAAAGGGTGGACGAGCTTTTTCATGTGGTGACTTTGTGAAACAGCATCTGAATGTGGCTGCGGATACTGTTCACTCCTGAGATTGCATCCCTGCAAATTGTCATGGCAAATTGTTTACAAAAGATGGACAATAAAGCTGATTTTCAAAGTACCTTGAGGATTTTTCAAGTTGTGAATTAAGTCAAATTTCTCTCTTGATTACAAAGGTGGAAAATACAACTGTTTTTAACGGGGTGTTTACTGATTAAATGTTTAAGCTCCACACAAATGCAGATATTTTTTAAAATATATATAACCAATTGCAAATTATTACAATTACCAAACAGATAAAAAGTAGATTATTATATTGAAATGTTATTTTAGATTTAGAATGTAAATTTTCTATAAAACACAATACATTTTAATGTAATTCCACAATGTTTATTTTTGGCCCTCGGCCCTCCACCCAGATTGAGTTTTGGCCGTTCATGGGAAAGAATTTGGGCACCCCTGGTCTACAGATTGCAGTCTGATCGTTTGCATGAATGGAATGCATTAATAGCCAATCCTCAAATGGTGGAAGCTGGCTGGACTCGACCTCCCCACGTCTGGTGCAGAAAAGTTGGTATCGGAGGAGGTTGACATCTGTAATGTGTGTAGAGAGGGTACATATACATGTGGCACATGATTTCCAGCAGCTTCTTGAAGAGCTCATTAGAGACATCCCAAGCATGGCCGAGCTCAAGGAGGGCTTCTTGATATGTCCTGTCTGTTCAGGGTGCCCACTTTTCCGTGTCCTGCAAATGCGCTGACAGTGTTGCAGCCAGTGAACGTGTGCATGCCAATCAAGGTGCCAGCAATACTATCGCCGCATGATTTGCATAGTTTGGTGATGTCCTGGAACATTGTCTTGTTCTGTGTTCCACATTTTTGGTACATTGGGCATGGCATGTCCTTGCTCCAACCCAGAGTCAGTAGCAGGACATCTGTGTCTGCCATGATGATCACTGCCTTGAAGCCAGACTCTGCTACATGGAGAGCATACATTAGCATGCAGGTGTCAGCTTCTTCCTGAGAGGATTTGAGCTGTGTTACCTCCTCCCATTGGTTCTTGTTGATTTTGAAGCAGACTACTTCACAGGTAACATATAAGGCCTTGTCTTGTAGTTTCTATCTGTGTTTGGGTCCTTTCCATTCCTCAAACAAGAATTTGATCAGACTGGCTTTGCTGGCAGTGCTGTAGAGCAGTTTCCTCCACTGCTGGATGTTGTGGCTGGAATCATGCAGGTTGGCTACATCTGGCGGGGCAACAGTTGCAGTTGACAAGCTGACAAACTAATATTGGTCTGGACTGAGTGGATTCACAAAGGAGTTTTCCATGATATCAACAATGGAGTGTACTTTAAGGACCATAGGTGGACCACAGATGATGAGGGGCAGCTTGAAATCCAGTGGGTGCACGGTTCCCCAGCACCAGGTGCCGTCTTGCAGTTGCTCTCCTGCAAGTCTGTGAGGTCGTGCAAACCACCAGAGTGCACAGGTCTCAATAACAGTCTGAAATGCACAAACCTGTGCAAACTACAAACATGTGCCAACCAACACAGTGAAGAAGAGCTTGCTGCACAGCTGACAGACTCAGATGTGAATGACGATGATGGTGTTGCCCTCGTGGATGACATGGTCTCAGGAAGGGTAGATTGTCCTAATATTGTGTTGAAAGACTGGAACATTTTGAATGTAGGTGTACATATACTGTAACACAAATAAAACAATTTTCACTGAAAAGCGTGCCAATTTACCCTCTTTTTGACTGGGAAATGTGCCAATTTAGTAGACAATTAAGTATAGCATATCTACCTAGTATAGTATAGTATGGTATGTATAGTATCATAGGATAGCATGCCTATATCTAGGCATGTAATATTAACAGCCAGTAGTCCAGACACCCCAGGGAGAGGATATAATGAAAGAAAGATGATTTCCCATAATTCCCATAAGTCCATAATTTAAGAGGGGTGGTTAAGCACTAATAAGCTACCATGGTCATCAAGGTCTATCATATAAAAACATAATCTAGGGATGAATAGGAATTTAAAAAAATCACAAGTAGAATTTGTCCACCCGGATGGTACCGATATCTTACATTTTGGGTTCTGGCCCATTTCCCTCGAGAAGGCATTCTTCTACCAAATTCAAAGGGCCAAATTCACCCCTCACGATGGGATAGTATGGGTTCATTATACCTTTTCTGAATCCTTATAGTCCTATGAGTATTCCAGTGTTTGTTGTTTGTGTCTGTGATGTTCCTAGATGCCACAGTGCTGAAATAAAGACTATAATTTAGGCGAAAACTGTGGAAAAATGAATGTCACTGACATTTTGAAGAGCCCATGTGAGCTCTTTATTTGTCAGACAGACTCACAACTGAGCTCAAATGAAAGCTAAGAAGCTACCCTTTAAAATGTTGTCAAACATGTTCTCACAGAACATGAGTAAAGGTCCTGAGCCTAAAATAGGTTATGCATCAGCACCTAGAATCCAATTTATTGTAGGGGCTGGCTAACTTCATGAGCCGATAACTGTGACAAAGCTGCGATTCTGCAAAGGCTATCATACTAAAATATCATCTATGGATATATACCTGTTCAAAAATCATGATTAGAATTTGTCCACTTGAGTGGTACCGATATGTGCAATTTTTGTGTTTGGCCCATGGACTAAATAGGGGAAAATAAGAAAATGTCCAATAAATATGAAAAGCTACTCCTGTGGAAAGGCTATCATATATTAATTTACTTATATTGACCCTATAAACAATTTAGTATAGGTAAAGTTTTGCCCACCCAGATGGTACCGATATCTGGTCTGGCCCATGGACTATGTGCACAAAACACAGAGCACGGAGCGTTTTTTGTGTGTGCTTTGTTTGGTTTTCCCCTGTAGTCGCGTGCAGTACAGATCAGAACACAACGAACACACGGACGGTAGCCAGCTGGTTCCGTCTGTTTGATGTTGTTCACTGTCAACATGAAAGGCAGATTATCTGCAATTCTGGCAGCAGCGGAGGTTGAAGATCCCTCTGGGAGGAGAAGAGGTAGGAGGAGTGAAAGGATGAGCAGCGCACTTTTCCTCCAAATGTTCCTCCAAAACTTTTTCAGCTTAAAACGCCCAGAGCACTCCACCAAAAAAACTAGACGCCACCAGCGTTTAAATGCCAGGTGCATTCCTTGAAAGAGGAGCATGTTTAGCACGTCCTTACATAGAGAATGAATTGCAGAAAGACGCTGGCAGCTCAAATGAGCGTGTTGTGTGTGAACGCCGCCTAACACGTCCGCTTTGCGTCGGGGTAATGCCGGCTCGCTCCCCTCTATATCTAATATGGGGCGGGTTTGATACGATGACTGACAGATGAGCGCCAGAGATGGTTTGGAGCACCATTCAAATGTGAGCTACATCACGTTCCGTTGCTCTGATTGGCTGTAGTTCTATCCAATTGCATCCAGATCAGAAACAGAGTGTTCTGTGTTCGGTTCCATCTACTGGACGATGAAGTCATTACAGAGAGGATGAAATAAAAACCTCCTCAAAAGACAAGAAACAGCTTTTTAAGCTTGTGCACACAGTGTACGTCTTGTTATGAGTTAGTAGAATGTATGTCTGATAAGAATGATATTTGGAGATAACACTCACAGTCTCCAGTGTGTTTCAGCCTATCAAAGAGTTTCTCTTTGCCTTTATCTGTGGAGGAAAAACACACCAGACATGAATACTACTTAGTAAGTAATTTCCTATATAAATAATAAATAAATTATATATATATATATATATATATATATATATATATATATATATATATATATATATATATATATATATATATATATATATATATATTATTTATTTATTTATTTATTAGCTTTTAGTATCTAAAAGCTACTGAGATTTGAATGTAGTCAAGTTACCACCCAACTACTGCAAATTGTAGTAAGTAGTCCCCAACACTGAGATCCAGATGTTTTCTCAGTGTCGCTGACACATTTCCAACGCTTATCTATGCTTATGCAGGCCCCATAGGCACCTTCATCAGGAGGGTGAGAATTATTTCAGCACTTAGCACACCTAGTAGTGACTATAGCTTTCAGCACCATGGACAGTGCCTCAGCAAACCAAACATGATGTTTTGTCTCCAAAAATCCACCAAAACATTTGTCTTCCCAGAGAAAAGAGTACGCCTTCTGGTGGTCTTTAGAAAAGACCGATTTCTGTTCGGCATGACAGCTAACTGTTAGCGTACTGACAGATTCTGTCACAGAGCCACAGGCATCACAGGCTAGCAACAGCCTTGACAATGACACATTGATTTGATTGACACACAGACTAAACGACCAGAGGAGGCACCACTTCAGCGACCAGGATATTGCATGTTTTTGGTGAGTGGTTCCTATATGAAGGAAACCCCCAGGGGGCACGGGGAGAACATGAAAACTCCACACAGAAAGGCCCTTTTGACGACCCCACCCAGGCAGACGGGCACGCACTCCTTCAGCGCTCAAGCGTCCCAAGTGGGAATCGAACCCAGGACCTTCTAGCTGTGAGGCGACAGCGCTTACCACTGCGGCACCACAGTGTTTTTTGATTGGGGTTGGTATAGGTAATAATAGAGTACTGCAGGAATGAGTCCGGAAGTAGACTTCTGGGTTCGTAAGAGGAAAAGTGAATGGGGTTTTAGAATGGAGATTTCACTTAAATACATAAGGTCTGTGGTTAACAAAAGTTTATGGGAACGTGAATTTGGGTTCAGCAGGATAATCTTCACAAACGTGAATAACTTTTATGACTTTTGGAACGTAAACGCGTTTTTTTAGAAAAAAATTCAAAAAGCATAAAAGTGATCCGGACGTTTGGTCACCATAGCTAATTGACCTTGGCAGGCATTTTCAACACAGGGAACATACCTGCAGAGCGACTCCAGTCAGAAACAACTGGATCTCACGAACCAGAGAGATGCAGATTCACACAATTTATTTGGTCCGTTAGCGCTAGGCTAGCTAGCGCAGGCTAGCCTGGGCAGCGGTTTCTTACCTGCTACCTGGGAAGAGGCCATCAATGTCTTTCTCAGTCAGAGTCAGTAGGTACAAAGCCGTGATGGAAATGACACTGCGCATACACACACATGCACACACACACACACACACACACACACACACACACACACACACACACACACACACACACACACACACAGTTGCAAATCCACAGAATAGTTTTTTCAGTTTTCATATAAAATTATAACATAATAAAAACATATTTGTATTGCTTAAAGCCCCCTCTAGTCTATTTTAAAGATATGTCATGTTTCTGAGTCCTGTCCTGACCATTTTGATTAGCCACACTGTTTGCTACATATGTTTTGACAAATAACCTAATGTTGTGCTCAAGTTAAAAAAATAAGCTGTTGCTGAAATGGAATCATGACGTATGACTCAATGGAACTCTATAGTGATACGTCATCTCAATTAGATTCTGACTGAGGACGAGCTAGCATGTTAACTAGCTAGCTAGCTGTTAGCCAAGTAAGCTCAGCCCACTGCCTGCTGCGGTCACCATATCGCCCGTCAGGCTCAAAACGCCACTGAGTGACCAAAGGTTTTGCTTGTTCACCAGTTTGAGTCACGCTCGTTCCAATACGCCCATCAGCTTTGAAATCTATCGGCCGGTTGTTGAGCTGTAAGCTATAATGTGGCTTGCAGCTAAGCTAACGTTGCGCTGGTTCCCGGCTGTCGAGCAGACAAAGAGTATTGAAGGCAAGAGACGAAGCTCTTATGCTTTTTGACAACAGCGCTGCCGCCATGATGATGCAGTGAAACAACCTATTAGCCTTCAGTTCTTATCAATATAAGATCTTTGGCACAGAATCAGATGATGATCAGGTGACTAAACTGTCAGGAGACAGTGGGGTGTGTGTTTTTGTTTGTGTCTCTTCCTCTGTGTTCCCCCTCCCCTGAGTGTTTTTGCACAGTGGCACGGCTGGCAGCAATCTCTCCTGAGTACCTGGACCTCGCAGCACGGCTGGCAATCACTCCACTCATCACCAGACACCTGTATAAAGACCCTGGCTCTTCACTCACTCTTCCTCAGATTGTTCCATCATCTACAGTGGTAGCTACGCTCGACCATTGTATTCTCTCGTGTTTTTCGTGTCTTCCCTGTGGACCATTTTTGACACTTTCTCCTGTGTTCAGGTCGTGCCCCTGCACCGAACCTCTTCGCCAGCTGTGAGCTGAGTTGGGATCTCTCTCTCTGCTGCTGCCTGTCCGCCCGCCGTTCACCCCAGTGGATTCATCTTGAAAATAAACATTATTTTTTGCGAGAACTGTTTCCGTGTCTGCTCCTGGGTCCAACCACCTTAACTTGTAACATAAACAGCAGATTTGAGAACTTTGAAATAGAACCCCGTTATACAGGTAGAAAAACTGACTGGAGGGGGACTTTACTTATTCGTTTCACCGGCTAATATCTTGTTCTATCTGGATGCACATCAACAAGCACAGAGGAACATCAGAGGAAGTTATGGGGTGGTGTGGTGATGCTGATTGGCTATGGGGGTCACAAAGAGGAAGTGATGTCACGTCTCACCAGAAAGCCATGGTGGCCAGCAGGGTGAAGACGCTCGCCTGGAACACCTTATGGCTTATGCTGCACACACCTCTGACTCCAGCTGTCCTGCTCAGACACACACACACACACACACACACACACGCAAATTATTACTTTCAAATGAAAGTAACTAGTAATATGTAGTATATTACATTTTGAAAGTAACTTGACCACACACTACCATACCAATGTATCCAATCATTGGCAATGCATCGAGTGTGATCACCTCAGTGATAGAGATTCCCATCCCTAGTGTGTGTGTGTGTGTGTGTGTGTGTGTGTGTGTGTGTGTGCGTGTGCGTTACACGTACCTTCCCGGGCTGGGTCGGGTTTGTGCAGCATCGATACACCGCCGACATTACTGGGTTTCCTGTAGAACATCATGAGATCCACATGTTTCTTTAAAGGCACAGTTCACCCCCAAATCAAATGGCACTCTGCTTGTGGAGCTCAAAGCACAAAACATGACTTTTGAACAGTATCTTTACAGAAATCATGACCCGGTCAAGATAATCCACAGACCTTGTTGTGAGCAGTTTCATGTCTTTTGACCAAACTACACCCGCTAACCACCTCACCGCGAAAAAGGAAGCGTGCATCTAACTAAACGTTAGTGCTAGCTGTAATGTTAGCACACTTTCTTCTGCACAGTGAGACTGTAATTTTTATATGATTGATTGATTTGATTGATTTTTCTTTATTTAAAGGAAGGCTTTCCCATGGGGAATATGAAGATATATTAAATCTCACGCCCCTAAGGAGTTTGAATCCATTGAAATTTTTGAAATTGGTTGTTCACAGCCTGGGCAATCAACCAAAATCCACTCTGTGTGTGTGTGTGTGTGGGGGGGGGGGGGAGGGGCGGGAGCGGGGAGCCGAAATCCTACAGTTCCCACAATGCACTGGGCTCGCGTGGCCTTCGATTCCACGCCCACCCCTCAGGCATTTGGCTGATATCAAACTCCAGTAGGTGGCGGTAATGCACATATATGCTTGCCAACTGCCATAAAACTCAAAGAAGAAGAAGAAGAAGGCTTCGACATAAAAACATTAGTAGAACAAGAATAAAATAAAATAAAAATTGCCTCCAAATTGCACCAAATTTAAATTGTAGTATATATGTCGGGAGATGTCTTCATAAAAAAAAATTCATGCATTTTAAGGCATTTTCCTAGGAGTTACGCGCATCTGATGTTGTAACTATTTCATGTAAAAAAATCAAAAATCAAAATCAACGCTGAACGTTGATTTCGTAACTTCAACGCACCTTCTACTAGATGTAAAATTTGACGAGCTTTCCAATGCCGCCAGTCCCGTGTCTGGAGGTGCTTCCGTTCCCGAGATATGGTTCTTTGCAAGGAGCTATGGGGAGCTAACAATAGCTAGCCTAGGCTATGCGGTCAAAAAAGATGGCTGCCTTTTGTTTTTCTTCAGGACCTCTGAAGGGGCGTGGAGGACCTCTAGAGGCGGAACCATGGCGGCACACCCCCACAACACTTGTAGTTCATATAGGTGCTCGACTTCCGCAAGGCGGACTTGGCCTCTCTGACGTAAAACGCGTTGGCGAGGCCAAAAAATATGTGAGAGATGGTTGATTGCTCAGGCTGTGAACAACCAATTTCAAAAATTTCAACGGATTCGAAAACCTTAGGGGCGTGATATTTAATATATCTTCATATTCCCCACGGGAAAGCCGTCCTAACACATTGAGTGCCAAGGACGTCTGTGGACGTCCTAAAAAAAAGTAACGAGAAGTGCCAGGGACGTCTGTGGACGTCCCAATATCATAATTCATATTATTACATAATTCTGCTGTTTAAGGTCGTACCCAGCCAGTGAGCATGAATCCCTTCAAGGGATCACACGGCGCCACCTTAAAAATCTACACGGCAGCTGCGCCACCTTAAAACCTTGGCGCAGGAGAAAGCCGTGATCAAAGAGAAACCGATGCATGCTGCAGCCAGAGCCATATAGATTGCTCTGTCTGCAGCTGACAGTTGGCTGCGATCCGCGCCCACAACTGAGCTCCTCTGCCTCTGTCTATCTGTCTGCATATAGTTTCTCCACACGATTACCCGCCAGAAAGGCAGCACCCGACGCCGAACGGCCAAACCTTTTCCTGCAGTCCCGTTTGGCATTTCCTTGTCGCGCTGGGATCCGCCCGGGAGCCGCCGTCAGCCGCCCGGCGCAAAAACGGAGGATCCGAAAATAGACTGGGTGCGTGTGGGGAGGAGTTTGCAGCTCAGGGGGGGAGAGGGGGGGAGAGGGGGGTGGGGCACGCAGGCTGCACAGAACTACACCACGTCACTACATCAGAAAATATTAGCTAGAGTCAGTGAATGTGCTTGAAATTAGACTAGCGTTAGTGTTAGACTAGCGTTAGTGTTAGACTAAAATGTGATATTGTAAGTTCTGATATTGTCGATTTGAATAAAAGCGTCTGCCAAATGCCGTAATGTAATGTAATGTAATGTCTAATAATAAAAAGAATCAGGAGAAAAATAATAATAATAATAATCATGAGTGCAAAAAGTATTCATAAAAGTCACTTTATCTTGAAAAGTAAAAAAAGACAGCAGAAAACCCTTGAAAGTGCTCTTCTTTCAGAGGCTGTCATTTCATAATGGAAACAAAATTTCTTCTTTGAAAGAAACAGGAGTGTCCAATGTTTCATTAGAGTCCAGCCCTGTCCATATAGCCCTAATAGAAAAAATTCTATAGCTGTTTTCAACTGAATGGAAGTGAATCTGGCACAGGCTCCAGACAATTTTACTGAAGCGCTGTGGCACTCAATGTGTTAAGTGTCATGTTTCCAATGAAGCCCAGGACAATTTTACTGTTCATCATTTAAACAAACAATGATCAAACATAAAACCAACAAAAACACCCAAAAATAAATACAGTGAAGTTCTACAGCAAGAAAAGATGTATATACATATATATACAGTATATATATTAGGGGTGTCACGGTACACAAAAGCCACGGTTCCGTACGTACCTTGGTTTCGGGGTCATATATATATATATATATATATATATATATATATAGGGAAAAGTAGGCTACTCGTGCACAATCCAAGCAGGGAGGTGCTGGTCACAGCAAGCAGGATCAAAATAACATAAAAACAGTCTCTACAGGAACAAGTCCATATGAAGTTGACCGCAACACTCCAGAAGAACAGGGTGACCAAAGTTATATCAAAAGATCATATTTATTTTAGCTAAAATAAATATGATCTTTTGATATAACTTTGGTCACCCTGTTCTTCTGGAGTGTTGCGGTCAACTTCATATGGACTTGTTCCTGTAGAGACTGTTTTTATGTTATATATATATATATATATATATATATATATATATATATGATTTACCTGTTTACATTTTAATGAGGTTTAAATATATGCATAATTAAGTGTGTGGCTGCTTTGAGTGACAGGTGACTAGCTGCACAATTAGCTTCAACAGAAACTGTCTAACACACACACACACACACACACACACACACACACACACACACACACACACACACACACACACAGACACAGACACAGACACAGACACACACACAGTATCCCTTCCACATGAGTTTGTCCTTGAACTATGATTTGCATTGATTGACTGATAACACAATAATGCTACTATTATGCAACACACACACACACACACACACACACACACACACACACACACAGACAGACATGGACTGTTTATCTTTTGATCGCAGTTCCCCTCCCCAAAACAGGTGCCGCGACCGACCAGAGGAGTCGCTAGGGCACCGACCAGGACTCACACGCCACTGGCTTCCCACCCGCAGACACGGCCAATTGTGCCTGTATGGAGGCCCGACCAAGCCTGAGGCAACACGGGGGCTTGATGTTGGTAAGCAGGGAGTCTATCACTGTTTATCAGAATCAGATTCACTTGTATTGCCACAGTAGGTAATCAGATTACATAGCAGGAATTTGACTTATTGTACGTATGCAGCGTAGCTTCTGGCCTGATGTTGAGCCGGCTGTGCTTGGAGGATATTGTGTGGGGGGGGGGGGGGATGGTGTAGAGTCCTTAATAGAGGGGGCTTCTGAGCCTTGTTTATGATATCAGGTCGTTGGCAGTTGGGAAGATATTCTTGTGATGAGAGGTTTTGGTCTTGACAGACCTCAGGCTCTTGTCGAGGGGGAAGTAAGTACCTCAAAGAGTTTGTGTCCGGGTTAATGAGTCCGTTTCAGACTGAAAACATAGTTTGTCTAAGATGACAGGTTGAGAGGCGGGTCATAGTATCATGTCGATGATTTTATTTGCCAATTCTGGGGACTGGATTGGGCTTTGGCCAATCCTGGCGTGTTCCGCCTCCAAATCGAGTGGGATGCAGTGTGTTGTGGCGCTCCCCTCGGGAAGAGCCTTTTGACGGGAAGAGTGGAGCTCAGCGACCCGCAGGCAGCCAGCTGCCTTCGTGTTGCCGAGCGGAGAGTGCAGCACGTTCGCCTGGAATCTCCGAAGTGCGACCCCTGACAACCAAGCTCTCGGATGCGCGCGCCATTATCGCTGCTGTAAATACGATATCCCTGGAATGAGCGTTTTAACGAGCCAGTTACATTTCTTTGCATTCTTAGAGATTATAGTTTTTGTTTTTTGTTCATGTTTCTAACAATTGGCCAAGTTAGTAGTTAGTTTATGGGATAGGAATTCTGCCAGATGACAGGCACTAGGTGCCATTTTATACTTCATTTGGAAGAGAAAATTATCCAGAAATGAAGATTTGATTGACAGCTGCATGTCGTGATATGATTGGTTGAAATGGGGTAGAAATTTGATAGTACTAGGTGACGTCAGCAAACTGTACATTACTGTTATCAATGAAATCTTGAAAAATGAACTTTTGATGTGAAAAAGTGTGAAAAACTAAAGAAATTAGATTGTTGTGATATTTTTTGCATACATTATTAAATAGGTGCACTGCATACCCATGTATTTGAACTAAAAGAAAAGAAAAGTATTGAGGTGCAGGAGGCATCAACTCAGCTGGCTAATCATAAAGCAGCCGGTCCAGATAATATCACTGCAGAGCATTTAAAGTATGCAAGCCCTAGGGTGTCTGTTCTGCTCGCCATATGTTTTACAGGCCTCATGTCACATGGGCTGCTGCCAAACTCCATGTTGCCTGTTACCTTGGTGCCAGTCATCAAGGATAAGACAGGCAAGGTGGGTAGCCTGGACAATTACCGGCCAATTGCACTTGCTAGTGTACTCTCCAAAGTTTTAGAGAAAATTTTACTATCTCGTTTAAATCCATATTTAGGCACTGTTCATAATCAGTTTGGGTTTAAAGCCAAGCATGGTACTGACCTTTGCATCTATGGACTGAAAGAAGTTATTGACACGTATAAAGGTAAAAACTCCTCGGTCCTAGTGAGTTTCATTGATGCTTCTAAGGCATTTGACCGTGTAAACCACCAGAAACTGTTTATTAAGCTGAGGGAGAGGGGAGTGCCTTGCAATTTGATCAGAATCCTGTCATACTGGTATGCAAACCAGACTATGCAGATCAAGTGGGGCAACGTGGTCTCTGCTCCTTTTGCGGTTGGCAATGGTGTCCGTCAGGGAGGGCTTCTTTCTCCTGTGCTCTTTAATTTTTATATGAATGACCTTTCTGTGCAGCTCAGTAGCTGTAGAACTGGATGTGTGCTTGGTAACACTGTCATTAATCACTTTATGTATGCTGACGACCTGGCCATACTGTCGCCAAGCAGTGCGGGTTTCCAACAGCTGCTAAATATTTGTTCTGACTATGGTGTACCGTTTGATGTAAAGTACAATGCTAAAAAGAGTGTCATTATGATCTTCAGGACAAGAGATGATAGGGATCTCTCCTTCCCATCCTTTTATCTGTCAGGACATGTGCTGGATGTGTGTAGCAGTACTAAATATCTGGGCCACATCATTAATGATAATATGAGTGATGACGATGACATGTATAGACAGCGACGTATGTTGTATGCACAAGCAAATATGCTGAGAAAGAAGTTTTATTTCTGCTCTGAAGAGATAAAGATAACCCTGTTCAAAGCCTATTGTACATCGCTTTATACTGCCCCCTTGTGGGTCAAGTTTAAGCAGGCTAGCATTCAGAAACTGCAGGTGGCCTACAATGACTGTATGAGAATACTGCTTGGGAGGCCAAGGTGTTGCAGTGCCAGTGAAATGTTTTGTGGTGTAGGGGTCAATACCTTTCATGCCCTACTGAGAAACCTGACCTATACATTTATTTGTCGTCTGAATGTTTCTCAGAATACCATAATCTTGCTTCTGACTCAGCCCAGTCTTAGTGCAATTAAGTATCAGTCCAGCACTTGGGCTCATTGGTACAGGCTCTTATTGTAGTATTTTTTGATGTGCTGATGTTAATTGTTTAATGTTGTGTTGTTGTTTTTTACTGTGTGTTTTTATTGGACCTTGTGTCTGCCAATAAAGATTGATTGATTGATTGACAACAAAGTTGTGCAACCAAATCTGTTTGAAAAGTCTTTAGGTGATTGATGCAATTATCTATTAGAAAACATTCACTTTAGTAAACGTAACCAACGTAAGTCACCCCCTTCCCCCCAGACTCCCGACCATTGATATGCTCGTGTTTCTTCGGTGGCGCAAGGCACTCTGAGTATTACTGTGGTTTGGGAAGCAGCCCTGCCGCCTGCCGCCATTTTGGCCTGTGTGTTGAACCTGTTGAATGTCAGTTCTTTGGCAACAGCCTCCTCGTGCATCGCGTCGCTAGAGTCGGCTTTATAATGCGACGCGCTGTGCAGTCCTTGTCCTGTACATGCGAGGCGGTGTTGGATAGGTACGTTACGTGGCTGGATTATTTTGGACGAGAAAAAGTCAAACTGGTGAGTAAAGTAAAGCTGGAAAGTGGAAACAGCTTGCAAAATGCTCTGGAAGGAGTCACGTTTCCTGCATTTCCTTGGCTATAGCCTACCGCAGCGTCCCACCCAAAGGCTGAAAGGCTTCCTCGGATTCGCGTGCAGCAGACATGGTGAAGATCGGCACACAGATCGGCACGCAAATGGGACTGGACATGGATAGCGTACTGTCTGTTCAGCGCTGGCCCAAAAATTCATCCCCGTAGTCATGGACAGGGAAGCCCCAAAAAGTTTTTTGAACCAGGGGTCTATGGCGAATGGCTTGCTTTTGGAACAAGCCTCAAGTGGCCATTCAAGGAACTAACATTTTTGGCACTTCCACATTGGCTTCATTATTTGCAAGATGGAGGTTGCTGCTTAGACTCAATATACTCCCTTGGACATGTGTGTGAGTGTGTGTGTGTGTAGGTCGTCAGTGACACTGCCTTCCATGGCCATGCTCTCCTGCTGAGCTCTGCTACCTCCAGATTTAAATAGACACACACATCAGGAGTTGTGTGATCAGTTCAGTGTTTTCCAACCTTGTGTACAGTTTGGCTATTAACACCTTCCTGTGTGTGTGTGTGTGTGTGTGTGTGTGTGTGTGTGTGTGTGTGTGTGTGTGTATGTGTGTGTGTGTGTGTGTGTGTGTGTGTGTGTGTGTGTGTGTGTGTGTGTGTGTGCATGCATGCATGCGTGCGCAGCTCGCATGGATTGGTACACAGTAAAACAAGCTGGAACATGGCACACACACACACGCACACACACACACACACACACACACACACACTCACACACACTATAATTAGCAGTTGTGTGTTTCCTGTTAACCCCCCTCTTCCTAATATGGAACACAGCTGCTCCAATCACATGGTTGCTCCTTGTTACCATGGACACCTAATTATCCTGTTACTGTAAGGACAATAATGAGAGAGTTAGAGAGAGCGAGACAGACAGACAGACATAATAATACAAAATATGAATAATATTAATATGAATAATAATAATGATGATAAAAACTACATTACGTCATTTTAGCAGACACTTTTAACTGATTTACAACACAACTTGGAACAACAGAAAGAATACAACAGAACAAAAGGACTAATACTGAGATCATTCTTATCAGAGCAGAGAGTGCTGTGAGCTGAACATGAGCAGGCAGTGAGGGGTTAAATATGACAGAGAGCTGGTGCTGTTAGGAGCAGGCAGTGAGGGGTTAAATATGACAGAGAGGTGGTGCTGTTAGGAGCAGGCATATGAGATAACTGGTGCTGGCTGTGAGGAGCAGGCAGTGAGGGGTTAAATATGAGAGAGAGCTGGTGCTGTTAGGAGCAGGCAGTGAGGGGTTAAATATGACAGAGAGCTGGTGCTGTGAGGAGCAGGCAGTGAGGGCTTAAATATGACAGACAGCTGGTGCTGTTGGGAGCAGGCAGTGAGGGGTTTAATATGACAGAGAGCTGGTGCTGTTAGGAGCAGGCATATGAGAGAACTGGTGCTGGCTGTGAGGAGCAGGCAGTGAGGGGTTAAATATGAGAGAGAGCTGGTCAGCGTTGCCAGATGTACGATAATTATCGTATTTGTAGGATAATTTCGACCTCTGTACGATGTACGATCAATAATCCCAAAATCCCCCAAATGTACGATAATTTCATCATTTTGTGACACTCAGTCGAATCCTACGTCTATCACTCTATATCTGTTTATACATCTCTTCCAACAACGTCTTTGCAGCCAATACGTGCTTGAGCGTGAGGCACGTGATGTGAACGTGAGTCATGATTGGTTGGGAGGGAGAAGGAAATAGAACCTGGCACCGTTAGCATAGTTAATTGTTAATAAGTGCATAGTTAACAGCTAATCAGGTAATAACAAACTATTTATTAGGCTTAATAAAGTAACAAAACCAGCTAGTAAAGGTGGTTATAAAGTGCTTATAAATGTCTTATAAGCAACCAATAAATATGTTTATAATGCGATTATTAACACTTATATAGTATTATTAACATAATAATAGTGTTAATAGGCACCTTATAAGAGCCTTATTACCTATTAACTAACGCTTATTAATAGAACCTTAATATAAAGCGTTACCAAATAACATAATTAATCTAGTTAATTATGGCAGAAAGCTGGTGCTGTTAGGAGCAGGCAGTGAGGGGTTAATTATGACAGAAAGCTGGTGCTGTTAGGAGCAGGCAGTGAGGGGTTAAATATGACAGAGAGCTGGTGCTGGCTGTGAGGAGCAGGCAGTGAGGGGTTAAATATGACAGAGAGCTGGTGCTGTTAGGAGCAGGCAGTTAAATATCGTTGCTGTTGGGCGGAAACCCCGTATCTCCCAATGGCAACTTTTTAGGAAATAGAAGGAAAAAAACTGTTCTTAAAATACTGAACACCACGTCGTCAAAGTTGGCACGTCTTCATTATACGAATTAATTGTTCATATGGCAAGACTAGTAGGTTATATTTTTGTCGATATTGTCTGACAGTTTCGACTGCTGAGCGTCCTGCAATGTTCTTCAGAGACATCACGTGATGTTGCTGTGACGTGTGTCATGGCTGGTTTATGTAGGCCATCCCACCTGGACAGGACTGTAAACCAGGATGAGGCATGTATGCCACATGTTGTCTCATACCTGGGACGCAGTCCTCCATAAACTACCGGCCAACAGGGGGCATGGTCATCCCACCTATCCAGGCCTACATAAACCAGCTATATGACACGTCACAGCAACATCAAGTGATGTCTCTGAAGAAGATTGCAGGAAGCTCAACAGTCGAAACTGTCAGGTATTGACAAAAATATAACCTACTAGTCATGCCATATGAACAATGAATTAGAGACTAAATTAACTTGTTTGGACTGTCTTCATTATAATCAGTTTTCTCGCTGAATAAACTCAAATGGTGTTATAGGATTATCAGTCCGACTTTGAGGCACTTTCTCCGGGGCAAGCAGGCAGTGAGGGGTTAAATATCACAGAGAGTTGGTGCTATTAGCCTACTGTAATATCGTCACGGCTTGTAGAAGATAATCACAGCCATGATGATATTGCGTGACATTGTGTAATATTGCTTTTATAAAACAGTTGTAAAATAGTAAATGGTAAATGGCCTGCATTTATATAGCGCTTTTATCCAAAGCGCTTTACAATCAGTAGGTACATTCACCCATTCATACACCGATGGCGGCAGGCTACCATGCAGGGTGCTGGCACACCATCAGGAGCAATTTGGGGTTCAGTATCTTGCCCAAGGACACTTCGACATGCAGACTGGAGGAGGCGGGAATCGAACCAGTGACCTCTTTTATCCAAAGCGATTAGTGGACGACCCGCTCTACCTCCTGAGCTACAGCCGCTATTCATCAAGTCAGCCTCGAGGCGAGACTCAGCGTTCATTCTAAGTAGCAGCCCCAGATGGAGTAGCAGGCTCTGCTCAAATGGCCTCACACTAATGTACCAATCGCAATAAAACAGTACATAGTAACCGAGCCCTTATTCACATGCCAGAGCAGAGCCTGTAATTTCTGTCTTCTCCATTGAAAAAGGCCATTGTTGTTCTTCCGCTTCCCAGCGGGGAAACAGCACCATCTCTGCTGTGTCTATGGGTGGAAACCCGTAATTACACATCCGGAAGAACAGAACATACAGGCTCTGGCATGTTTACAATGGCTCAGTAACCGGGATGACCACCCCCCCAACTCATTTGATTCCTCGCTGCAACTGCTCCTTCCTGAAAACGTGCGGCAAGTAAAACAATGTGGTTAAGAGGGTTAGGGAGTGGCTGGCCTTACCAGTATTTAGGCACTTCTACTGGGCCGCCAACGTTAGGGCTCTGATGTACTGGCGGCAAGGGACTCCGGGTAACTCAACTCCTCCTTGCCAGCCATGCTATTTGCTAAGTTAGAGAAACCTGGGACCTTAGGAGATTTAAATGTAAGCTTTGTCATGAAAAACTGAATTTTAAACCAAGTCAGGATAGTTTTGAATCTACCAGTTGTTTCTGTCCACACGCCAATTTGTTTCAATCACTCTTTTTTTGGCTCCATGGTCAGACATAAACTACCATGCTTGGGGTGAGAAGGGGCTAGTTTCCATCAAAGAGCTATACATACTGTAGATGGCTGGCTCAGATTCCTGCAAATCAGAAATTATGTTCGGTCCAAGATTCACTCCTTTGAAGTGCTCCTAAATGAACACGCATTTTTCGATGTATTGCTGGGCCCTCCTCACTCCAAGCATCTTATCTCTAGATTTGTGTGTCTGTTTGATAACTGTAACACAGCCTCTACTGAGAAGATTAGAGAAGTGTACAGGGGGAGCTTGGTAATGATTTATCTGACATTATATGGGAAAGGAGTTTGTCTGTGGTACAACTTTTCCCAATTAATAGCAGACACCAGCTGTTCCAATTTGAAGTTGCTCACCGTCTTCACTACTCCAACCAAGCATAAATTGCACAAGAGCTACCCTTCTGTCTCACCACTGTGTGACAGGTGTCAGAGGGCACACTATCTCATGCCTTCTGATTCTGTTCTTCACTAACGGGGTTCTGGACCAAAATATTTCATTGGTACTCTTCTAAGGCCTACAAAATAACCCTGCAACTGGAGGCGGAACTCACTATCTTTGGATTGGATGCTCGGAGTCCTCTCTGAACTTCCCTACAGCTTTGCACCAATCTCTGACACTCTGGACAACTTTTGCCAAAAAACTCATTCTGAAAGAATGGAAGTCCTCCTCTTCACCTTCTATTCACGTGTGGCTGATGGACATGATCTCTGTTATACAGATGGAGAGACTCAGGTCCCTGAGAACCAACTAGCTTAGAAGTTTCTCAAATATCTGGGACCCGTTCTTGGCCTACTTTGATGATTATTCTATTTGTGTATATTCTATAACAAGGGCAAATTCGGCCCTGGACCACGTGCAGCATGTGGGAGGCAACGGCGGGGGTAGGCATCCCTGGCTTGTGGCTAGATGGGGTACAGCCCCGGATGGAGTGACGTGAAATCGTGGCAATTGTTATTCCATGTAATTTGTGTTACTTCTTGGGGAGCGTACCTATGTTCCCCGGGTCCTATATTCCCCGGGTCCTATGTTCCCCGTTTTTGTGGGACCGGGGAACATAGAACCCTTTCTATGAAAAAGGGTCCTATGTTCCCCGCTTTTCCCAAATATGTTCCCCGCTATGTTCCCTGGTCCGATGTTTCTCCTCCGTGGGGGAATCTCACGGAGGAGCAGGCTGCTCGCTCATCCATTCGACCACTGCTTCAGCCTGATGCGGTGAAAATAAGTCTGAAGTTTATTGCACAGGCCATGAGAACTGATTTGAAAAATACTCTTTCCATAAGGACACTGTGAAACGCGCCTTGCAGACAGCGGGAGCAGACTCGTTCCCTTATTTAGGCTACTAGGACTAGTTGAGTGAATAAAGTGGATTCGCTCAGTAGCAGCATCTCACCTACTCCTCATCTATTACGTGTCAGCGCCCAGCATACGTGTTTATTCTACCAGACAAACAATGGCTGCAAATGGCTGTATTATTTGAGCCACCTGTAGCCTAGTAGGCTATTGCACTGGCTGTGCGCTCCCGCACTGATTTTAAATTAGCCCTCACTGTTTTTAAAGCACTTAATGGCACGGCCCCATACCTCTCCGTCTCCGAGCTTCTGCACCGCCACACCCCCTCCAGATCCCTTAGATCAGCAGAACTTTTCTTTAATTTTTTTTTAAAGTTATAATTTACTGCGGTCAAAAAAACATTTTCTTTATTATAATTTTTGTAAAAAAAATAAAAAATAAGAAAAAGAAGTCATATTTGAGATCGGGGGCTTTTCATAAAAGATGCAGGGCTGTAGCCCCGAAAGCCCAGGCCTAACGATGCCACTGCTTGTAGGGAGATGTTGCTTTATCCTCAAAACTGCATGATAATGTCAATCTAATAAAAAGAAGAAATACATCTCCAATAGGCTATCAAAGAACATGTCGGTGATGTCAGGTGTCGGACGCGATGATGCAATTGTGCCAAAATGCGACATTCACACTTCAAGTTGTACTCTTAGATTGAATGGTGAGAAGAACCTAATTGACACACATAATTAGCGAGCAGATGACAGAGATTCCAGAGCATTTTTAATGACAGAAATCGGTTAAGAAGTAAGTAAAGAATCCTTTAGGCCAATAGGACGAATCAGTGTGACGTCACTTGCCACCCAGAAATGCGGAACCCCGCGGCAGTTAATAGTATGAGTTGTGCCCAACAAACGTTAATATCTCAAAAACTATACATCACATCGCTTATATTTTGACATTCTGAGTGAGAGCAGAAGTAGCTCAAGAGTTTGATGTATAATATATGCATGTTGTGTTAAAGTTGTGTGAACTGTCGCAGTTTTTAAAATGTAAACAGAGTTAGCTGGCTAGAGTCAGACACTAAGCCTCGCACCACTTGGTCTCCATAGGGTTCTATTGCCGTTGCCACCCAGTGCTCGGCTGATCCCTATTCACCTTAAGTTGCCACGCCCACTTTTTCTCTTCCGTGTAAGGCGCAATTGTATTTGTTCTTCCGGTTCAGCGTTAGCCGGCCGGTAAACATCGATAAACTGTAAACTATGAATGAAGTTTGTTTGGAAACATTCAGCAGCTACACGGCGGCCAACTTCAGACATGCTCAGTGGTGTAGTGGAGGGTAGACGCAGGTAGACACCGTCTACCTACTTATATTTCAGACAGCTTTGCTTCTACATATCTCCTCTGACGCGCTTCCATTCAAGGGCGCAATTTAGCCTGCTTTATATAATAATGCATCCCTCAATTACTTGAATGCTTCCATTATTTTGGCAGCTACTTGGGTTAAAATGAACTTAGTGAGTTGGTTTGAAATTTGTGTATCAATTAACACATTCACTGCCAGCCATTTTTTTTTTTTTACTGTAGGTAGCTTCTGCCAGAGTTTTTTTTTGAGGATTCTGGCTCATCTTTCAAGACCCGAGGATTCTTTTCTGCTAAGATTTTGTGAACACAAAATATCTCAAAAGAACTAATAGAATGTGTGCTTTCTCTGTCTAAAAGAGTTAGTTTGTAGAGTTAGTAGTTATGTAGGCATTAGCACTTGAATACAGCATGGTTTCAGCGTCTGAAAATTTAAGCTGAGATAAATAGCTTTTTGTGAAATTCGATAGAACAGTCACTTTAACCATTCATTTTTGGCATCAGTAAGACGTCAGACATCTAAACAATAGTTTTGAACAGTAATTTCCTCCATAACAGCAGGAAACACCCCTCTCCTTCAAACTCCTCCCTCCGTGTGTGTTCTTCTTGGCTGCAGAGGGCGTGTCACAAGCGAGTTGCTGCTGCTCCTGCTGCTGCTCCTGTCTGCTGGCGGCCGCTGGGCAAGTCTGGATGGGCTCGCTCGTTTCTTGGGGTTTCGGTTGAGAAACCCCAAGAAACGGGGTTTCTTTTGCGATTCTGGTCTTATTTATGCTGCGTGTTTCAAAGTGTGTTGCACCCATAATCTATTATGCAAATGTGCAATTCCCCACCGCCAGCAATCAGCGCGAAAGCGAAAGCGTTTTCGCCAATCCATTTTACAGTAAGAATGGTTTCATCGCGCGTTCCCCTGCAGTTTTGGCTCGGCTTTTTCTAGAATGGAGAGCACTGTCGCCACTTAGTGGGTCGGTGGAATGGGTTGTACACGTTCGGTGGCTTCAATATTTATATAAGAGATGTAAATGGGTTAGATCAACGTCCCACCGTCAATTTTTTTTTTTTTTTTTTGACGTATTAACACGTCATTGGCAGTCAACCGTTGGATTTTTTTTGACGTATCAACACGTCATTGGCAGTGAACGTGTTAACACGTCATTGGCAGTCAACCGTTGGATTTTTTTTGATGTATCAACACGTCATTGGCAGTGAACGTGTTAACCAAATTCAGTAGCTAATGTTCAGGTTATGGTAGCCTAATTGTTCTCATTGTTACATTTTTAGCCTATAATTCAATCAAAATGTTGTTTTTGTATACACCAATACTAATGACTGCCGGGCAAAAGTAGTTTAAACGCAGTGTTTCCCCTAGAAAAAATTTCAGGCCTGGAGGGATTTCGAAATGTAACACGACCGCAACGGTGGGGGCCCTCACTGGCGACGCTAAACTTTTAGCTAACCTGTTCGCATCTATGTTCGCAATGGCATCCCAAGTATCATCATACTATTATGGGATGCGATGCGAACAGTTGTATTATGGGATGTGTTGTTTCCCAGGCAGTGACACACGTTGACATGTTTTGGAACAGTGCTGCACGCTGGCACAATGCTCCTAAAAGCAAAATGCTTATTGTTTTGAATGATTTGGCATCTTCTATTACTGTCAACACTGTCAACAACAGTATTGTTGTATTGTAATAATATGCCATAAAGGTTTATTGACATTCTGGGGGAAGCTGCTTCTACAGGCCCACCAGGCCTGTAGAATGGTAGGGGAGACACTGACTACTGAGTGTGTGTATGTGTATATATATATATATATATATATATATATATATATATATATATATATATATATATATATATATATATATATGTGTGTGTGTGTTTTTCCTCAGATTTTGCCACAAGGGATAGTAACATCTTGTCCTGTGTATTAATTAATACTAAAGCTAGCTTAGGCTAGTGACTGTTGTGAATAGTGCAGCTGACAACTAGGGAAAGACCTAGTGACAGCATGGAAAGACAGCTGACAGGAGGGATTAGACCCCACCGGGGCTGCAATGGGTTAGCTGCTCATTGTGGCAGTAGCCAAGGCCAATAGGCCATTGATTACACACTTGCTATGAAACGGAATAATGTAAAAACACCCCTAGAGTCTGCGATAGCGGGGGTGGAAGATGACTCACCTATGGTTGACACGGTTTTTGACTCTGGAACGGACTTGACTATGAGTAGGGAAAACATGTCAGTGGAAGCCACTAGTTCAGATGTAGATGGGAAGAAGCGTCAGGTTTGCTTGTGTGGCTGGCAGAAGGTAACAACTTTAAAGGGCCCCCGCAGGGAACACAGGGACCCCGCATCGATAATTATTTCTTAAGAAGTTTATCAAGTCAGTCGGGTGAAGTCCAGCGACAGGAAGTAACCCACAGCTCGCAGGACATCAGCACCCCTGATGTTGAGGCAGGTCCTAGCACCGAGGAAGGCAGAGAGGCCAGCCAGCCAAAGAGGGAGAAGATTAGTGGTGAGAAGCCTAGAGTTAAGTGGCCAGGTGCAGCGGAAAGTAGGAAGTGGGAATATATCAATAGTGATTTGGTTAGGGTGTTAGAGAAGCTTAAAGGAACTGCTGAGAGTAAGCTGGATAAAATGGGAGATCTTATTTATGATTATGGTAAGGAAAGGTTTGGTGTCTTTGAGAAAACGAAGAAACTAGAGGGTGAGGTAGTTAAATCTAGGCGCCAACAAGAGATAGATAGACTTATCCAGGAGAGAAGACAGCTTAAGAGACAGTGGAGGAAAGCTACAGAGGTTGAGAAGGAAGGCATTGATTGCTTGCAGTCAGATGTGAAGGAGCGGTTAAATATCAATAACAGTGTTAAGAAGAGCAGAGAGCATTAGGAAAAATAGGAAAAAGAAAGAGCGAGCTAGAATAGCATTCTATAAGGATCCATTTAGATTTGTGAATTGTTTAGTAACGAGAAGAATGGTAGCCTTATGGTACCTAAGCAGAAGCTTGAGGAGTATTTGGAGGAGGTTCACAAAGATAGGGATAGGTTTAGAGAGATGACAGTCCCCGCTGATATTCCACCTATTGGTGAAATAGAGAGCCAGTGTGATGATAGCCCACCAAGGTGGAAAGAAGTTCAAGAAGTAGTGAGACGTGCAAGGGCCTCTTCAGCCCCGGGTCCTAATGGAGTCCCCTACCGGCTGTATAAGAGTGCTCCAGATGTGTTGCAGTTTCTATGGAAGCTGATGAATAGTCTGGAAGAAGCAGGTTATTCCTAAGGCGTGGCACAGAGCAGGGGGACTCTTCATTCCTAAAGAAAGGGACTTGTTAGAGATAAGTCAGTTTAGACCTATCAGTCTACTTAATGTTGAAGGGAAGGTTTTCTTTAGTGGCACAGAGGCTGTCTAGTTACATAGAAAATAATAGGCTAATAGATACTTCGGTGCAAAAGGCTGGAATTCCCGGCTTCTCCGGGTTCTTAGAGCACACCAGCATGATCTGGCACCAAATCCAGTCAGCTAGGTGTGAGTTCAATTAAGGTCAGGCACAAGTTAGGGCAGCTAAGTGTAGGTGGAGCCTGGGAAATGAGGGTTGACTTGAATGAACAGCTAGTCATCCCAGCATATATGTGACAGGCGCTGGTATTTTCAGTACAATCTCGCCAGGTTGAAATCGTGCAATTTGAGGTGAAGGGTCGTTTTGTGAAAAAAGTTGTTTTTCGTTTTTTTCTATTAGTAGACAAAGAAGAGGATGGACTATCCATTCCACATAAAATGGAGTCGTTTTAGAATCAGTAAATAGGTATATTTAGCGATTTAAAAAAATCAAGATTTCAGGCTTGAGTCGCCTAGCTGAGGGGGGTTTTTCAATCATTTGCATGCGGCGTTTCACTGGCTATAATGTCTGCTATTGTTCCGAGTTTCGGCCAATGAGCCACATCAATAGAATTCAGCGTGTTACATGGGGGCGGGGTGCAAAGCTCTGTTTACAAGTGACAACAACCCAAGCAGAGTGGCGAACATGGCCGCCTCCAGACAGTGTGGCTGACTGTTTCAAATTATAACAAAACAACCACTATTGCAATTTGCAATACATGTCCCGCAAGGTTTCTGAGATTAGGGGAAAGTCTGAGCTGGCGTTATGCTAAACCAAACGTGGGGAGGAGTTGCGGATTTGTTTGGCGTTAATGTTAGCTGTTGTGTGGTGGCTAACGTGGTGGCTAGCTGGTTGTGGCCTACCTAGTAGTTCAGCAGGCAGCGGTCCACAAGCTTGTTGTGACCAAAATCCCCACATTTAAAGCACTTCATACTCCCAGAGCTTGCGTAAACCATAGAGAACCTCATGCATTACTCAAAATGACACGTCCAGGGTTTGTGTCTCCAAAAGCAACCGCTAACGTTACATGCAAGGTAATGTGAAGCTAACGTAGCTAACGTAGCTAGCAGCTAGCTACGTTAGCGTGTAACGTTAGCGTTAGTTGCTTTTGGAGACACAAACCCTGGGCGTTTCATAAAAGTCAACATCACATTGGCTCACTCAACTCACTCATTGTCTTTTCTTTAATCTAGAGGCATAATTTTTCAGTCAAAAGTGAGACGACACAGATATGATGGCATATAGTGAGGCTTTCCATGCCTCACTATAGAACTGGCCCTAATGCAAAATTCACAGCTTTGTTGTCGTCATGCCAATACGAGTCTAAATTGCCTTTTATGTTTTATCGGCAGACTAAGCAGCTAGGCTTTCGGTTCTATAAAAGCCATTATTTTTTGTATTGACTATTGAGTGATACACTTTACTAAAACAATCATATTATATCACAATAGTGATGTCAGATTTGCTTAGGTCAGAGCTATGGAATATTAAATCATCCATCTTTGCTCACAACATCTGCCCTTTCTTTCTTCTTTTTTACCCCAGGTGTGCATACAATACAGGTTAAGAACTTATGGAAAAGTCATGGAAATCCATTGGTCAAAATGTGTATGAACCCTGAAGGGTTAAATTGAGCATTTATGAGTGCTGGTGGCTGTCTGACATTGCCCTAGAACGCTAGAAGTGAATTCCTCATTCATTTTCTCCATAGACATTTCGAAAAATCCTTATATAACGAGTTTTAAGGCTTGAACCAAGCCAACCAGTCTTCCAGAGAATCGTGACTGACCATAAAACATTTCGCCTTCAGCAAAAACAAAAATCAAAGCAGAAAAAAAATCTATCTTTTTTTCTCCCATTTTTTTTATAGTAGTCTTATTAAATGGTAGACAGGCAATGATAAAATAAACGACAGATTGTTTATTTTTATAGTAATAATATAATTGCAAG
Source organism: Poromitra crassiceps (assembly GCF_964638095.1). Lineage (NCBI taxonomy): Eukaryota > Metazoa > Chordata > Actinopteri > Beryciformes > Melamphaidae > Poromitra > Poromitra crassiceps. The sequence continues at coordinate 1,987,786 of NC_139624.1, read as the reverse complement.
AATATTCAGTATCAATTCTAAAGTAAAAGTATTTTTGCTGGGTATATTATTATTATTATATTCATTCTATTGTTCCAAGTACAATGACACTAGAGTTTTGCATTCATTTACCCCAATATGCCTGGAATCTGCTTACTTGCAACTTTAAAGAAAAGGTCAAGGTCACTTCAGACAGTAGTTAACTTTTTCACATCAGGGACCCCTAAACTGACAGAAATTAGACCACGGACCCCCATTTGATAAGAGTTTTGCTTTTATATGTTTTATTACAGAAAGTGTATGAAACCCATGACCAAAATAGCCCTACATTCTGTTACTTGTGGATGGAATTATAGTGGAAATAAGTATCCCCCTTTTTGCTGTTGACTGTGACCTGTGACAGTGATGACAGCTGGAGTGAATGGGGAGTGGTCAATTAAATGAGCAGCTATTGTTCACTCCCCTCATTACCTGGCCTTGCCCAGAGGTGAAAAGTGGTCAATCTTTGAGGCTGTGTTTCTCTGAAACTTGGTTTGAGGTGTACCAACATTCAAATGAGTATATCTTCTTAAATAATTTTCAGATTTCGATGTGTGACACAGCATTTGAAAGCTTACAGTCTGTAGTTTCATAATCTGCAAAAAACAGAAAAATGACCTCGGCGAGATTGTATTCAAATTACCAGCGGGTGACACATATAGTTAGCACTACGTCGTCCGGACTTGTTACTGTGGTCTGAGGTAGAGAAGATAGTTACAGTTACAGTCTACCCACTTCTCCAGGGACCACTACACCACTGGACATGCTCACAGCGTTACTGCTGCAAGGAGCCGATGGCTGTACGCAGTCGGCATTTAACACATTCACTGCCAGCCATTTTTTTTTTTACTGTAGGTAGCTTCTGCCAAGCCGTTTTTTGAGGATTCTGGCTCATTTTACAAGAGCCGAGGATAATTTTCTGCTTGGACTTTGTGAACACGAAGTTCACAAAAGTACTAATAGAATGTGTGCTTTCTCTGTCTAAAAGAGTTAGTTTGTAGAGTTAGTAGTTATGTAGATATTAGCCGTTGAGTACAGCATGGTTTCAGCGTGTGAGACAGGAAGCTGAGATAATCGCAGTTTTGTGAAATTCAATCAAACAGGCAGAACAGTCACTTTAACCATTTATTTTTGGCATCAGTGAGAGATCAGACATCTGAACAATATAGTTCTGAACACCCTCTCCTTTAAACTCCTCCCTCCGTGGGCGTGTCTGGTGGCGTTTGTCACAAGCCAGTTTCTCCTGCCTGTCTGAGCAGTGAGCAGCCTCCCTCTCTGGCGGCCCCTCGTCGGCGAGTGTGGCGAGTGTGGACTGTGGATGGGACTCAATCGTTTCTTGGATTTTCGGTTGAGAGCTTTGATGAAGCTTTGTGCGATTCTAGGCTTTATGCTGCCCACCCAGTCTATTTTTGGAATCCCCCACCGTTGTGCGCCGGTGTGCAGCAGCGTGAAAGCGTTTTCGCCTACAGTATGAGAATGAGGCTCGTTCGTTTCTGGGTTTTCGGAATGCGTGCGATTCTGGCCTTTCTGCGGGTGTTTCAAAGTGTGTTTCACCCATAATCTATTATGCAAATTTGCAATCCCCCACGCCAGCACCGCTCTCCGCTCTCTGTGTGCTGCTGCTGGCGCGGCCGCTCTCGGGCGAGTCTGGTGACTGATGACTGTAAAATCGCCAAGCCATTTCCTTGAGAATGGCTTGCTCCCGCGGCTGTTTTTGGTTGGCTTTCTCTCTGTCGGGAGAGCACTGTCGCCACTTAGTTGGTCGGTAAAATAGATTATACACATTCAATACTTCCAATATTTTTATAGGAGACGTGGGGGACATTGATCCACGTAGCACCGTCAAAAATTTTTTTTCAACTCGTCATTGGCAGTGAACGGTTGGATTGTGTTTGACGAGTCAACTCGTCATTGGCAGTGAACGTGTTAACGTTAGTTACAAAAACACGTCGACAGTGTTTTCTCACTGCCAGGCAGTAGCCTACGGGCTTGACAGATACTAACGCTAGTCCGACCGGTCACACAGCCAGCACTCCTCGCTGCTCGTTGAAAATTTCCAAATAGGCGTTATTCTGATAAACTGGTCTCATCCAAAAAAATATTAAAACTTTATGTTTTTTTGTGTGCTTGAAAACAGCTTTTTAGCAAGTCTAAAAATGATAAATACGGGAGTAATCTACTTCCGGGTCTAAAACGGAAGAACGATTACAAAATGACATAATGCAGAAGCGTCCTGATGGGCAAATGATAAGGTGAATAGCTGCATCTGTGCGCATTTGGCACAGGGGCGCGAGGAGGGGATGAGATCGAGGCATGCCTCGGTGCTGCTGACTGGGAAGTGAATACAGTGCAGCGCGTCCTCGAAAGTGGAAAGTGTCCTTTCCGTTCCATATGACTGACACTGAATTAATAGTCTTTAGCGACAACCAAATGAATTGACGTGTGATGTGATCTCTTTCTTTCTCTCTCAATCCCTCCCTCTCGCGGGCGGCAGCTCAAAAAATTCAGGGTCAGTCAAGCTGCAATGACCCACTTCTACAGGTCTGCTATTGAGAGTATTCTTACTTTCTCTATGCTTGTCTGGTTTGGTCACACAACCACTCAGGACAAGACTCGGCTGGAAAGAGTAGTACGCCGAGCATCTAAAATCATCGGCTGTAGTCTCCCCTCACTTACATCACTCTTTTCCATAAGAATTATCAGGAAGGCGAAAAAAATCATAGCAGAGAACTCTCATCCGGCACACTACCTCTTTAATCTCCTCCCATCAGGCAGGAGATACAGAAGCATTAAGAGCAAAACATCTCGCTTCAGAGATAGCACCTACCTCCAAGCCATTAGACATCTGAACTTGCACTGATCCAGTGATTATGTTTGACCTATTGCACTTTAAACTGTATGCACTTCTGCTGAATACGATGCTGCTGGATACTGTTCCTGAATGTTATTTTGTTCTTGCGTTATTGTTTGTATATGGTGTGCTGCTGCACTGTCTTGTCTTTTTGTCTGAGAGCGAACCAAGACAAATTCCTATCAACTTTGTTGACATGGCAATAAATTGATTGAATCTTGAATCTTGAAAATACTTCAAAGGGATTGCAGCGACAACCAAATCAACCAAATTGACGTGATAAAAACGCTGGCTGTAACGCGAGGGGACATAACGCGAGGAGACACTGACACAGAGTTCACAAGAGGGTTAGGGAGTGAAAAAAGTGCAGCTCAGGATGTGCTCGGGCTCGTGGCTTAATGGGTAAGGTAGCCTACTTCACACACATTTTCTAAAACATTAGGGTTAGGCAAGTACAACAATTTGGTTAGAGTTAGGTTATGGTCGTGCAAATAAGAAAACCCTAACCCTAATCTTAACCACATCTTTTTTACTTACCGCACGTTTTCAGGAAGAAGCAGTTGCGGCAACCAATCAAATGAGTTTGGGGCGTGGTCATCTCGGCCCACACTAGGAAGAAACGATGGTCCGGGAACGATACCAACACGGCAATATAAGGACGTGCCCCCCAGAGACATACGTGCGTTCTGCACACGGCAACATCTACACTATGACATCACCAACATAGGGGAGGAGTTTCATCTGATCTCATGCCACGTTCAAGACAACTCGGAAGTTTCAACTCGGAATGTCCTACCTCCTACCCAAATTTCCAACCTGTAACTCCAACCTCGGCAACCGTCTTTCATTTTTTACAATTGGGGGTCAATTACCCCCCCCCCCACGAGTTCCAAGTTATCTTGAACATGATATCAGGAAACAGCAGAAAGACCCAGACCACGTAAACATGAACAATAAAACAGTTTTATTAATAATAATAATTCTTCCACAACAATAAAATTTAACAAAGGCTCACTAGAAAAGTGTGTAGTTCTGTACAGTAGATACAGTACATAGTCGACTGGCCACAGTGGCTCAGCAGCGCTTCATTCAAACAGTTTCAACAGTACAAATAAAAACAGAATAAAAGCAGCTAGCTAACATCAGAGACAGGTTGCTCTGCTCCAACACAAAGCTAACAGGTTAACCTGTTAACCTGCTAGCAGGTTAACTAGCTAACAGGCTAACTCACTAGCAGGTTATCCAGCTAACATACAGGAGACATAGTGCAGGTTAACCGGCTAGCAGGCTAGTTAGCGCCATCTGCATTCACACATGCACAGGAAAACCTGTTTTAAGTGTTTTTGTTAACATAACTACTTTCTACTGTGGCAGGAACACTCAGAGGTCAGAGATTCATGTCTTGCTCAGGGGCACTTCAGCAGGTTTGGGGCGAGGGCAGTGTTGCCAGATGGCAAATGTTGAATTATCGTACCAGAGGGTCAAAATTATCGTTTTTGGAGTGAAATTATCGTACGCCCCCTCCCCAGTGCGGGGAGGGGGCACTGCTGATCACAGGCTGCGGCTGATCACAGGCTACTTTTTGGACTTGGCATGATTTTTCAACACTGTGATCTCAGCCTGCGTTGCAACAACAACAAAACACCCTGCACGTATTGGCTGCAAATATGTTGTTTGAGATGATTGTATAAACAGATAGAGTGATAGACGTAGGATTCGTCTAATTGTCACAAAATTATGAAATTATCGTACATTTGGGGGATTTTGGGATTATTGATCGTACATCGTATAGAGGTCGAAATTATCGTACAAATACGATAATTATCGTACGTCTGGCAACGCTCAGACTTCCTGTTCCTGTGAGTGCAGCCAGTTGATATCAGTTGTTGATATCATAGTGAAAGACATGACATCACCGCCCTCTACTTAACTTCCAGGTCGTCATGACTACACTTTGGGATCCACGCCACCACTCGTTAATGAGCTTCATCACATTTTAAAACAAAACAAAACATTCTGTCTGTGAGGGTGATCCCCACTTCCTTCTCTGTCTGTGAGGGTGACACCTACTTCCTGTTTCTGTCTGTAAGGGCGACACCCACTTCCTGTCTCCGTCTGTGAGAGCGATAGCCACTTCCTGTATCTGTCTGTGAGGGTGGCACCCACTTCCTCTCTTGTCTGTGAGGATGACACCCACTTCTTCTCTCTGTGAGGGTGACGCTCACTTCCTGTCTCCATCTGTGAGGGCAACGTCCACTTCCTGTCTCTATCTTCCTTTGTCTCCCTGTGGATTTTGTTTTTGCACACTTGCTTTTTGCTTTCTTACTTTCAGTCCATCTGTCTGTCTGTCAGACTATCTCTCTGCACCTAGCAGCTAGCTCTCAGCCAGCCTTGTAAAGGAATGCACTTTGGTAGAGTCAACCAAATGCCCTGGGTTTGTGTTAGTCACAACAATGACAAAAGTAATAATAATTAATCATCATCATCGTCATCATCATCATGATAATCATAACAGAGCAGTTTGAGGTACCAACATAAAAAACACTGCTCTCTTCAGGAGCGTCAAACCATGCTAATGCTAGTATTAGCACCGCTACAGAGAGAAGCTCACTGTAGCTAGTGGCTAGCTGTGTGCTAGCAGCAAGTTAGCGGCTAGTGTTAGCTTCACCGTAGATAAACATCAGTGCTGGACGCCAGCGTTGATCGGCTAGTGTTAGCTTAGCCCTGTCAGTGGGAGGGATCACCCGTCTCTAGGCAACGTGTAGCAACAAGTTGGCTGATATGTGTCTGAGTACACAGACACACACCCTGGGAGTCTCAGTAGTCATCAGTTTTAAAGCTACAATGCGTCACCACACTTTGCTTGTTTTGTAAACACTGTGTGGGAGAAGGGGCGGGGCTAAGTGAGCTCCAGATGAGTGGAGGCGGGGCTGTAAGTAAAATGGGGGGTGGGGGTGATGCTCCTCCCCCTGCTGATAGCAGATCAATAGAGTACCGCAGGAATGAGTCCGGAAGACCTGGATGTTAGCACTTCCGGTTCCCTCGTCTAAAAGTCAATGGGATATTTGTATGGGGATTTGAGGACCACTTTTATGACTTTTGAAGTGTTTTGTGAAAATCGCAAATTAAAAAAAATCACATTTGCACTCCAAAAGTCAGCTCTGCATTCCACTCTGCTGCCGGTAGCCCAGCCTTTCCACATTTGTAATATGTCTGTCCACAGTTTAGTGCCATATCCCCACAGCTAGTGCATTAGCATGCTAAGCTAGCCGGTCAGCTAGTGACCGGGAATGAGTTTTTTGGCGTTAGTCTGCAGTCTTTAGTGTTGTAGCCCCAGCTGACTGTTGGCTCCACTCAGGGGTCAGAGGTCACGGGTGTGTCATGTGACCCTGTGCTGCTTTGGTATTGGAGCAGACCGGAGCCATACAGCAGAGCATGCTTTCTCTTCACACTGGGGGCTGTTTGCTGATCAATGATTGGACATCACACGTGTGTGTGTGTGTGTGTGTGTGTGTGGGGGGGGGGGGGGGGGGGCAACATGGCGGTGAGACACCGAAGGCACTGTCTCCGCTCACTAAAAAACTGATAAAAAACACGACCAACCAATCAGATCCTTAGAAAACAAACAGACACAAACATTACAGACGACCCCCCCATCGCTTCAGTACTTCCTGGTTCCTGTCCAGGCGGCGGAGATTCCCCTGAGATGGACGGAGCAGGTAATGTCTGAGTATTACATCATCTGTTCCTGTGCATGACATCATCATAACATCATTGTCATCCTGCTACATCACAGTTCTTCCTCTTCCTCCTCCAGTCTGATTCAGCTTCCTGTGGGCGGAGCCACACTGAGACAGGATAGGCTCCAACACCTGCTCTGTGTGTGTGTGTGTATGTGTGTGTGTGAGGGTCGAGAACAGGCTTTTAAGTACCCAGAGAGCCTCCGTTGTAGAACGCAGATGTTCCAAACACACACACACACAAACACACACACACGCGCGCGCGCGGACATAGACACACACACGCATGCGCGTGTTCACGGACACACACACACACACACACACACACACACACACACACACACACACACACACACACACACACACACACACACACACACACACACACACACACACACACACACAGCTGATCTTCAAGTATATCACATGATAGTTACATGATTAAGGTGTAGTGACTAAATCCTTGGATCTATAAATATCTATGTTCAGAACATGCTAACAAGATGCCAGCTAAATAGAACCTGGGTCCTCACTACACCTCACGTGACAGAATCGAGTGCCAAAGTCACGCCCTCTTATGGGTTAGGCATACAAACCAAGGTATTTAATCCGCCACTCATTTTTCCATAGATATGTTGTAAAATGCTTATGAAAATAGTTTTACTTGTTCAAATCAAGCAATTCAGAATCAGGATAGACCATAAAAGATTTCACTCGGACCAGGGGGAAAAAACAAAACAATTATCTATATTTTTTTAGTTTTGGTCCGAGTGAAAATGTTCTATGGTGTAAAGTAAAATGATTTTTATGAGCATTTTATGAAATCTCTGGAAAAGTGAATGGCAGATGAAATCCCTTGGTTTGTATACCTAACCTGGTTCAATATGACCCAACCAACCTGCAGTGGACAGGAGCCAGACAGTGTTAATTTTGGCAGCTATTTTAGATTTAGTCTTTGGACGAAAACACTTATTAGTTTTAGTCACATTTTAGTCATTTCTATCCTTGATAGTTTTAGTCGACGACAACGTAAAATGTTTTAGTCCAGTTTTAGTCGACGAAAAGTCATTACATTTTAGTACAGTTTTAGTCATTACTTATAGTCAAAATGTTTTCTGTCTTTAAACTAATTCAGTTAGGCCAATAAGGCATTGGAAATTGGAATCAAGGTTGACAGGTTGTATCAAGTGTTGAAATTCGTAAAGCAACATTTAACTCTTAATACTTTTACTTGTGTAATATCCGGATTCCAGTTTGGTAGCTCTAGCCTAGACTCTCCCATCAGTGCTAATTTTGGCAGCTATTTTCAATTTAGTTTTAGTCTTTACACACGTTTTAGTCACTTTCATATATAAGCTGTTTAGGCCGCTTTAAACGCACAAGAGTTTGTTTCCTCGGATAGTCCGCTTCGTTTGGGGTGGTGTGAAAGTGCAAACGAACTCTGGGGCGGAACAAACAAACAAACTCTGGTCCGCTTGAAAACGTGGGTCTCGGTTCGCTTCCAAGTGAACCCTGGTGCAGTTTGTTTGTTGTGTGAAAGCAAACCCGATTAAACAAAAGCGCAAATAGGAAGCGCCAGTGCATCTGATGCACTCATGCAGTGCATCATGAGTAGAAGATGGTAGAAGGAAGCAAAACAAACATTGCGGCGCGCCGCGTGACGTACGTCGTCATAACAACAACAGATCGTCTTTCTTTGCCACCCCCCCGATTTTTTTTTATCCCCCATTAGTGCTAATTTAATTTATTTATCCTGGTTGCTGCTCCACCCTCTGCCGATCTGGGGAGAGCCAAAACTGGCTCCATGCTTCCTCCGAGACATGGGCAGTTAGCCAGTTCTTTTCACCTGACAGGGGAAGCTTCACCGGTAGGACATAGCACGTGGGAGGTTCACGCTATTCCAACCAGTTCCCCTCCCTCCGAACAGGCGCCCCTAACGACCAGAGGAGGCACCACATTAGCAACCAGGATATTGCATGTTTTTGGTGAGGGGTTCCTATATGAAGGAAACCCCCAAGGGGCATGGGGAGAACATGCAAACTCCACACAGAAAGGCCCTTTTGACGACCCCACCCGGGGCGGGGGGCACTCGAGGACATGCGGACGGGCACGCACTCCTTCAGCGCTCACAGCGTCCCAGGTGAGAATCGAACCCAGGACCTTCAAGCTGTGAGGCGACAGCTCTACCACTGAGCCACCATGCCCCCAGACACATCGTTGTCTTTCAACAGCTGGCTTGTCTTCTCCTTCGGTACGTACTGCCTCGCTCGTCTCATCTGCAGAATGAAATGTTTAACAGCTTGCTGCCTCATCTGCTGCTCATATTGGGCACATTCTTGTCAAATATTTATTTAAGAGTAACACCTAAGTAAAACCAGAAAGGTGTTGCTCCATGGTTTGTGTTTTGCGGATTCACTTGTGTTGTTTAATCAGTGTTCAGTCAGCCCTCAGCCAGGCTAGAAGCCTGCTGAAGAGGAGATATTTTCCTTCTCTATTCTGTCCAATAGACAAGTGACTGTTTCGACCACGTGACATTGTTCAGAAAGTTTGGTGCGCTTGACAAATTGCTGTGTGAAAGTGAACCAGACCAAATGAAAATTGCAACAATGTTGCAACTTCACCCCCCCGAATCGCACTGAGTCCACCAGCTTATATGTGAAAGTGACCTTAGTCTTTAGACTAAAATGCTTATTAGTTTTAGTCACATTTTAGTCATTTGTATCCTTCATAGTTTTAGTTTTTATCAGTGAAAATAGGTAGTCGAGGAACATTTTTCGTCATAGTTTTCGTCGACGAAATTAACACTGCAGCCAGATACCACACACTTCTCCTGGGGGTTGCTTGTCTGTCTGACCCATCGACATACAGTATAAAGATGGCCGACGTGTCCCCACTTCCTACCGCTATTCAAAAATGAAGCCAAAATATGGGGGCGTGGGGGCTCGCTATGGCTCTGTAGGCTGCAAGCTTAGAGCCACGGTTAATATTATTTACTATTTATTTTATGTGTGGCATGTTCAATGTTGCATGTTGTGCTGTGCAGTGCATTTTAATCATGGTGTTTTAAAAACATTTTCAAGATCATTGTTGTACATTAGGCTACTGTAAGATCTTGTTCTAGGGGTTAAAAAAAGTTGTACATTAGGCTACTGATGTCAGATCTTGTTTTAGAGGTTAAAAAAAATAAAAGATTGACTGTACTGTACTATAAAATGTGTCCTTCAATTTTCATCTTAAAATCAAACACAACAAAAAAAACATCATCCTGCAATGAAATGTTTTATGAATAAATAATAATAATATAATATAAATAATAAAGTTTTAGAGCGTTTTGGTGCTTCGTCTAATCATCTATTAGAAAACATTTCCCTTCACTTTCCATCGTAAACGTAAACACACCACTGACAGCCTGCAGAGCCGTAGCGAGCCCCTGCACCCCCTCCCTCCGACTGTTCAGCTTTCTTCAGCAGCGCAAGGCATTCTGGGAGTATGGTAGCATGGTTAGATTTAGTAGCTCCCACCAAAATATCTAATTTCAGCAGGCGGCCATCTTGTTTGTTTGACGTCATTTGGAGGCAGAGTCTGTTCAGTCTGTCTGACCGAAGTTTGAGAGTGGCTGTCACAGCTGTCAATCAGCCCTTTTTTCAGGGTCGGACTGGGACTAAAAAACAGCCCTGGACTTTTCTACCCAGACCAGCCCACCTCAACCAGCCCACGGCACGGATACATGGATATTTGCTCCTTTTCTCATTAGGGTAAATACTGTATAAATTATTTGTGCTGTTATGTTTATTAGCTTATTCACTCACTTCTACACTATTTCCACAGGAGTAATCCTGTGGGGATGGTGCATTCCCAAAGTGGGCTGCTGGGGGTCACTGTCTAAAAAAATAATTGCATTCCCAAAGTGGGCCGCTGGAGGTCACTGTCTAAAAAAATCATAAAATAAATTAAAAATCCTGGTCAAGCGGCCCACCAGCCCACCGGGATTTCTCCCGGTGCTCCCTATGGCCAGTCCGACTATGCCTTTTTATATCATCAAATAATTAATAAAAAAACAATCCTATGCGAAAAATTAGCACTTTTAAAAATGGAGGCTCTTACTATTATCCCATTTGTTTTAAGGCAGTATTATCCCTTTTATCACCCTATGATTTCACCTCTTTTATTTTTCTATGATTTTATAATTGTTTATTGTTTTAATGCCGCCTATTCTTAAATATTTGTCCTTTTACATTTTACGTTGTGAAAGGTGCTATATAAATAAAATGTATTATTATTATTATTATTATATTACTATTACTTGAACATACTGTACATCAGCGTGATAACAATTACCTAATTTTTTTATGTTGACTCATGTCCTGTCCACTAACATGGAGGGGGTGGGATTTGTGACCTATACTGCAGCCAGCCACCAGGGGGTGATCAAAATATTTTGGCTTCACTTTTGGGACAAAGTAGCTCCAAATTTCTGACCTGTAATTCCGAGTCTTTTTTTTTTTTAACAAATCAGAGCTATTTCCCCCCCGGGTTCCGATAAACAGACTGGCTTGAGAGACTACTTTTGTGCCATTATGCAGAAGAAGGACCGTCGGATCACTTGGAGGTTGCCTTGTGCCAATGTAATAAGTCTGAATTTAAGTCTGTCAAAGTTGCGCTAGGGTGATGGGGTGGGATTGCCCAACCCGTAGCGTTCCTACCTTTCTTGTCACAAAAGACCTGGTTTGAATCCTGACCCAAACCCCGACCAAATTGCTTTTGTTGCGTAAACCTCAGGTTGCCTAAACCTAAGGTACCCTTTCATGTCAGCTATAATGACGTAAGGGGGGCGAGACAAATTGGTGTCTTTTGACACTCTGGTAATGAGAACTTGTTCGGGGGTTGATCCCTCGCTGTCCACCTGCCTCCTCTATTCTCCCTCTCCTTCCTCTCTAATTGCAGCTCCATCTTGTGTCCACTCCTTCCTGACAGATTTAGGAACAGATGGCGAGCTTCAGCGGCCATCTTGTGTCCTTAGTGACAGATTTGGGAACAGACGGCAAGCTTCATTGGCCATATTATGTCCTTACTGACAGATTTGGGAACAGATGGCGAGCTTCAGTGGCCATCTTGTGCCCTTACTGACAGATTTGGGAACAGACGGTGAGTAAACTCAACCTGAACATGCTTCCCTGCTTCACAACATTAACTGTACTTCTAAAACCAGAAATAAACTGAGAAATTATGAACATGGTTTCATTCATTCTGTGCTATTAAGGCTGGGCAGTGTAGGGCTAATAGGCTAAAAGGCTAATGGCTAGCCATCTGACAGTTAATAGCTGACTAATAGAACATGTGCTATGCTAGCAGGCTAACTGTTAGCCAGTTAAACGGTTTTAGCAGTTAGCAACCGCTAAGGGAGCTACTGAATCTAATCATGTCACCATACTACTTAGAGTGCCTTGCGCCCCCGAAGAAAGCCGAGCAGTCGGGAGTCGGAGGGTGGTGGGCTCGCTACGGCTCTGCAGGCCGAGTTGTAAAGATAATGTTAGGTGTGTTTACGTTGACTAAAGTGAATGTTTTCTAATAGATAATTAGATAAAAAAAGAAAAAGACAATTAGATCAATCACCTAAAACATCTACATAACCTCAAACATATACATAACCACAGATCTAATGCTTTCAGATCAAATTGTATACAATATATATATATATATATATATATATATATATCTATATGATATATTATAAAACGGCTCTCTCAAATCAAGCAATCTGATGTAAGCAATCTGTATATTTAGCATATACCACAGTAAATATACCACAGTTAGAGCCACTCACTGCGATCCTGGTCTGCATAGGGCCCTATTGAAAGGGGCGTGACTTTGGCTCTCTATAGAGACGTAAACAAATTGCGGATTTAAAGAAAATATGTTTTCAGTGTAGTTTTTTTAAGTTTTGGTCTGAGTGAAATGTTCTATTGTCTCTCCCAATTCTAAATATAGCTGAACCGTTTGGTTTGATGAAGTAAAACTATTTTTATAAGCATTTTACGAAATGTTTATGGGAAAATAAATGGCGGATAAAAGTAGGCGGTCATTTTGCCTCTCTATTAGGAGTGGCTTTAAAACTTGTAAATCTGTTAATGGTCACTGCCCTGAACACTGTGTGGACTTTACTGCCCTGAACACTGTGTGGACTTTACGGCCCTGAACACTGTGTGGACTTTACTGTCCTGAACACTGTGTGGACTTTACGGCCCTGGACACTGTGTGGACTTTACTGCCCTGAACACTGTGTGGACTTTACGGCCCTGAACACTGTGTTGACTTTATTAATCTGTTAATGGTCACTACCCTGAACACTGTGTGGACTTTACTGCCCTGAACACTGTGTGGACTTTATTAACACATTCACTGCCAGACGTTTTTTTTTTACTGTAGTTAGCTTCTGCCAGAGGGGTTTTTTGAGGATTCTGGCTCATCTTTCAAGACCCGAGGATTCTTTTCTGCTAAGATTTTGTGAACACACAATATCTCAAAAGAACTAATAGAATGTGTGCTTTCTCTGTCTAAAAGAGTTAGTTTGTAGAGTTAGTAGTTATGTAAGCATTAGCAGTTGAATACAGCATGGTTTCAGCGTCAGAAAAATTATTCAGAGATAAACGGCTTTTTGTGAAATTCGATAGAACAGTCACTTTAACCATTCATTTTTGGCATCAGTAAGACGTCATACATCTAAACAATAGTTTTGAACAGTAATTTCCTCCATAACAGCAGGAAACCCCCCTCTGCTTCCAACTCCTCCCTCCGTGGGCGTTCTTCTTGGCTGCAGCGGCCGTCACAAGCTTGTCACCAGTCTCACTGCTTTGCTGCTGCTGCTGCCTGTCTGCGCGGCCACTGTTTGAGGAAGTCTGGATGGACTCGCTCGCTTCTTGGAGTTTTGGTTGAGAGAAGCTTTTGCGATTCTGGTCATATTTATGCTGCGTGTTTCAAAGTGTGTTCCACCTGTAATCTATTATGCAAATTTGCAATCCCGCATCGCCAGCAATCAGCGCGAAAACGAAAGCGTTTTCCCCCATCCATTTTCATGAGAATGGCTGCTTTTTGCTTGCCTTCCTCTAGTCAGGAGAGCACTGTCGCCACTTAGTGGGTCGGTGGAATGGGTTGTAAACGTTCGGTGGCTCCAATAATTATATAAGAGATGTAAAAGGGTTAGATGCACATCCCACGGTCAAAATTTTTTTTTTTTTGACGTATTAATACGTCATTGGCAGTCAACCGTTGGATTATTTTTGACGTATTAATACGTCATTGGCAGTGAACGTGTTAATCTGTTAATGGTCACTGCCCTGAACACTGTGTGGACTTTACGGCCCTGAACACTGTGTGGACTTTACGGCCCTGAACTCTGTGTGGACTTTACGGCCCTGAACACTGTGTGGACTTTACGGCCCTGAACACTGTGTGGACTTTACGGCCCTGAACACTGTGTGGACTTTATTAATCTGTTAATGGTCACTACCCTGAACACTGTGTGGACTTTACTGCCCTGAACACTGTGTGGACTTTACTGCCGTGAACACTGTGTGGACTTTATGGCCCTGAACACTGTGTGGACTTTATTAATCTGTTAATGGTCACTGCCCTGAACACTGTGTGGACTTTACGGCCCTGAACACTGTGTGGACTTTACGGCCCTGAACTCTGTGTGGACTTTACTGCCCTGAACACTGTGTGGACTTTACGGCCCTGAACACTGTGTGGACTTTACTGCCCTGAACACTGTGTGGACTTTACGGCCCTGAACACTGTGTGGACTTTACGGCCCTGAACACTGTGTGGACTTTACGGCCCTGAACACTGTGTGGACTTTATTAATCTGTTAATGGTCACTACCCTGAACACTGTGTGGACTTTACTGCCCTGAACACTGTGTGGACTTTACTGCCGTGAACACTGTGTGGACTTTATGGCCCTGAACACTGTGTGGACTTTATTAATCTGTTAATGGTCACTGCCCTGAACACTGTGTGGACTTTACGGCCCTGAACACTGTGTGGACTTTACGGCCCTGAACTCTGTGTGGACTTTACTGCCCTGAACACTGTGTGGACTTTACGGCCCTGAACACTGTGTGGACTTTACTGCCCTGAACACTGTGTGGACTTTACTGCCCTGAACACTGTGTGGACTTTACTGCCCTGAACACTGTGTGGACTTTACTGCCCTGAACACTGTGTGGACTTTACTGCCCTGAACACTGTGTGGACTTTACTGCCCTGAACACTGTGTGGACTTTATTGGGGGCGATTATGGGAGAGTTGATACGAAGGTGAGCTGTTTGGACCTGAGCAAGAGGGGCTCACGTCCAAACAGTGATTTAAGTGATCAAACTGTGATATATGCTTATTATACCACACCTAAAGGTGTTTTCGAAACACAACCCTTAGGTGTGGTATAACAAGCATATACCACGGCCTGTCGTGATCTACTGCTTAAATATATAATATATAGATATGTAGATATTATATCCAATCTGATCTGATCTGATCAGTGTTGTACATTACTGATGTAAAATCTTATTTTAGGGGTAAAAATATTAAATACTATAACATCTGGCCCTCAAAAACACAACGAAGAAATCTTTACAACTTATGAAAAGTTATCTTTACAACTCGGCCTGCAGAGCACCCCCCCTCCCCTGCTCGTCTTTTTTCGGTGGCGCAAGGCACTCTGGGTAGTATGGTGACACGGTTAGATTTAGTAACAACTGGCAAGATAACAGTTAGCCAGCTAACAGGCACAAAGCTAACATGCTAACAGGCCAGCTACAGACTGTAGAGTAGCTAGCTAGCAGCTATTTTATAAGATATCTGGCTAACAGGTTGATGATTCTGTGCTCAACACATAAAAGCCTTGTTCCCTTCATCAGCACCATGTTTATCTGAGGGGAAACTCTGTGTGTGTGTGTGTGTGTGTGTGTGTGTGTGTGTGTGTGTGTGTGTGTGTGTGTGTGCGTGCGTGCGTGCATGCGTGTGTGTAGGGCTGGGTATCAGTACTCCATACCTTAAAGTCGAGCTGAAACGCCATCTGCATGCATGCGACTTCCTTATCGTGACATATTCCAACTGAAACAGGGTAGCGAGGCGGGACATAGCGTGTGGAGGAGTTTGATTTGACCATTGGAAAGTCGGTGTGTCTGGGATGACGGGTGGGGTGGACTGACTGAATGTGAGGCGACTCAGGCAAGTGCTCTGTGCCTCTGAGCAGAGTGAGACAGCAGTCTGCAAAATAATGCATTTTACCGGCCAAATCTGAAACCTACCGTTTCAATAACAGTCTATGTACAAACACAGTATAATGTAAATACAGCGCTGTGCACTGCGTGCTCACTGGCTGGTTCACTCCGGGCACACAGCCTCTTTCTCCCCGAGGCAGAGAGCTGGCCGCCCGCTTGTAAAGCGTGCGGTAAATAGCATAAATTGCTGGAATGCGAGTTAACGAGCCAATTACATGTCATGCCAATTACATTGCATTCTACATTACATTACCGTTCATTTTATTTTGTATGTTATATACTTATTGGCTATTATAAGTATATTAACATTTAAGAGCTAGCAAAGTCTGCCCATGTAGGCAGCCATGTTGCCTGCTTCCTAGCCATGAAGATTGATTGACAGCTGTCATGTCATGATATTATTGGTTGATATTGGGTTGAAATTTGATAGTTCTAGCTGACGTAAGCACACTGTAGATGTGTGGCTTACTAGAGAGACAATATTGATTAGTGTGAAGCGATTTCTCATACAATGTTAGACAGCCAAAGTCACACCCACTTCGGGTGGGGAGTTGTGTTACGGCAGCTGGTCTAAGTGAAGCCCTGCCCGGCCAGTTGCCACAAGGAAATGTCCCAACACAGCTGCCAGCCTAGCGGGGGCTGTCGATAGCTAGGGGGATAGATAGATAGATTAATAGCTTGCTTGTTATGTCCAAGTCACGTTTTTCAATGGCAAAATTCGTTTTCACAATCTGTTGCTCGTTGATGACATAATTGTTTTACAACTACCAAATTTAGTAGCCAAATCAGAGTTAGGCTGTGTTGCTAGCTAGCTAGCTGCCTCTGTGCTGTTTGTGGAGAGCGGGGAGACGTACTCTCGGTGGGGCTCGGCTCTGAATGATATTGCGCATGCGTTATCTGATTTTTTTTTAGTAATCCCATTCATTCTGATTTCATCCTATCAAAAAATGGTGGAGTATGGACCCTAACGTCTGTTCTGATTGAAAAAAATTAAATTACGAACGTCAGAGAAAAAAACTGATTTTGGGGCTGTTTAATATCACTTTAAAAAATAATTTTTCATTTCAGCTCGACTTTAAAGATATCGACTGAAGTAACCCAGTACCAAGTAGAAACTTCTCCAGTCAAACGGAACCTGCATTCAATCCTTTTTGTACACACACAAAATGACTATTTGTATGGTTTTGCTCACAGCCAATCACCGCAAGCGTTCTTCGGATCAGTGATACTCAACCCGAGGCTCTAGAGCCACATGAGGCTCCTTTATGGGTAGTTGTGGCTCTTTTAAGTCGTACTTAAAATAAATAAATAAATAAAAATAACAAATAAACTAAAGGGAGAAAATGGACTTTTTTGGATTGTGGCTCTTTCAAAGATTTATTTTGGTCAATGTGGCTCCTGAGCAGGGCAAGGTTGCGTGCCATTGAATGTGACGTGTGACTGGCCCTATACCGCAGTAGCTACAACCCATACAGTCTGTGGTGGAGATGTCGAGCGCGGTGTGTGTGACGAGTTGACGGCAATTTATTTGTTGTTGTTGTATTGAATGAAGTACTCTCTTGGTCTCACTTAAAGGGTACTGGTATTGTAATTTTTCAAATGATACCCAGCGTGGTGTGTGTGTGTGTTTCAGGAGCTACAGAGTGGTGTGTGTGTGTGTTTCAGGAGCTACAGAGTGGTGTGTGTGTGTGTGTGTGTGTGTGGATTGTCTGAACAGCCCAGTTACTGTAAGTAGTCCTGGTCCAGTTCCAACATGTCCGCCCTCGGTCTCCCCGTTCACTCACATACAGTAAGAAACCCGTTGTTTGTGTCTCAGAGGGACTTGGCTCGTCAATCTGAGTGTAGAGACTAGTTTGACCCCCAGGCCGCTGGTCAGTCACCCCCCAACTCCAAACTGGTCTCCTTCAACCCAACGGACTGCCGTCAGTCCTGTGTGACTGAACGCACCCCTGTGTGACTGAACGCACCTCGGCACTCGCTTGCGTGTTTCCGCGCGAACGCTCCCCTGACGGGACAGACTGCATGATGCTTGTGTTCAGTCAGGGGCATTCACCCAAGCCGTTGAGCCGAGAGCCTGGGCCGCTTCTGCTGCATTCCAGACGACTCGGAGGTGGGAATTTCCCGGTTGAAAATTCCCACCTCCAACCTCAAAGCGTTCCAGCTGCACAAAACTGTTGTGTGTTGCGGGACTTCAAACAACTGATTATCTTTGAAGTCTGGGTCGATTCTCACCCACCCCCCCACCCCACCCACCCCCCGAGTTACAAGTCCGAACTCCGACTTTGAGTGGTGTTCCAGTGTACTTTTTCTAGTAGGAGGTCAGAAAATCCCCAGTTCCGAGTTGTCTGGAATGCAGCATTCACTCTCAGCTCACCAGCTTGGGCAGCACGGTGCGGGGCTGGATGTTCCCGTTGGCATCGGTGATTGCTGCCAAGTTAGTCCTGGTCTTAGAGGTGGAGGGCTCCAGCTTGGAGATGGTCTTGGAGGATGTGGGGTCCAGCTTGGAGATGGAGGTGACGGCTGTCTCGGGGATGGTGCCGCGTTTCGACGACAAGGAGGTCTTCTCGCCGGAGGTGGTGGGGGGCGGTTTGGGCAGTCGCCTCCTGAGCCACGGGTGCCTGAGCGCCTGGCCGGGTGTCATCCTGAGCAGAGAGATGAAACGGTATGAAAATTACATATCACCATTATATATATTATTATTACTTTTACTATTGTTATTACTGTTACAATCACAACCACTTGCTGGTAGCTACGTATCTCAGGTTAGAACATATGTATTTCCCTCTTCAACTTCTCACTGTACCACGACACTGTCCCCTCTGCTTTCAAAACTGCCGCTGTCACTCCAATCCTCAAAAAACCTGGTCTCGATCCATCCTGCCTCAACCACTACCGGCCAATCTCCAATCTCCCCTTCCTCTCAAAAACCCTGGAATGCCTCATTGCCACTCAACTCCAAACCCACCTACACTGCAATAACCTATTTGAACCCCTCCAGTCTGGTTTCTGCCCACTCCACAGTACAGAAACTGCACTCGTCAGGTTCTCAACGATCTCCTCACCTCTGCTGACTACAGTTCCCTCAACCTCCTCATCCTCCTCGACCTGAGTGCTGCCTTCGATACCGTGAGCCTCAACATCCTGCTCACCAGACTTGAAGACCTCGGTGGATTCGCTCCAAACCTCTCCAACTGATCACAGTTAATTTCCCTCCACAAGCACTCCTCTGTCACATCCACTGTCACACAAGGCATACTATATATATATATATATATATATATATATACACCCCAAGGTTCCGTACTACACCGATGACACTCAGATATACCTCTGCACCAATCCCCCCCACGTTCCCGTTTCTGGGTCAGAGCACTGCTGGCGTCTGTTGTTGTGACTGCCGCTTCTGCCCGCGTCTTTCGTTATTGTTAGCTGTTCGTGTGTTTATTTTGTTTTGTTTTGGTCCACCCGTCCTCGTTCGTGTCTCTCTGTCACATCCTCCCTGCTAAACCGTTTTGATCATTCCCGTTTTCCCCCCGGCTGATCAACACGTCCCCACTACCCTCTGGATTAAACCGATCGATCACTTCCTCATTCCTGTCTCCCCTCCGCTGATCAACTGGTCTCTGGATTACTCCTCCCGCTGGATTTATCACTTCACTCTCACTGCTTGGACTCCATCTGCTTCGCCCCTTCCTGACCGACCCGCATCTCTGCAGGTGAGTGATCGCTACCCCACTTTCCCTCACTGCTGCTGGAGTTGGTCTGTCACCATGGCACGGCTGGGCTGCCCCGCCGCACGGGCTCGGTCTTGGGCCAGCACCAACAATCCTCACACCAACAACAATAACAACTGCAACAATAACAACTCACCCTACCTGCCACTATTAACCGTCAACACCACTCTCCCTGGATTACTGTCACCTCTCCTCATATCATACCTCCATCTTGGACTCTCACTACTGCTCCTCCTATCCTTTCCCCCTGGACCATTTTTATTTTTATTTTTTCCACCTGGACCATTATTTTTTCCACCTACCCCCCAACTTCCACGATATCTCCCCCGCCTCTCCTACTCTGCTGCCAACCTTCACTCACTCAAGAATAACCACCGTCTCTCTGCTCCTGCTTTCACCGCCGTCAGCAAGGCTAACATCCTCCGCTGCTGCCGCTACATCCACCGTGGACCCCGCCATAACCGCAACCGGACCCTACACTACTCTGCTGACACTAACATTCCCTCACTCTGGACTAACTCCCGCCCTCCTGTCAATACCACCTGCCGCTCTGCTAACCCAACAACCTCCGCTCTCTCCCCCCTGCTCCC
This sequence comes from Poromitra crassiceps, assembly GCF_964638095.1. Taxonomy (NCBI): domain Eukaryota; kingdom Metazoa; phylum Chordata; class Actinopteri; order Beryciformes; family Melamphaidae; genus Poromitra; species Poromitra crassiceps. Next base: position 1,967,570 of record NC_139624.1, on the reverse strand, counting down.
AAATCCATCTCCCTTGCCCTGCTGAACACTCGCTCTCTCTCCAACAAATCACCTATCATATCCGAACTCATCCTGGACAATAACTCATTCATGGCCAGTTTAGGACTGCCAATATTTAGCTCAGGCCAAAGATTTTCATAATTGTTGGTCATCTTTCAAGACCCACAGTAAATTATCTATTAGCACCAAAGTGATTTGCAATACCTCAAAATGAAGATGTACGTCTCTGGGTTCACCAGAAAAAAAAAGTGAGCTTTTAGCATGTTCTGTACTCTACTTATAGCCATTTATATACACCCTGTTTTCACCAAAAAGGTCTCTCTGAGAAGAGAAATTGGAGAAAATGGCATTTTTGTAAAGGACACAATCTCAGGCAGAACTCGCTCTCAATTCTTTTATTTTGAACTATATTGACATCAGACATGTAAATATTATTCGTTATGACACAAATGACAAAATATATATATATATATATATACATGAAGTGCTTTTTTTACATTCAACAATACAGTTTACTCAGTGTGAGTGAGTGTGAATGTGTGTGTGTGTGGGGCCCATGTGTGCCTCTTTACATTACATTACGTCATTTAGCAGACACTTTTATCCAAAGCAGCCTTGCAGCAGTAGAGTAACATCAACACACACACACACACACACACACACACACACACACACACACACACACACACAGAGAGAGAGTTCTGTCCACAGCTGCTGCTGGATCGCACCTCCTTCCCAGGGAACACTATTGATCTCCCCGCAAATTAGCATAGGAGGAGAACACCAAACTGGTCTGAGATCAGCGTCTAGCCTCCTCTGCCTCTGCATCGTTGGCAATGCATATATATCAACAACAAAATGTGTGGCGAGGCTGCCAAGCTTTACGAGCTTCCCGAACTACAATTTTGCGTGATCTGTGTTTGAAAGAGCCTATAGTCACTTTCAATGTAATCCCGGCGGGTCTTTGATGCACGGCGCAAATGCGCTGTGAAAAATGGCTCCTCTCGTTCCGCCTGGGACACAGGAACGGGGTCCGGCTTGGGTTTGGGACCAGGCGCTGGAACCGGATCGATCATGTTGGTCCGACTACCGCGAACAACTCATCCAGGTTCGCTGCCCTGCAGCAAGGCGACCAGCTCGTGCAGCGCGCCGAGGGGGGTTTCAATGGCGTTTCTCCTCTCTGCAACAGGCAGCGTTTCTCCGTTTTCTGTTTTTCCTCCTCCTCCATTTCAAAACAACAGCTGCGTAGTTGTTTGTTCACGTGTTGTCGGCTTTGTCTTTGAGGCCAGGGACCTGATACCATGTCACAGGCTGGGGAAGTCTTTGAACTACTGTAAGCACTAATAAAAACAAAAACACGTCAAACACGTCTTTGGCTGGGAGGCACATTCCTGATAAGACGTTAAAGACGTATATGGCCAGGAATGAGATAACATTGATCTTCTCCTCCTCACCGAAACATGGCAACAGCCCCTGGACTTCTTTTCACTCAATCAGGCCACCCCCCCCAACTACAGTTACATCGCCAAGCCCCGCCTCTCTGGGCGTGGGGGGGGGGGTCTCGCCGTTCTCCATAAACAATCTCTACTCATCAATGATCTCAACCTCAACCTCCCATCCATGTCCTCCTTTGAACACCTTGCCTTCTCACTTCCCAACTCCATCACTGCCCTTCTTCTTTACCATCCCCCCAAGCCCCACCCCTCTTTTCTGTCTGAACTCTCTGAACTCCTCACCATCGCTTCTTCTCTTTCCTCCCGCCTCCTTCTCACCGGTGACCTGAACATCCACGTTGACCAACCCGACTCCCCTCTGACATCTGACTTCCTCTCTCTCCTTGACTGTTTTCACCTCACCCAGCACATCAACTTCCCCACCCACACCAAAGGCCACATTCTTGATCTAGTCTGCTCTTCCTCTCTACCCATCTCCAACCCTCACCCTCTCTTTTTCCCTCTCTCTGACCACCACTGCATCCTCTTCTCTGCTCCCCTGCCCTTACCCCGCCGCCCCAACAAACGCACCATCTCCTTCCGTAACATCAAATCCATTGACCTACCCACTCTCTCCCAGACTATATCCTCTGCCCCCCCCCCCCCCCCCCTGACTCCGCCCCCTCCTCCCCTGATGACTATGCCACCCTCCTCAATTCTGCACTCACCGACTCCCTTGACTCCCTGGCCCCCCTGAAAACCTCCACAGTCTCATTCACCTCCTCCTCCCCCTGGTTCACCCCCCACCTCCGCACGATGAAACAGACCGGCCGGCAACTGGAACGACTTCACAAGAAAACCCACCTCACTGTCCACGCCGAACTCTTCAAACAGCACCTCTCCTCCTACCGTGATGCACTCCTAGCCGCCAAATCTGCCCACTTCTCCACCCTCATCAACAGCACCAACAGGAACCCCCGCACTCTCTTCTCCACTGTCAAAAAGTTCCTCCAACCCCCGGACAATAACACACTCTCCTCCCCTGAACTCTGCAACTCATTTCTCCACGCCTTCAACAGCAAAATCTCCAGAATCCACTCCTCCCTGACTGCCTCCATCGCCAACCCCTCCGCCCCCCCCCCCCCCCACTATCACCTTCCCTCCCCCCTCCCTCGCTGCCTTCTCCCCTGTTGACTCCTCCCTCATCACCGACATTATCACCGCCTCCAAGTCTTCCACCTGCTCCCTCGACCCCCTCCCCACCCCCCTGACCAAGGCCTGCCTCCCCGCCCTCATCCCCCACCTCACTGCCTTTTTCAATCAGTCACTCTCCCAAGGTCACGTCCCCTCTGTCTACAAACTCGCCGCTGTCAGCCCCATCCTCAAAAAACCCACCCTCGACCCTGCCAACCTCTCCAACTACCGCCCCATCTCCAACCTCCCATTCCTCTCCAAAACCCTTGAGCGCATCGTCGCCACCCAACTTCACTCCCACCTTCACTCCCACAACCTCTACGAACCCCTACAGTCTGCCTTCCGTCCTTACCACAGCACCGAAACCGCCCTCTCCAAAGTCATCAACGACCTCCTCACCTCCGCTGACTCTGGTGCCCTCAACATCCTAGTTCTACTCGATCTGAGCGCAGCCTTTGACACTGTGAACCACTCCATCCTCCTCCAAAGGCTGGGCCAACTGGGTGTTGAGGGCACCGCACTGGACTGGCTCACCTCATACCTCACCGACAGACAACAATTCATCTCCCTCTCCGGTCACTCCTCCACCCTCTCCTCTGTTTTGCAGGGGGTCCCCCAGGGCTCAGTCCTCGGCCCCCTGCTCTTCCTCTGTTATATACTCCCCCTTGGTCACATCATCTGTCAATTCAACCTGGACTTCCACTGCTACGCCGACCACACTCAGCTCTACATCAGCACCAAATCCCTCCAGAACCCACCCCTCACCCACATCGAAAACTGCATATCCGCAATAAAAACCTGGCTAACCCACAACTTCCTCCAACTCAACAGTGACAAAACTGAACTCCTCCTCATTGGCACCAAATCCACCCTCAATAAAACCGGACCCATCACCCTCACCATTGACGACTCCACCATCACCCCCTCCCCCCTGGCACGCAACCTTGGTTTCATCCTGGACCCCACCCTCTCCTTCGATCCCCACGTCAGCTCCGTTGTCAAAACTTCATATTTTCATCTCCGCAACATCGCCAAAGTCAGACACTGCCTCTCCCCCCCTGCTGCTCAATCCCTCATCCATGCCTTCATCTCCTCCCGCCTCGACTATTGCAACTCCCTCCTCACCGGCATCACCTCCCGTTCCCTCCATAGACTCCAGATGGTCCAAAACTCAGCTGCCCGCCTGCTCACTCACACCCGGTCCCGCGATCACATCACCCCTGTCCTCCACTCTCTCCACTGGCTCCCCGTCAAGCAACGCATCGACTTCAAATTACCCCTCCTCACCTTCAAAGCCCTCCACAGCCTAGCCCCCCCCTACCTGACTGACCTCCTCATCCCCCATCGCCCCTCCCGTACACTCCGATCCTCTTCTACTGCCACCCTCATCATCCCCCCATCCAGACTCAAAACCTTTGGTGACCGTGCTTTCTCCCGCGCCGCACCCCGACTTTGGAACTCCCTCCCCCAGACCGTCCGAGACTCTCCCTCACTCCCCACTTTCAAAACCCCACTTAAAACCTAACTGTTCTCCCAAGCTTACAACCTCCCCTACCCCTGACCACCTCCTCCAAACCACCACCCTCCGCCCCCCCCATCCCCCCCTCCCGCCCCTCCCTCCTGTTATCTTCCTCCCCTCTGCTTCTCCATACAACCTTGCCCTGAACCGCCACTGTTATTTGTAACTGTTCTCTAACTGTTGCCTGTTACCTGTATCTGTTGCCTGTTTCTGTTCCCTGTTGCTTGTCTTTTGTTTCTCTGTTAAGCGTCTTTGGGTCTTGAAAAGCGCTATATAAAATAAATGAATTATTATTATTATTATTACAACCCACCGCTCTCTCACATCAACTCCTGCCTGTCTGCAATTAAAGTCTGGATGCATCACAATTATCTCAAACTCAACAGAACTCTTTCTCATCCGCTCCAAATCACTCCACCCTCATCAAAATCAGCAACCCCACACTCATCACTGATGGCACCACTGTTTCCCCATCCTTCCAGGCACGCAACCATGGCGATATCCTTGACTCCACCCTTTCTCTCAACGCCACATCCGCCAAACTGTCAAATCTTCCTTCTTCCACCTCTGTAATATTGCAAAGATCTGGTCCTCTCTCACACAGCCCTCTGCCGAAACACTCATCCATGCATTCATCTCCTCCCATCTCGACTCCTATAACTCACTCCTCCACGACATCAACACCAGCTTCATCAGCAGACTCCAACTGGTCGAGAACTCAACCCCCCATTTCTTACCCATACCAAATCTTGGCACATCACCACCTCAGTCTTAAAAGAATTTCAGTGGCTTCCCGTCTCCTACCGGATCAACTACAAACTCCTCGTCATCACTTACAAAGCCCTTCACCAACTAGAAAAGCGCTATATAAGTATTATTATTATTATTATTATTATTATTTGTATTTATTATCGTATACTGGATACTATCGTATACTACTATACTCTGTAGCGGGTTTGACCCTTTTAGTTTAAGGGAAAGTGGGGTGCCAGTCAGAGTCTCGTCTGACAAATAATAATAATAATACATTTGAAATCAAATAATTCAGTCAAACCATACAAACAATGTAGCAAACAGCAAATAGCATAGCAATATGACACAAGAAACCAGCACTGCAAAAAACAAACAGCCAACAACTGACTTCAGTTTTCAATCTGTATTGCATACGTGAAATTAAGGAACATTACACACACAGATCATGTGTGTGTGTGTGCGTGAGTGAGTGAGTGCGTGCATGCGTGTGTGAGTGCGTATGTGAATAGCCCCACAGTCAAGACTAGAGTTCAATCCAGTTCAGAGTTAATCCAGTACAAAGTTCGTTACAAAGTTCAATCCAGTTCCAAAACACAGGGTAATGCAACGTAAAGTAAATCCAGTCCGGGTTTTACCCCGGATCCACCCAAGTCAACACAGCAAAAAGAGGAATTTGATACACAGCACAGTACGTAATGTTTGTATCAATTTGTCTCAGCGACAACTACTCGCGGTACCCGTCAGTCAGTCAGTGGTCAAGGAGAGATTGCGTCAGCAGCCTCGGCTGCCTAGATCCGCCATGGCTGACTGACTCTTGGAACTCCGAGGGGAAATATGTACACTGTTCCAGGAAATTCCAATCATTCTCCAGAGCGGACTACAAAGACGAATATCTTCACACGATTTGGCTACACAACGCAGACTTATCACGCACGGACGCCGATCGCTTGTTAAAGATGAGTTTTCGTCTGCACACACACTGACAGCTGCCAGCTCGCTGGTCTGACACACACTCTACTAGTAGTTTTCCGGGAGGTTGGTTCACACTACGCAGGTTTTTTTTGAGAGGGCTGTGATTGGATTATGGGACTCTGTGGGTGGTAACATTGAGAGGCATGAATGAACTCCTGATCAGTGGGTGGTGACGTCATTCAAACGAGCTGGTCGTTACACCTCCTATACTGTAATTTATACTGTGCAAAATACTATACTGTGCAATTTTTTTATTTTATATAGTACAACTTTATCATCATAAAACATTTTCAGTATTTTACTGTGTGTATAGAGCAGTGGTTCCCAAACTTTTTTTTCCTGAGGATCCACTATTTTTAAATTACAAACCATCGCGACCCAATTCACAATAGGTCTTATCTATAAATCGTGAGAAGAGCAAATATGTGAATAAATTAATGTTCCTGACCATTTTTTCTGTCATTTCCACATCACCTTATATTATCTTGAATAGGTAAACCAGCCATTTCAAAGAGATATACATTTGGTAAATCATAACTTTGTTTTTTGCACATTATTAAAAACATATACACCCTGAATACTTAATACTGATAAATGCATTTAGGCAGAGTTAACAGGCTATCTCGTTGTTTTTGTTTCCTCTCAGTAAAACAATATAGCTTACACATTTTAAATAAAAGACTGTGGAAGAAATTCTGCAAATTTATTTGGTGACCCAAATAAAATCTCCTGCGACGCTGTAGGTCCCGAGTCCCGACCCAGTCTTTGGGAAACACTGGAGAATACATCTTGTTTATTTTTAGAGTTCTTTAATGTTGTGTCACTCTTCTATGTGAGCTGTTGTGGGGAGTGAATTTTCCCCGTGTGGGACTTAATTTAATTGATCTTATCTTATCTTATGTTAAACCGCTCATCATTTTATCCCTACCTGATTGCGGGGTCCCACTCCAGACACTGCTTCAGGAAGTCCAGGAACAGCGGGTCATCGGTGCCCTTCAGCGCCACGCTCCAGTCCTTGCTAGCGGGTGGTCCGCGTGGCTTCCCGCGCCGCGAGCGGCCGCCGTTCAGTACGGCCGTGCCGTCAGGCAGCGTGCTCACCGTGCAGTACCGTGGGAAGCCTCTAGAGGACACAAAGTTCTTAGCTCTCTTGGAGGCATCCAGCAGCTTCTGCCCGGGCATGCCCAGCAGCTCCATGATGCAGGCCAGCTGGTCGGCCTCATCCTCGCCCGGCAGCAGAGGGTAGCCCGTCAGCAGCTCCGCCAGGATGCAGCCCAGAGACCACATGTCTATGGGCATGCCGTACCTGGAGCCTGTGGAGAGAGAGAGGAGAGAGTGAGACAGACATACAGGAGAGAGAGACAGACAGGAGAGAGAGACAGACAGGAGAGAGAGAGAGGTTAGACCACATGTCTATGGGCATGCCGTACCTGGAGCCCGTGGAGAGAGAGAGGAGAGAGTGAGACAGACATACAGGAGAGAGAGACAGGAGAGAGAGACAGACAGGAGAGAGACAGGTTAGACCTATGGGCATGCCATACCTGGAGCCTGTGGAGAGAGAGAGAGACAGACAGGAGAGACAGAGAGAGAGAGAGAGACACACAGGTTAGACCACATGTCTATGGTCATGGTCATGCTGTAGCTGGAGCCTGTGGAGAGAGAGAGACAGACAGGAGAGAGAGAGAGAGAGAGAGAGAGAGAGAGAGAGAGAGAGAGAGAGAGAGAGAGAGAGAGAGAGAGAGACAGGTTAGACCACATGTCTATGGTCATGGTCATGCTGTACCTGGAGCCTGTGGAGAGAGACAGACAGGAGAGAGAGAGAGAGAGAGAGATATTTTATTCTTTTTTGCTTTGTTTTGTTTTTCTCTCTCTTCTGAAGATTTCAAAATAACAACGGTTATTTACAGATTCTGTGATTTTTTTGTTAATATACTGTAATTGCTCACTATTTGCACTATCACCATTTAACTGCCCGTTTATTACTGTTCTGTTATTATTCTGAATAGATTCCGGTCAACAATGGTCTTCTATTATATTCTATCTTATCACATTCCATTTAATTTTCTTTTCTCTTCCTCTTTGAATATCTTCAGATTTTGTGATTTATGTTACTGGGTAACAAAATGTCTTGTTTTCTGTTTTTGATTCTTTGTAATTACTAAGTGTTGCTAATGTATACTTTGGCAATGTAAGATGCACCTTATCATGCCAATAAAGCCCTTTGAATTGAATTGAATTGAGAGAGAGCGAGAGAGGTTAGACCACATGTCTATGGTCATGCTGTACCTGGAGCCTGTGGAGAGAGAGAGACAGACAGGAGAGAGAGAGAGAGAGAGAGAGAGGTTAGACGAGGGGTTCCCAACCATTTTTGGCTCATCACCCGATTTTGACGTCACAAAATTCTAGGGACCCGAGACATTCAAATTCCGGTACACCATCGACAATATCATCAGTGACATCGTCAGTGATGTCACATGTATGCTTCTTTTTCCCCTCAGAATTCTGACTTTAACTCATTGAGTGCCAGCCACTTTTGGAGAACGGACGCTCCCAGTGCCAGAGTTTCAGAGCGTTTTCAGTGATTTCTCGAGGCCCACAGAATATTGTGTGATATTACTATGTAAACACAGAACACGCACAAAGAACGATGAGACTCTATTCTATCATCTGCAAAAAAAAGTTTATTGATATCATTTTCCGTTCTTTAGTTATCAGCCGGAGAAGATAGGTTGTTTTCAGCAAAAACAGCCGTTTCAAATTAGAAGCTGAGATATTCAGCCTTTTGTGAAATGAAGCATTTCAAGCACATCACTGACTCTGAAGCTAATATTTTCTGATATAGTGACACCTCAAAAATAATTTCCTTCAATAAAACAGCGAAAACAAAGGAATTTTGTTTGGTAAAATAATATTTTTTAGCTGCAACCAGCAGCGCTGGCCCCTGCGTGCGCAGACCCTACACTTTCTTGCTGGTCTTGATTTACTGCTGGTGGGCATCAGATATTCTAGCTTGCCAATCTGTCCATCGAGCCTGCTGTCTGGGTCTGTCTGGGTCGGTGTTGTATGCTGCCCTGCGTGCCCCACCCCCCTCTACTGCAAACCCCTCCTCCGTGGGTGTGTCTCTGGTGTCTCTGGTGGCTCTCTGCTGAGTTTGCTCTGCACTGAAAACCCAGCTTTTTTACAGCGTTCCGCGTGTATTTGTCACCGGCTTCCAGCGCTTCCAGTTGAGAATAATAACAACTCCACAACTAATCATGTGGATGGGGCTATCGCAGCGGACACGGAGGGGCTCAATTGTGGCAGCAGATTGGCTGCTGCAGGCACAGCTAACGTTATGCTTCATGCATATCGATGCATACCGATGCGATTTCCGTTTCCCCATGACTTCTTCTCTCTTTTTTCCTCGCCTTTCTGGAGAGCACTGTCGCCACCTAATGGGTCCATAAAATAGCTTTTACACATTCAACATCCACCATACTTTCACAGGAGATGGATCTGGCTTTGATCCACATCCCACCGTCAAAAAACGCAATTGACGACTTTAGTCGTCATTGGCACTCAACGTTACTATTCGAATTGACGACTATAGTCGTCATTGGCACTCAATGAGTTAATCTGAGAATTTTGACTTTAATTTCAAAATTCTGACTTTATTTTCAGAATTCTGCAATTATTCTCAGAATCCTGATTTAAAGTTATAATCTCAAACATTTTCATCTAAAAAAATAAAATAAAGTCACTATCTATCTGATAGAGCCCATTGACAGTTTGGATCTCACCTGCAATTACCACTCATCGCCATAGATGTCACCCAAGAGAACAAAACTGAAATCACTCAATTGCTGCTCGTATGGAATAAGGCCATATATCGATTACAAACAGCAACGAGAGATAAAGCGGGACGTGTTATCTATGTGATGGACACTCAGACAGCAAACAGTTTGTTACATAGCTAATTCATGTTCTCATACTTATATAACAACCATAATGAACCGCGATGTGACAGAAAATAAGTTATTTATTACGTATTACGTATGCCCCGTTCACGCCCGTTTTGGCCAGTTCCAGGACTCTACTCGGATCTGAATATCTTCTAGGGGGATCAGAATGACACCAAAGTTATTTGGGTGAGTAAAACATCATATTTTAAGCTGGAAATAAGGTCTGGGGTGTAAAAAACAGGAATTCTCCTTTAATCTTACACACATACTGTGTATTTGTGGGAGTGGAAGAAATCTCCCGCTACTGTTGATGAATGAATGATGAAGGAGACACTGGGAAACATTAGTTTGTTTATCTGATGCGTCACATTGTTTAGTTTTAAATGAGGAAATCCACAACTTTCTTTTAAGGGCACACACTAATACAGACCTGGGCATTATGCGGCCCCATGATGGTTCTGCCTGGCCCAGGAGCTCTAAGACGAACCACATCGTTTTACTCAAGCTAAAAAAGAAATCGAATGAGATGACCTCAATTGGCTGTTTGGACTGATTTTCAATATAATAAATGCTGAAGAATAAGTGCACAGTATGTTTTCTATAATTTAATCTACCGTAGTACCGGGTAGTTATAAAATTAGAGGTTGCGCCATGACAATATATTTGTCGTCCCCCCCATTCCCCCCACCAGCAACAATCTGGGTTTCTCATGCGGCCCCAGGAAAAATAATTGCCCACTCCTGGAAGTTTGGCTCTCTGGCGTCTCTCTCGCCTGGTGATATCTCTTACCCAGAATGACCTCCGGCGCTCGGTAAAACCTGGACTGGATGTAGGTGTAGACTCTCTGATGTTCATAACAACTAGAACCAAAGTCTATTACCTGGAGGGAGGGAGGGAGGGAGAGAGAGACACACAGAGAGAGGGAGAGGCAGGCAGAGAGAGGGTGTGACAGAGAGGGGGAGAGAAACAGAGAGGGAGAAAGTGTTTGTGTGAGAGAGAGACGGGGAGACAGAGAGATGTATTAATCTTTAGGTTTTATACAATAACCATTCTCCATTTTACAAGGTTCCGTCGGTCACTAGTGATCAGTTCAGATACATTGGTCACTACTAAGGTTCAGAATTCAGATCACATCTTAGATCGATTCGGGCCCCCAAAAACAAGTCCGACCATACGCGAGCCCAGCCCGGGTCCAGCCCCATAGCATAATACTACTTCCTCTCACAAAGGACTCACAAAGTGGGTGTGGTGTGATAGGCAGCGAAAAGCCCACACTTACATTTCAGTTTAGGACATTTCAAATAGAAACCTTTGATTGACTGGTGATAAAAGCTCACAACAAATTAACAATCTGACTTTTACAGATAAATTTGAATGACAGAAATATATTCAGAATTACACACGGGATGGTCCATCCATGGTCAAGCTGCCTGCGTGTGCACGGTGCCAGAGGAGAGGAGAGGCTGTGCCAGAGACCTTTAATATAAAGACACACCCCACTCCAGGCTCCATCAATAATAGGAAATGGTCTCCTTAATGTGCATGGTCACCTCTCCCCTTGAAGTGTTGTGGTAAGAGAGAGCCTGGTGATGCGGGGTTAGTGCAGATCTAGTAATCCTAATTTGAGCTTGTGAGTTCCCAAACTCTACACACACCACACATATAAACACAAAGCTGCTCCTTGTTAGCTCAATCTAGTTGTAACTAAGATATTTGGTTAAAAAAATATTTTTTCCAACCACAGATTTAGCTACTACATCCACGAACCTCACATGTGTTGCTGAGACAGAGACAGGTCTTGAACAAAGTTAATTTTCTCCTGATGTGTCTGTCTGAAAATTGCCATTTTAGTGTCAGAATGTTCAGAAGATATTCAGAAAATGGGCCCAATGTTTACGTTGATGACTATGGGGCGAAATAATCTGTCATAATCTGAGATCATGTTAACTTCTCCCATTGACTCAGGACCTGCTGCTACATGTAGTCTCCTAAGTGGGCGTGGCAGTGGGTGGAAACCTAGGTGGCACAGATACAGGAAGTGACTGGAAGTTGGGGTGTCTCCAGTGTTGTGCAAGCTCACACTTCACAAGAGCTAGCTCAAAATTCAACTCACGCAGATTAAAATGAACTAGTTCACGCTCATAGCTCATATTTTGAACTTTGAGCTATAGCTCACAGCAGTGGCGCCGGAACGAGTTTGCAATTAGGGGGACAAAAAAAGAATTGATGTTTTTTTGGACGTTTGGATGATTTGTAACCATATTTAGAGGAATATCTCATTTTAAATTAACATTAGGATTATACTATAGTGATGTCATTATTCAGTATTTTCTCCTTTTCTCACTCACTTGGTGACCTGCTCTCCCTTTAGGTAATTTTACAATTACACTACAACAGACAGCAACACAGGCAGAAACACTGAACTTATTATTATTATTATTATTATCACTTTGAAACACAGTGCAAAACTTGTCATCTCAACACAAAAATAAAATAAAACTAACCGTATACTATACCATTATAGCAGCAGCCAATGACAACACATTCAAGCCATCCTAAAGTGCATTAGTGAGTGCAGTACAGAGTCCGGGTCTGTCTGTCTCTCAGGTGTAATAATCCCACACTGATCACGGCTTTAACAAGTGTCACAGGCTGTGTAAACAGTGTAAAGTGGGCTCTCTATAACTTGATCCCCGGGTCCGTCTGTCTCTCAGGTGTAATAATCCCACAATGATCACGGCTTTAACAAGCATCACAGGCTGTGTAAACAGTGTAAAGTGGGCTCTAAGCGGCATGCCCATTGGATTTTTGAGGGGGAAAAAATTTGTATTCAAAAAAATCAAAAAAAATCAGGAGGACCAAATTTTTAGGGGGACAAAATGTCCCCATGTCCACCTGCTTCAGGCGCCCGTGGCTCACAGTCCCAAAAAATGAGCAGATCAGTTAATTTCAAGCTCACTTCTTGTTTACCCAGAGAAAAGGCACAGCACTGAAAACGTAACGCACAATAGCCTATAACACGTTCACTGCCGTCGACGAGTTAACTCGTCCAAAAAACAACAACGGTTGACTGCTGTCAACGAGTTAACTCGTCAAATTTATTTTTTTATTTTTTTTGACGGTGGGACGTGGATCAAACCCTTTTACATCTCCTATAAAAATATGGGAGCTATTGAATGTGTATAACCTATTTTCCCGAGCCACTAAGTGGCGACAGTGCTCTCCAGACTAGAGAAAGCCGAGCGAAAACAGCAGGAAAAAGCGTGAGGAAACCATTCTCATGAAAATGGTTTGGCGAAAACGCTTTCGCGCTGGGAGCTGGCGCACAACGGTGGGGGATTCCAAAAATAGACTCTGGGTGCAACACACTTTGAAACACACAGCAGAAAGCCCAGAATCGCACGCAGCTTCATCCCAGCTCACAACAAACGAACGAGCCCGATCCAGACTTGCCCGACGAGCGGCCGCCAGGCAGCACAGACAGGCAGCAGAGACTCGCCTGTGACACACGCTGCAGCCACCAGAGACACACCCACGGAGGGAGGAGTTTGAAGGAGAAGGGGGTGGGGGTGCTGTTATATTGAGGAAATTACTGTTCAGAACTATTGTTTAGATGTCTGATGTCTCACTGATGCCAAAAATAAATGGTTAAAGTGACTGTTATATCGAATTTCACAAAAATGCATTTTTCTCAGCTTTCCTTCTCAGACGCTGAAACCATGCTGTATTCAACTGCTAATGCCTACATAACAGAACATGATAAAAACTAACTCTTTTAGACAGAGAAAGCACACATTCTATTAGTTCTTTTGAGATATTTTGTGTTCACAAAGTCCTAGCAGAAAATAATCCTCGGCTCTTGAAAGATGAGCCAGAATCCTCAAAAAAACCCTTGGCAGAAGCTACCTACTGTATTGGAAAAACTGTTGGCAGTGAATGTGTTAACACGCAATAGCTTTTTTAACACACCTTTATTTTAAAAGATTAATGTAAAATTCAGGGGCTTTTAGCCCAAGCTTCAACAAGAGCAGACATTTTCTCTTGCTCTAAAGTAAAAAATATACAATTAAAAATACAATACAGTAGCCTATAGCTCAGACCAGGGCAACTGGCGGCCCGCGCTAACCCTAACCAGAACCCTGAACGCAACATGCAAGGTACCCGCTGAATAAGTGTCCAAATGTTCATGTCATTCTGGCCAATACTCCACTTCTGTTATAACATTTCAGTCTGGAATATGGAATAGGCTAGCTTTCAATAATCTTTATGACTAAAAGGCTAAAAGTAATATCATGTGTAACTGTTCTACATTGAAGTAGAAATTTAAATAATTAACTTGTTGGTTTTGGATTTATTTAGCTTCAAGAGTGCATTTTTGTTCGTGTGACCCTCAACACAGGCTTTGTTAATTTCAAGCCCTGCAGGGAGAGCAGGTGGTGACATACAGCGTTGCCAGACGTACGATAATTATCGTATTTGTACGATAATTTCGACCTCTGTACGATGTACGATCAATAATCCCAAAATCCCCCAAATGTACGATAATTTCATCATTTTGTGACACTTAGACGAATCCTACGTCTATCACTCTATCTGTTTATACAATCATCTCTTCAAACAACATATTTGCAGCCAATACGTGCAGGGTGTTTTGTTGTTGTTGCAACGCAGGCTGAGATCACAGTGTTGAAAGATCATGCCAAGTCCAAAAAGTAGCCTGTGATCAGCTGCAGTCCCCCCGACTTTGGCGCGCCGAAGGCGCACCGCGCTGGGGAGGGGGCGTACGATAATTTCACTCCAAAAACGATAATTGTGACCCTCTGGTACGATAATTCAACATTTGCCATCTGGCAACACTGGTGACATAGGAGTGAGTGAGAAAAGGATCAAATATTGGTGGTTAAGACTGAATAATGATGACATCACAACTGTTAAAATTAGTTATTCCTCTACACCTGGCTTCAAATGCCCCAAATCTTTTGCGCCGGCGCCGTTCGGCCTCCAGCCCTCAGCAAAATCTGGCTCTCTGGTAGCGAGGACATTTTTTTGTGGTCCTCTCTATCATCAAAGTTGCCCATCCCTGGTTTACGGCATGACAATATCTGTTCGGCCCCCGGCAACAATTTGGGTTTCTCATGTGGCCCCCCATGAAAAATAATTGCCCACCCCTGACATAGATTGATAGATAGATAGATAGATAGACAGACAAACAGACATACATAAAGATAGATAGGCTAGATTAGAGATAGATTAGATAGATAGGCTAGATAAGATACATTAGATAGATAGATATGCTAGATTAGATACTGTAGATAGATAGATAGATAGATAGATAGATAGATGATAGAAACATAAAAATGTCCCTTTTCAGGTTAATTTCAATAAAAAGGTTGAGGATTGAATCTAATCTAATAATTTGTATGATGTTTTATTTATGTTAAAGGTCACTTTCAATGATTTTACCTAATAATAATGTAGAAAAACAAAGATTTTAAATTCAAAGTTTTCTAGCCTTGGGTTCAGATATGTCGGTCACTAGTGATTGGTTCGGGGAATAGCCAGAAATCGGCTAACGAGTAAACCTCATCTGAATAATGGCGTGGAAGACCAGGATGTGATCTGACTTCGCCCCTCTCCCTCAGGCTGTACCTTGATACCGCTCCTCCCCTGCTGTTTGAGCAGTATGTTCTCGGGCTTGAGGTCACAGTGGATGATGCGGTTACGGTGCAGTGAGTCCAGGCACTGCAGGATGGAGTGGGCAAACTTGCGGACCAGGGGCAGAGAGAAGCCCTGGAACTTGTTCTTCTTGATCAGCTCGTACAGGTTCATGCTGAGCAGCTCGAACGTCATGCAGATGTGGTTCCTGAAGGCAGAGAGTGGGACAATATAAGGTATTATCTATCGTGATAAAAAACACTCAAGATAATGTTATGGTGATGAATTTCCATTAATCGGATAATTGTGAATATTGTCACAAGCGTGAATATCGCCAGGAGTGAGTTGAAAAAGCTCTCTAGATTACATTAGATTAGATACTTTAAGGACCACACAGCCAGGCTGATGGAATTTGTTTTCAGTACAGTACGTTACATAAGCCAGGTTCCAACATGGAACATCACATGCAATAAATACAATACTGTAATTACAAAAACACAATAGAGTTAAGTGTTCGTATGGCAGTGGGGAAGAAACAGCTTTTAAAGCGTGTTTTTTTGGTGGGCAGAGACCTGTAACGCCTCCCGGAGGGCAACAACTGAAAGACATGGTGTGCTGGGTGAGTGGGGTCAGAAATTATTTTTCTTTCCCTTTTAACTGTTCTTTGGCGGTGCAGTGATTGAAGTGACAGGAGGGGGGCGCGGGTTATTTTGGAGGATTTATTGATGATTCTCTGTAGTTTATTTTTGGAGTGAATGTTCAAACTGCTGTACCAGATGGTTATGGAGGAGGTGGGGATGCTTTGTATGATGGCCAGGTAGAACCGGAGCAGGAGATGTTTTCTGACTCTGATTTTTTGAGCTGACGGAGGAAGAAGAGTCTTTGATTGGATTTTTTGTAGATGTGATCTGTGTTGGTTTTCCATTTGAGGTTATTGCTTATATGGGTGCCAATAAATTTGAATGAGTCCGTGGTGGATATGGGTTTGCCGGAGATGAGTATGGGGTTTTGGGGTGTGGCTGGCATCTGAAGTCTATGATGATTGAGTTCTTGGTTTTTTGATGAGTTGAGTAGGAGTTTACTGTCTGTGTACCAGGTAACTGTTTGGTTGATCTGTGCACAGTATTCAGTTTCATTGTTGTTTGTGATGAGGCCTATATGATGGTTGTATCGTCTGCATATTTATAGATGTTGACGGAGTTGTAGTGGGATATGAGCAGGTTGGTGAATAGAAGCTTGAAAATGGCATTCGAGAGGTCACCGAGACCTTGACCTTTGACCTTTGATAACCAAAATGGAATCAGTTCATCCTTGCGTCCAAGTCGACGTTTGAGCCAAATCAGAAGAAATTCTATCAAGCCGTTCTTGAGATATTGCGTTAACGAACTTGGGAATGGCATTCATGAGGTCATAGTGACCTTGAAGTTTCACCACCAAAATGTAATCAGTTCATCCTTGGGTCCAAGTCGATGTTTGAATTTCCTGAACTTATAAAACATCAATGGAAAAGAGGAAGAAGAGGAGGAATACTCGCCCGCCTAAGGAGAGGCGGGGACGCGGGGTACGGTGGTGCAGTCGGTAGCGCTGTCGCCTCACAGTCAGAAGGTCCTGAGTTCGATTCTCGCCTGGGACACTGTGGGCGCTGTGGTTGTGTTCCCCCCCATATCTTCAGTGCCTACTGCCCAGGTGGGGTATCTCGTCGTAAGGGCCTTTCTCTCTGTGTGGAGTTTGCATGTTCTCCCCGTGCTCTCCCCGGGTTCCTCCGTATATAACCCCCCCACTAAAAACATGCAGAAGATCAGATCGTCATCGTCATCTGACCAGTGACGACAACACCTGAAGTTGGTCCCCGGGCGCTGTACGAGAAAGCGACCACTGCTCCTGGCCTGCCCCCCGGAGGAAAGGACATGCCTGGATGGGTTAAATGCAGAGGACACTTTTCACCGGCCACCGTCAGCATGAGTGTGTTGTGGCCGCATGCATGTATTGTGGTGTTCGTGTGACAATAAAAGACGGGCTTGTCCGTTACGAGAGAGAGACGCGCTAACAAGCCACCATTAGCAAGCGTCCTGCTAGCCAATGTACAATCTCTAGAGAATAAAATGTGCGAGCTGAGAGCGCGAGCACAATTCCAAAAAGACATAGCGCGCTGTAACGTTCTGTGTCTGACTGAAACCTGGCTCACACCTGAGACAACGGACCATGCCATCACTATACCAGGTTTCAGCGTCCACAGAGGAGACAGAGATGCAGAACGATCCGTTAAGAAAAAAGGCAGAGGCGTTTGTCTAATGATAAACGAAAACTGGTGTGTAAACATCACTAACATTGGGAAATACTGCTCAGCAGACCTGGAGTATGTAATGTTGCAGTGCGTGCCGCACTACAGCCCGAGGGACTTTACACGAGTCACCGTCATTGGTGTGTACATACCTCCACAGGCGAATGTCACTATCGCACTGAAGGAGTTGCAACGTGCGATTAGCGCACAAGAGACAAAACAACCAGAAATGGCGCTGGTAGTGGGTGGGGACTTTAACAGGGCAAACCTGAGAGGGAGAATGCCCACGCTTCACCAGCACATCCACTTCCACACCCGAGGCAAAAACACACTGGATCGATGTTACACAAACATCCGCCATGGTTACAAGGCCATACCCCGCCCCCTTCAGGAAATCAGACCACGCCTCCATCCTACTCATACCCAGGTACCAACAAAAACTCAAAAAACAGCCCCCAGCATTCCGAACCGCCCACTGCTGGTCAGACCAATCAGACGACATCCTGAGGGATTGCTTTGACCAAGTAGTATGGGAGGAGTTCAATGCTCCAGGAGACCTGGGCGAATATGCAGAGACGGTGTCATGCTTCATAAGGAAGTGCAGGATATAGTCCCAACAAAGAGAATCAAAATAATGCCAAATCAGAAGCCTTGGGTCAACAGTGATGCCCTTCATGCCCGGACCACTGCCTTCAGTTCTGGTACACCAGAACAATACAAGCAGGTACAATATGCCCTCCGAACCGCAATAAAAAATGCACGGAGAGATTATGGAAAGCAGCTGGAGTCAAAATTGGACACTAACAACCCAACAATCAGTTAATCCTTGAGTCCAAGTCGATGTTTGAGGCAAATTTGATGAAATTCTGCCAAGGCATTCCTGAGATATCGCGTTAACAAGCTTGAAAATGGCGTTCGAGAGGTCACAGTGACCTTGACCTTTGACCTTTGACCACCAAAATCTAATCAGATCATCATTGAGTCTAAGTGGATGTTTAAGGCAAATTTGATGAAATTCCGTCAAGGCGTTCCTCAGATATCGCGTTAACGAACCTCGTACGGACCGTAACGGACGGACGTACGTACGTGCGGACGGACAACCCGGATCCATAATGCCTCCGGCCTGGCTATCGCCGGCGGAGGCATAAAAACAAAACACATCAGACAGGTAATACAAACATCAAACACACAAGAAAAAGACTAAAACATCTCAATTTAGGCAGTTGCATTCCTCAGTTTTAGTGACATTGTAAAGAGTTTTAAGCATATTTTGATGATTAACAGGATAATATCGTTAATCACGATTATTTTGGACAGGATAATGGTGACATGGAGTTTTCATATGGTCCCAGCCCTAACTGAAGGTGGACCAGCTCCTACCTAAAGGTGAAGTGGACCAGCCCCTACCTGAAGGTGAAGTGCTCCAGCATGTGGATGACATTCATGCCCAGGTCTTTGTCCTGCTTCCTCAGGTGCTCCAGGATGCGGATCTCCTCGGCCGCCTGCCGGTGGAAGCGCTTCTCATTACGCACCATCTTCAGAGCCACCTGGCTTTGGGACTTATGGTCCAATGCCTTCACTACCTGCAGAGAGAGAGAGAGAGCTTCACTACCTGTAGAGAGAGTGAGAGCGAGAGAGCTTCACCACCTCCAGAGAGATAACCAATTGCCCTTTATGGCAGTGAAGTGTGGGGTCTTGTCACAAATCAAGACTTAAGCAACTGGGACAAACGTCCAATTGAGACCCTGCATGCAGAGTTCTGTAAGAACATCTTACATGTCCAGAGAAAACAACAAACAATGCCTGGAGGGCAGAATTAGGCCACTACTGATCAAAATACAAAAAAGGGCAATCCAATTCTGGCAACATTTGAAAGAAAAACAGTGACCCCCACTCATACCATTGCAAAGCCCTGCAATACCAGGACTTGAGCAAAAGCAGTCCCCTCACTCAGCTGGTCCTGACGCTCAGATCACTAACACACACACTAACCCTCCACAGCCTCAGGACCAGAACATCAGAATACACCAAATTATAAATCAACAGAAATGAAAAGAAATGACTCATTGGGAAACACCAAACCATGCTCCTGCATGCCCCAACGCCTCTGAAACTTGAGTAAGAAAGAGTATGTCATGAAAATTACAATAACAACACGACTCATTCTGCATACGCAAGCTTTTATTTTGAAACGAAGGCCAGCATTGGCAGTGACGAGTCTACAACGTTGATGCATGAAATGCATCGTGATTCGCTGAGATACATGTGGGGGTGGCATTGTGGGCGTGCCCACTGCTATGAAAAGAAAGCAGGGCTTTCTACTTTTGTGGGAGCAACCAACAATCATGGGTGGAAAACAGCCAGACAACAGCGATGTGGTATGTTTTGGAGGGACTGACAATTATTGAAAACATGCGCTCGTCACGCACGTCAAAACTAGCGTGTGAACGGTACTAACGTTAAACAGCCATTCACCCGCTCATGAAAAGAAAAGTTGCTCAGAAGAACGCAGTGGACGTATAATCCCAATATATCACTGATGTTATATACAGTGTGTGTCAATGAATTAAAGCTTTGAGTGTGTTTGGGGCTAAAGACAGATTTACAGTAGTAGTTCTGAATGTAAACTTACTTTGTCGACATGCCACATCTGTGATATATTGGGATTATAACATCAGTATATATTGTATAGCATATACATAGTATATACAGTATACAGTACTGTATATACTGATGTATATATACTACTATATACTATACTATATATATACTGTATATATAAATATCTATCTATATATATATATAAATCTACCTGTCTGCGCATGCCTTAAGGCAGGGAAGATAGCAGTCCGCCTTGCGCTAGTGTCCAGGTGTTATGCCGAGTTTTTCATCCCCGCCCGGCAGCAGCTAAACGCATCCCCACCTCACGGGAGCATATTGTAATGATTTATACAGAAATGTAACTGATTAAAAGTGGTATAATTGTCTGGGTAGACGTGACCTCCCTGTTTTCTAAGTTAAAACAATATGGTGGGGATGCAATTCTCGGCGGGGATGCGGAAATGTTCAAGGCACGTGCCGCAGGTGCAAATTAGAGCCGTGCCAAATCATCTGCGCCCCCAAAATGCGAGCGCAAACGGGATTTGGGCGGTCTTAAGTACCAGAATTATTCACAGGTGTGGCCAGGCAATGCCTGGGCGTTACATCAATAAAACGGATTCCCGTCTCCCAATCGCTGTTTGCACAAGGCATGCAATATGCTGTAATTCTCTCCATGCGTAATAGGGTGGACTCACTCGTGCGGAGGACAGAGAGAGATGGAGAGAGCTTGTTGACAGATTGTCTGTGGTGCCAACGACCCTCCGGGTTATGGGATAGGCGAAGGTGAATAACCTATGTCCATTGTCCAACAAGTTTTCTCAATTAATTTCCCTCTTTGCGATGTGATAAAAGTTTCTCAGTGAGTTATAGTTGATTGCCTCACTGAATTATCTGCTAATACCCCAATTTAGCAGCAGAATTTGATGTCCTGGTGTGGCAAGGCTGTGCTTAATGACATATCCAAACTCTGCACTGCGCTGCGCAGCACGGAGATTATGGTGCGCTCAAGCGCAGCGGGGTATTTAGCGCGTAAGAGGTGCTTTTAAAAGCTCTTCGCACAAAGTAATTGCGCGCTGCTGACGATAGGATAATGCCATCTATCTCCACATTTTTGCGCTGAAACGCCTGGTTTGGCATGTGGCACGCCTATGTCTAGCACAATTATAACAGGCATGCTCTTGTTCACGCCCCAATTTGCATCTCTATACAAATGACTGTGTTTCCCACTCCTCGTCTGTTAACTCATTGAGTGCCAGCCACTTTTGGAGAACGGACGCTCCCAGTGCCAGAGTTTCAGAGCGTTTTCAGTGATTTCTCAAGGCCCACAGAATATTGTGTGATATTACTATGTAAACACCGAACACGCACAAAGAACGAGGAGACTCTCTTCTATCATCTGCAAAAAAAAGTTTATTGATCCCATTTTCCGTTCTTTAGTTATGAGCCGGAGAAGATAGGCTGTTTTGAGCAAAAAGACAGGTTTCAAATTATAAGCTGAGATATTCAGCCTTTTGTGAAATGCAGCATTTCAAGCACATTCACTGACGCTAGCTAATATTTTCTGATGTAGTGACGTGGTGTAGTTCTGTGGAGCCTGCGTGCCCCACCCCCCTCTCCCCGCCTCAGCTGCAAACTCCTCCCCACACGCACCCAGTCTATTTTCGGAGCCTCCGTTTTTGCGGCGGGCGGCTCCCAGCGCGACAAGGAAATGCCAAACGGGACTGCAGGGATAGGTTTGGCCCTTCGGCGTCGGGTGCTGCCTTTCTGGCGGGTAATCGTGTGGAGAAACTATATGCAGACAGACAGACAGAGGCAGAGGAGCTCAGTTGTGTGCGCGGGCAGACAGACAGACAGAGGCAGAGGAGCTCAGTTGTGTGCGCGGATTGACTGATGTTCGCAGCCCGACGTCAGCTGCAGACAGAGCAATCTATATGGCTCTGGCTGCAGCATGCATCGGCTTCTCTTTGATCACGGCTTTTTGCTGCAGTTTTCCGGACCTTTCTGTAATCTTCAGAGCACTGTCGCCACCTAATGAGTCCGTAAAATAGGTTATACACCTTCAATAGCTCCCATATTTGTACAGGAGATGCCTGATGCTTTGATCCACGTCCCACCGTCAAAAAACGCAATTGACGAACATACTCGTCCGTGGCGCTCTACGTTACTAAACGAAATGACAAACATACTCGTCCATGGCACTCAATGAGTTAAAATGTTTAAGTTTGGTGGACTGGTGTGCAGCCAACAACTTAGAGTTGAATGCCTCCAAAACAAAGGAAGTAGTGGTGGACTTCCGTAAGAGCCATGATGGCCACACCTTTGGTCATAAATGACCAGGAAATTCAACAGGTGGAGCACTATAAATTCCTGGGCATCACCATCTCCTCTTCCTTAAAGTGGGAAGTCAACACCATAGCAGTGCTGAAGAAGGCACAACAGAGACAGTTGAAAAAGTTTTCTATCTCTCGTGAGGGAATAATAAAATTTGACCGAGCTGGTATTGAGAGTAGGGATGCACGATATGGATTTTTAGAGCCGATACGATAACCGATAAATATATTCTTCTTGGCCGATAACCGATACGATATAACCGATAATTATTATATAAAAAAAAATATATATATATATATTTTTAGTTTTTAACCTGTATTTTATGCACACCTGGGGTTAAAAAAGGGTTAGGGTAGATGTATGGATGTAGTGAGCATAGTTCTGACCTAACCAAATCTAACTGACATCACTGTGAACGCAAAACGAAGAAAACTTCTGATATAATATGATTGTTTTAATAAAGTGTATCACTCAATTATAGTCAATACAAAAATAAAGGCTTTTATATAACGGAAAGCCAAGCTGCTTAGTCTGCAGATAAAACACAATGACAAAAGGCATAGTAATTTAGACTTGTCATACTGATCTGTTAAAATTTTGCATGGGTTCCAGTTCTCAGTGAGTTGTAGCCTGGGCCCAATGAATGGGGCAGGCACTATATAAACCATCTGTGTCGTTTCACTTTTTACTGAAAAATGCTGCCACCAGATTAAAGAAAAGAACCCTATGTTGACTGACTGATGCTTTTTATGTAGCCTAATGTGCGCGCGACTGCGCCTTTGTTTTCATTATTGGCTGTTAGATGGCTCTGTCCAGCACTATGGTCCAGCAGCTAACGCTAACTAGCGCGGTTAGCTTAACGTTAGCGAGTGGTTGCGAGTTAAATACACAATCCCTGGATGTTTCATTTCGGGTAAAGGGGTTTCCATTAGTTTCTATAAGTTTACGCCAGCTCTGTGTATTAAGTGCTTTTGCGGGGCTGTTTGATCACAAGCCACAGACTGTAAATGTCACAAGCATTTTGTCTGCCAAGCGGACGAGTCTGCAGGGTAGGCCGCACGACGAGCTAATGCTAACAAAACTCGCTAACAATAACAACAAACATATCCGCTGCATCATCGCCAGCTTTGGTTTAACGTAATGCCAGCTTATTGGTTTCCCCTCCTCTCGGAACCTGTGTGGGACATGGATTGCAAATTACAGTAGCTTGATAATTCTGAAACTGCAGCATACTGGCAGCAGCCATGTTTGCGTCGCAGCTGTGATGTCACGAATGTGCGACAACAAAAGCTCCGCTTCCGAGGCAAAAAATAAAGCAGGATTATTATCGGATAATTTATCGGAAAAAGGCCATTATCGGAATAATAAATAATAACGCAAATGGCCATATTGGCCGATAATTTATCGGTCCGATAATTATCGTGCATCCCTAATTGAGAGCATCCTCACCTTTGGAATAACCGTATGGTACGGAAATACCTCGGCAGAGGACCGGAAATGTCTCAACAAAACGTTAGGGTTGTACTACAACCCGGGTTTTACGAGTGAGAAGGAGAGCTCTCACTCTAGTGCCTTATCCGCTGCGTACGCAGCCCACTGGAAGACTTATTTTTGCTCCAAAAAATGACCTTTAATTTAAACCGATCACCCACCAGTAGGTGGCGTGGTACCCCCTGGGGCTGAGGCGGCCACCCGCGTGACTACGTCACGTCCGCTCAGTCCAAGGATAGCCACTCATTCTTCCAGCCCGCTGAGAATCGACGCAACCAACGACGCATCGACGCAGCAAGGCTGGGTAGTGAGAGCTCTCCTTCTCACTCGTAAAACCCGGGTTGTAGTACAACCCTAACGTTTTACTTCATTTCGAACTCGGGCTCTCACTCTAGTGCCACATTCAACCGCCCTTGCTGCCGGGAGCACCCCTCAGAGCGACCCGATTGGCATCGGTGAACCACGGCCGCATGGCAAACGTTCATGCCCGACTGTATGACATTTTAGAGCGGCAACAATACTACTTTCTTGCCACTGACAGTACCGCATGCGCGAAACGCGAACCGGACATGTCGAGGCTGTAGTACCTAACAAACGTGTGATGAGAGGACCATGAGGCCGCAGCGCACATGTCCTCCACCGAAACACCACGCAACAACGCGGAGGATGTCGCAACGCCTCGCATAGAATGCGCCTTGATACCCTCTGGGGGTATCTTACCCATGGCAGAGTATGCCAAAGCAATCGCCTCCACTATCCAGTGTGATAAGCGATCCTTGGAAAGGGGCCCACCCTGGGCCTTCTGCCCAAAGCAGACCAACAACTGGTTTGTAGTGTGTAACGAACGCGTCCTGGCCACAGGCCGAGAGCGCCCTTACGGGGCACAGCATGTGCAAGCGCCTCTCCTCGCCCGAACTGAACGGCGGGGGACAGAATGCTGACAAGTCTATGACCATAGACCTAAAGCTGACATTAATATTCTTAGGTTGATAAGCCGGGTTAGGTCGCAACGTAACCCTGTGCCCATCATCCCCAAAAACCATACAGGCCTGCTGCACCGAGAGGGCAATCAGGTCACCAACTGTCTTTCCTGACGACAAGGCCAGCAGCAGCGCGGTCTTCAAAGAGAGAAATTTCAAATCGGCGGAGTCCAAGGGCTCAAATGGATGACCCGTTAGCCCGTCCAGCACCGTAACCAGGTCCCATTTGGGAAAGACGCACCGCGACGGCAGGCGCAGCCTACGCGCTCCTTTCATGAAGCGCGAGACCAAAGGGCACGCCCCCACGGGGCTCCCTTCAATTCCCATGTGGCAAGCAGAAATCGCGGCTACGTACACCTTAAAGTCCTGGAAACCAGAAATATTTCTTTATTATTTAGCATTTTGAGTTCATCACATCACAGGACCCTATGTTAATAAGCCACCAGCCAAATTTAAACTAGGGCTGGCACGGATCACGGATAATCCGTGACCCGTACGGATCAGCCCCCACGGTTCGGCACACGGTTCGGAACGTCGTGGTCCGCGGAACCCAACCCCCCCCACCCCCCCCCCCACACCTTTCGTTTCATTTAACGTTTAACGTTATGTATGTGTATGATAACGCCTGCAGCGCAGCCAGACACAGACAGGCATCATGGCATGCACAAGTGAGCTTCCTCATCCCTTGTCATCGCTGTAAAGTCTTTCTGAAGGCTGTGGCTAGTGGCTACTAAAGACAACAAACTTATTTCAACACCTCTGAAAAAGCACAGGAATGCGAGCAGCATGTTGCGGGCTGCACAAGATAGCGAGAGCCACAACACGCGCACACACACACACACACACACACGCACGCGCGCGCACACGTTTCACAAACACATTATCACCGGACGGTGAAATGTTGCCTTGGACACATAACAACAAAACAACACGTGGGGCCACCGAGTAGCATAACGTAGCATCAACGTTATGTTTCCAGACTCACCCGGTCTGGTCTGTAGCCTACCCGTGTCAAGTGACTACGTTAGCTAGCAACAGCCAGGAAGTTAGGCGCAGTGCCACCTAAAACAGGAAGTTGTTGTTCTGCCTTCAGATTAAAAGCATAAATTGTGTCATGAGAAAAAAATATTTTTTGAGCTGTGCAGGGCAACAAATGGTTAGAGAAGTATAATAGTATTAAAAATTCAAATCGAAAATCTAATTTTGAGAGAAAAAATCTGATATAGCCTATATTTTTTTTTTTTGCTGAAAAATCCGTGATCCGTGGCTCAAAATCCGTCACGCGATCCGATCCGTGGGTTTTCTGATCCGTCCCAGCCCTAATTTAAACGATGATGAACGTCGCAAAGTATATAAATTTAGGTTTGACAGTCATGGCAAAAGTCATGAGAATCAATTCGTTTTTAGAGTGTATTTTGTCCCGCGGACTGTGTGGGCGTGTCCCGTCTGCAGCAGGGAAATTTCTCTCTCTCTCTCTCTCTCTCTCTCCTGTCTGTCTCCACGCACACCGTGAAGGTTCGTGGGCTCAAAGACATGCCGAATGGCAAGACACAGAACTCGTAAGCCTTCCCCAGGAAGGAGAACCTCAGGTATTTCCTGTGTCTCTTGACCACGTGGAAATGGAAGAACACATCTTTCAGATCCACGGAAGTAAAGAAATCCCCCTGTCTCAGGCGTTGCACAGGCGGGGAAAAGAGAGCATTCGGAACGGGAACTTCCTCAGCGTCCTGTTGAGACGCCGAAGGTCCAATTTTGGACGCATGGAGCCATCCTTCTTGGGCACGACAAAGTACCTGTGGTAGAAACCCAAGCGCACCTCTGCCTTGGGAACCGAGTGAATCGCCCCTTTGGCGAGGAGCGAAATAACCTCCTTGTGGAGTATGTCCATGGACTCCCCCTCCATGGCCGGATCGGGGATTCCGTCGAACGTGGGTGGGGGCCTGGCAAACTGTAGAGCGTATCCCTTCTGTAACCATGGGGACGGGGAACATAGACGCTCCCAGGCATCGAGCCTGTTGGACAAAGATGGTCTCTTGTGGCCAAAAGCAGCGGAAGCCGCCCCTCTGGTCATGAGTATATTGTTGGGCACCGGGACCTGATCCGGTACCCTGATGGGGGGGCAGGACGTGAGAGGCTACGCCCCCCTGCCACATGGTCAGTTCCGTAGAAGCTGTGCATGCTGGGGGAGAATTTATTACGCAAGCTCCGCCTACTGACGCGCCCCGTGGGTGCGTTGTATCGAAGTAACCCCCCCGCTGTGCGACTTTCGCAGGCTGGGGGGACTGCGGAGGTAACCTTCTCTTTCGAGTCCGGCCGGACGCGAACTTGTCCGGCTGTGCGGTCCCCAGGAGAGCTCCCGACCAGCAATGGGCCCACGGCGCCATTGATGGTGGGCTTGTCCTGGGAGCCTCTAGCCGAGGCCAGGCCGTAGCCATGGACCAAGGCGAGCCTTGATGACGGGTATGTGCCCCTGGGAGAGCTCCCGACCGAACTCGGGCCTTGGGCACCGAGGACGGTGGGCTTGTCCCTAAAGCTACAAGCCGCAGGCTGGCACTGAGCCCAGCCTTGGTGAGCCAACCGGTGAGCTTGACCTGAGCGCTGCCAACCGAGGCCAGGCCGTGGCCATGGACCAAGGTGCGCTGGGTCCCCTGTCAGGCTCCTTGCGCTTGCAGGGGGCGCCCCAACAAAGGGAATGCGAGCCACGGAGAGCTCCCAACCACCCCGGGCCCTGGGCACCAAGGGCGGTGGGCTTGTCCTTAGAGCTACAAGCCAAAGGCTGGCACTGAGCCCAGACATTGGCGAGCTGTAACCCCTGCTGGACGCGTAGCGCCAGCAAGGGGCGGTACGTCTATTGTAGACCAAGGAGCCATGTTAGTGGCATGCGACGCGGCGGGCGAGATGCCTGCCACGCCCGAAGAGCACCCCTGTAGCACTGATGCAGGGGCTGGGGTGGCTCAGCCCAGGCAGTGCCCAGCTTAGCTGCGGCCCTGGGCATCGCCCCACAAACTGCTCCCTTGAAGGGCTCGCTCGTATCCCTGCGAGCCTCCGCCTCCGCAGTGACGGCGCTAGCACCGTCCCAAGCCTCCTCCCTATCGGGAACCTGCTCCTGGGCGGTCTCGACTAGGGGGTCGTACCCGGGGAATTTGCCCCGCTCTAACTCGCCCTGAGCAGCAGGCTTCACCCAAGACAGGTCAGAGAGATTCAACGGACACGTTTCTCTCGAGAGGCGTACCGCTGGGAGGAATGTCCTCCTCAAGGAGAGCGAAGCTCTAAGACGCAGGACGGCCATCTTGAAGATAGCCCAGCAGCTGCAAGACCGAGGGTTCAAAGCGCCTGTGCAGCGTGCTCATGCCCATGGCAGAACACGCACCTATCGTGCCGGTTCAATGTAGTTTTACACAAGGCCCATCCCCTCGCTGACTTTTCCTGCTCAGCAGCACTAATAATCACTAAAATAGCAAGCTCCCGCAGGCCGCACCCTGTTAGCGGGAGTACCGTTTTAAGCAAGCTAGCAAACTAGCCTGAAGCACAGGCTAGACACAGGCTAAACAGGATCGGGTCCCCGAAGCCTGAAGAATCTCATCCACGCAAAACCTCTCGAGGTGGGCAAAGTGAGACAGAACGAGCCCTTTTTTCTTTAGCTTCTGAAAGCGCCAATTTTAGCTAACACGGAGCTTCTGAATAACACGTCTCAGTCGCGGCTGGAAGAAACGGTAAGAGGCTATCCCTGGATTGAGCGGACGTGACGTAGTCACGCGGGTGGCCGCCTCAGCCCCAGGGGGTACCACGCCACCTACTGGTGGGTGGTCGGTTTAAATTAAAGGTCATTTTTTGGAGCAAAAATAACAGTCTTCCAGTGGGCTGCGTACGCAGCGGATAAGGCACTAGAGTGAGAGGTCGAGTTCGAAATGAAGTAAAACCATACGTACGGCATCTAAAATCATAGGTCAGGGACTCCCATCCCTTACCGAGATCTACACCAATCGACTCAAGCAAAATTGTGAAAATATCCTCCGGGACTGCTCTCACCCTGCCAACTATCTTTTTAACTTTCTTTCTTCTTTTATGAGGTTGAGAAGCATCAAAAGCAGAACAGACAGGTTCTGTAACAGCACCTACCCCGAGGCTGTCCGTGCTCTCAACTCTTCATCTGCTGCAGGGATATTCATGTCTGATTTATTCTGTGACACACTGACAGCATTTAATTTTAATTTGATGGTATTTACCACAGCTGGTTGTGGTTCTGTAGCCTCCCTGTGGGAGTGTTGTATAATTTAGGTAATGTATTGGTGCTCTAAATTACCGGTATGTATTTTGTGCACTTTATGCATTTTATGTACTTATTTTTTACTTTTCAATTTTATGGTTGAATGTGTGCATTGCATGTGAGGGGGATTGTATGTCAACATGTCATGTTGTTTTGTGTGAGTTCACTAAACCAAATTCCTATCAACAATGTTGAATGGCAATAAAGTATTGAAACTTGAAACAATACAGTACAGTATGTGCCTAATTTTATATCTAGCATATTTGCGTAACATTACATATCCATAACTAAAGGAAAACAACCAAATCTAAAGGGAACTTCACTGTTGTACATATTAAGTATAATAAATCACTACAATTATGGGGGGGAAATTGCTTGGGCTGTAGGGCTGCTGGATGGGATTCGACCCAACAGAAACCCCCCAATTGTAATTGTAATATGTAATTAATAAATTACTGGCTGTCGTGGAGGGCGATGAGTTGTCTGTTAGCGGGGGAATGATGTCATATCGAAGGGTATATATTTTGCACCGGAAGCAGTAGTCGGGAGTTCACGCTCCTGTCAGGTGACCTAGAGGAAGAGTAGACGGGGTGCACTTTCCCTGCACCGTCGTTCTGCTTTCTGTTGTCCGTATATTGTTTTATGTACTGTCTCGCGCCTACATGACACTACATGGCACTGGACACTATCGATTCCAACCGGCCTGGGTCGGCCGAGAGCCGCCGGCACGTCACCTGGACCCGAGCACACCTGCGAGCAAGGTAGGCTAACAACCTCTCACTCTCTCTCTCATGACAGCCTGCTTTGGTATTCTCCATGTTATCATATGCCAGCTAATCCCTAGACACGAGAGAATACGAGCCCGAAGGTGAATATTGACATTAGCTGGGCGCCGATCATTAACAAGCCCTAATTCACAAGCATGTCTCAGAAGACTTTACAGTCTATATACAGTCTACTGTATATGACCTATCATCATCATCATCATCATCAGTATATAAATGGGAGCTAGGGCTCTGTTTGTTTGTTTGTTTGTTTCTCTGTCTGTCTGTCTGTCTGTCCCATGTCCCACTGTGATGTCATACATCCCACTGTGACATCATCAGTGATGTCATAAATCCCACTGTGACATCATCAGTGATGTCATAAATCCCAGTGATGTGTGACAACATCAGTGATGTCATAAATCCGTGATCAGTGATGTCACAAAAAACAAGTGGGAGTCTGGCTTCAGACCCCCGTCTTCAGCCATGGACAGCTGAATGTTGCCAGCTCCAGGACAGGTGATCCAGCATCCCTGAAGTATGCCATCAAGGAGCAGCCAGGGCGAGGTCGCGCAGCGGCCGAGCTACAGGGCCAGCTGGGCAAGCTGCAGGGCGGGCAAGGCCGCGTAGCGGGCGAGCCTAGGAATCGAGCGCACGTAGCGTGCGAGATCCCTAGTATGAAAAACAGCCAGAAAGTGCTTCTGGGAAAGTGTGAACTCGGCCGGAACAGCACCTGCCAAAGCTTCCCTCGTCAAAAATGTTGCTTACTTTGCAGAGCTAGCATTAGCAGCGGTAAAGTATTAGTATTGGTACCTGTCCGAAGCTTCCCTCGTCCATATGTTCTTCAGGTTGCAGAGCTAGCAGTAGCAGCAGTGTTAGCAGTAAAGTATTAGCAGTATCAGTATGGTACCTGTCCGAAGCTGCCCTTGCCGATGACCTTGAGGACCTCGTAGCGGTAGGTGATGTGGTCGTGAGGGACGTGGATGTAGGAGCCCTGGTCGTCATCGTAGCCGCTGTTGTTGGATCCGCCCATCACTCCTGAACGCTTCTTGGCATTTGGCCCAATGAAATACACTGGAGAGAGAGAAAGGGGCTTAAAGGACAGTTCACAGTTGACATATTTTCCCCCTTAACTCATTGAGTGCCAATGACGACAATCGTCGTCAATTCGAATACTAACGTAGAGTGCCAATGACGACGATTGTCGTCAATTGCGTTTTTTGACGGTGGGACGTGGATCAATGCCTAATACTGCCCTGCAAAGCTAAAAGGGGGTAACTCGCCAGAGTGTAGAACTGAGAAAAATGACTTTAAAGTTTTGTTGTTGTCCAGCCAAATGTATTGTAGGAAGAAAACTGGAAATGTGTTAATTATTTGTTTATTTAATGTAGTTATTTATCTACATAATTTTTTTTAGCTCAAACTTGACCTTTGACCCTTATTTGGAAGTTACCTTACTCTGGCTTTGCATTGTCTGCAAAATAATAAGGGGTGATGCCAAGCAAAAAGACAGTAACTTCAATTTTATCCTTCACTTGGTTGCTTATCACTATATAAAACCAGTATATATGATAATAATGATAACATAGACATGAAGTCTCATTTTCATGGCACAATTACGCTTAATATAATATACGTATAAATATAATATAACTAGATTATCAGGCCGCTACACATCCTTCAAGCCTAGTTTGGTGGGACTCTTGTTGGCCCGTTGTGTTTCTGTGTGTTGGCGCCTCGGGGGTTAATGTCATATGAGCTGGCTCCTCGGGGGTTGATGTCGTATGAGCTGGCACATCTGGGGTTAATTTCATATGAGCGGCACCTCGGGGGTTAATGTTGTATGAGCTGGTACCTCAGGGGTTAATGTCATATGAGCTGGCGCCTCGGGGGTTAATGTTGTATGACCTGGTAGCTCAGTGGTTAATGTCATATGAGCTGGTGCCTCGGGGGTTAATGTCATATGAGCTGGCACCTCTGGGGTTAATTTCATATGTGCGGCGCCTCGGGGGTTAATGTTGTATGAGCTGGTACCTGGAGGGTTAATGTTGTATGAGCTGGCACCTCTGGGGATAATGCCGTATGAGCTAGCACCTCTGGGGTTAATTTTATATGAGCGGCACCTCGGGGGTTAATGTTGTATGAGCTGGTACCTCAGGGGTTAATGTCATATGAGCTGGCGCCTCGGTGGTTAATGTTGTATCAGCTGGTACCTCTGGGGTTAATTTCATATGAGCGACGCCTCGGGGGTTAATGTTGTATGAGCTGGCACCTCCGGGGTTAATTTCATATGAGCAGTGCCTCTGGGGTTAATGTGGTATGAGCTGGCACCTCGGGGGTTAATGTTGTACGAGCTGGCACCACAGGGGTTAAATTTGTATGAGCTGGCGCATCAGGGTTAATGTGGTATGAGCTGGCACCTCGGGGGTTAATGTCGTATGAGCTGGCGCCTTGGGGGTTAATGTCATATGAGTTGGCGTCTCTGGGGTTAATGTTGTACGAGCTGGAGCCTCGGGGGTAAATGTGGTATGATCTGGTGCCTCGGGGGTTAATGTCATATGAGGTGCCTCGCGGGTTAATGTATAAGGGTTAGGGGGTTAATGCCATATGAGCTGGCAACCTTGGGAGTTAATGTGGGTGTCTGTGTGGGTGGGGGTGGTAATTGGTCCGATGTCACAATCATGACATTAGGCCTGCCCAGTAATGTAACTCATACCTCAACTCAACCTGTGCATTCTGGTGAGTTACCCCCTTTTTGCGTTGCAGGGCAGAGCATTCAGAGTGCACTCAAACCAAACCAAACAACCGTAACTGATGTTACCTTAGTCTTGCTTGGCTTTTCTAGGGCTTTTGGAAGTTACTGTAAATATGACCGCCTATTTTCTCCAAAAAACAACACAATTGACTCAAGATATTTTTCCACATGATAAAGCAGATCTTCAATGTTCCAAAAATGACAAAAACTAATTTTTGACAAAAATTGAGTTACCCCCTTTTAGCTTTGCAGGGCAGAATACATCTCCTGTAAAATTTTGGGGCATGTTGAATGTGTATAACCTATTTTACCGACCCATTAGGTGGCGACAGTGCTCTCCAGATTAGAGAAAGTTGAGTAAAAACAGCAGAAAAAGCCGTGATGAAACCATTCTCATGAGAATGGTTTGGCTTTTCGCTGTCGCGCTGGGAGCCGGCGCACAACGGTGGGGGGCTCCGAAAATAGACTCTGGCTGCAGCACACTTTGAAACGCGCAGCAGAAAGCCCAGAAAGCCCAGAATCGGACGCAGCTTCATCCCAGCTCACAACCGAAACCCCAGAAACGAGCGAGCCCGATCCAGACTCCCCCGACGAGCGGCCGCCATCTGAACGTGGATCCGCAAGCAGCAGAGACTCGCCTGACAAGCAGCAGAGCGAGCAGAGCCACCAGAGACACATCCACGGAGGAGGAGTTTGCAGTAGAGGGGGGTGGGGGTGCTGTTATATTGAAGGAAATTACTGTTCAGATGTTTCAGGTCAGAAAATATTAGCTTCAGAGTCAGTGATTTGCTTGAAATGCTTCATTTCACAAAAGGCTCAATATCTCAGCTTCTAGATGGAAACGCCTGTTTTTGCTGTTTTTGACCTATCTTCTCCGGCTGATAACTAAAGAACGGAAAATGATATCAATAAACTTTTTTTTGCTGCTGATACAATAGAGTCTCATCGTTCTTTGTGCGTGTTTGGTGTTTACATAGTAATATCATACAATATTCTGTGGGCCTCGAGAAATCACTGAAAACGCTCTGAAACTCTGGCACTGGGAGCGTCCGTTCTCCAAAAGTTGCTGGCACTCAATGAGTTAAGGTCCAATTATACTCTACATTAAAGACGGAGAGGGACAGAGCCTTCTGTCAGTACTCTGCGTTCATTTCATGCCTATTTCTGTCCGTCCTCTGAAAGCTTACGGATACGCACGAAACAGAGCAGAACCACACACACACTCACACATTTGACTCTCTACTGCCCACTGGTGGATGTATTGCTTAACATGTTACCAACATGAAAGATGCATGGAAGTATGTGGGTAGTGACGATTACACCGTTTGAAATGGACGCATTTATTTTTGTATGAAAATAGAGTATAATTGGGCCTTTACCTGTAGTGCTATTTATTCATCCAGAGATGCCTGCCTTCTCTCCCGTACAATGGAACTCTTTTTAATATTTTTTCCCAGATTTTTTATCCCAGTTTTATCCCCCATTAGTGCTAATTTTAATTTATTTTATCCTGGTTTCTGCTCTACCCTCTGACGATCTGGGGAGAGCCGAAACTGGCTCCATGCTTCCTCCGAGACATGGGCAGTAGCTAGCCGCTTCTTTTTAACCTTGCTTGCAAGATGGATAACCTCGCGAGATCAAAAGAGATTATCTCGACGTAATCCATCTTGATATGCACAGGCAGTTAAGATGATTGGCTTAGAAACCCGAACCATGGCTGGCTCGTCGAATCAGCGGCAGTCTTAGGCGGGCTTTCTGTGTGACGCTACTGAGAAGCGTCTGGGCAAGTAGTGGGTAGTGGGTACATGGTCTTTGTAGTTCTTTTCACTCGTCAACATGGCTGCCGCCGTGGAAGCGAAAGCTAGCGAGGCTATCATAGATGCAGCAATAATTTCAGTTATTTCTCAACTGGACAGCATTTCCAAAATATCAAAACGTTTATTAATCCAATCCAATTATTAATCGCTCATGCGTTAGTTTGTGGAAATTCCCGTGCAATAATCAAAACTCTGGCCCCAGCCCACATTACTCTAGCCGGAGCACATGTTAGCCTACATTAGCTTCCACAAAACACACACACAAAGCTGCGCAAAAGCGCTTTACATTCTTATACGGAGATAGCGAGGCAGCATAGTAAATAAACACACGTGGCACTGCGCTCCGTTTTCATCAGTGAACTATTAATAGCGCAAGGGACGGCCACTCGTCAATTCGTTGCGCGTAGCCAAACACTCCTGGCTGCTGTTAGCCGCTAATTAGCAACAAACATTTCAACAGGCTCATACCCCCGAACCAGACCCCATATGTGTTTATTAGTCCTCCGGTCGCAAAGGTTACGTCAGAGGCATGGCGATCTGATTTGTTGAAGTTAACACGCACCAGCGGTGATAGACAGATGGGTGATCCAATCACCTGCCAAGTAGTTTGGAAAAAGTGCCCGCCTCCGTCAGCGGGTTGGATTACTGCATTCCCAGATGGACTGGTATAGTGAAACGTAATGTGAAGCTAAACCGTCCATCTGGCAGCATCAGGTTAGCTTCTTTTCACCTGACAGGGGAAGCTTCACCGGTAGGACATAGCACGTGGGAGGATCACGCTATTCCAACGAGTTCCCCTCCCTTCGAAAATGCGCTCCTAATGACCAGAGGAGGCACCACATTAGCAACCAGGATATTGCATGTTTTGGTGTGGGGTTCCTATATGAAGGAAACCCCCAGGGGGCACAGGGAGAACATGCAAACTCCACACAGAAAGGCCCTTTTGACGACCCCACCCGGGCGGTGGGCACTCGAGGACATGCGGACGGGCACGCACTCCTTCAGTGCTCACAGCGTCTCAGGTGGGAATCGAACCCAGGACCTTCTAGCTGTGAGGCGACAGCGCTTACCACTGCACCACCGTGCCCACCCCCCGTACAATGGAACTCAATGGCACTCTGCTTGTGGTGTTCCAGGTGCCATCTGCTAGCTGCTAGCTAGCTGCTACCAAACTACACCTGCTAGCAGCACCCCTTACATGCTGAGTTCCAGATGCTTCCATCTGGTCGGAGGTTTAGTCACCCAAAGACTAAGACCAACAGATTCAGGCTGTCCTTCGTTCCCTCTGCCATTAGGGCAAGTCCATGGTTTATGATGACAGTGCAGGTGATCTATCAGATCTATCCTGTGCTGTGTTACTGTATATATGATGTACTGTATGTATGATGTATTAATTTGTTGCCTATGTGTCATGTCACTGTCTGCAAAGCAAATTGCCCCTCTGGGACATTCAAGTTTTTGAACCTTGAACCTGAACCTTGAACCTACCGTAAATTCCGGACTATAAGCCGCGGCTTTTTCCCCGTTTTTTGGCCCTGCGGCTTATATCACGGTGCGGCTTATCTATGGATTTTTTCAGAAAAAAAAAAAAATAATAAAATAAAAATCTCTCTTCTTTAGCACTCTTTCTAACTATAAATCCACTTCTGTTTTAATTTCCTCTCTTGCCCTCTTTTCACCACACCGCGGACACTGTGTGCACTGTAAAAAAAAACAAAGGTGGTGTTGTGTTATGTTGTTTTGTTTAAATGTTAATACGGTAAATGGGAGCTTCCTCAAACAGCCATCTCTTTCCCGACAATCCCCTCTGTGCATGAACCCTTACATATGGTAATTACGGTAAGCAAACGGCCACTCGGTGACCTCCAAAATCGATGGATTTTACAGGTTACACAGCTTCATCTGCACATTTTATGTGCATTGCTTTGCTGCTTGTTTTTTCGATTATTTTTTTGTAAAGCACCTTGAATTGCCTTTGTGTATGAAAGGTGCTATATAAATAAAATTTGACTTGACTTGACTTGACATCATTTGGCGGAAATCAACCGGTTACTCCTACCGGTTCAAAGTTCATTACAGTAGCAGACCGGAATCACAACAACAGGAGCAGCAGCAGCAAAGGGTCGTGCACTAACTCTCTCTCACTCACCATGGGGAAGAAACGCAGAAATGCACACGATGCAGCTTTCAAGTTGAAGGCAGTCAATCTCGCATTAAAAGACGGAAATCGAGCAGCAGCACGTAACCTTGGCATCAACGAGTCAATGGTGAGACGTTGGAAGGGGCAGCAGGAAGAACTGTCTCAATGCAAAAAGACCAAAAAGTCCTTCAGAGGTAATAAAAGCAGATGGCCCGAACTTGAAGATTCCCTTGAAGATTGGGTGTTGACACAGAGAGCAGACGGCCGAGGTGTTTCCACCGTGCAGATCCGACTGATGGCCAAAACAGTCGCCACCGAAATGAAAATTGAACATTTCAGAGGTGGCCCATCTTGGTGCTTCCGATTCATGAGACGAAAGGGACTGTCCGTCAGGGCGAGGACTACTGTGTGCCAACAACTCCCTCCCGACTACCAGGAGAAAATCACAAACTTCGGCGAATTCACACAAAGGAAGATCAAGGAATATTCCATCGAACCGGAGCAGATCATAAATATGGATGAAGTGCCTTTGACGTTCGACCTGCCACTCACTCGGACTGTTAACAAGAAAGGTGAATCGTCGATCACGTTGAGAACCACTGGGCACGAGAGAACGAATTTCACTTGTGTTCTCGGCTGCTCTGCATCTGGAGTAAAGCTGCCGCCAATGGTGATTTTTAAGCGGATCACAATGCCGAAAGAAAAAATTCCCAGCGGGATATGCCTCAAAGTCAACAAGAAAGGATGGATGATGGAGTGTGATGAAGGAGTGGCTGGCTGAGTGCTACGTCAAGCGCCCTGGAGGATTCTTTCGCCAAAAAAAAGCTCTGCTCGTTCTCGACAGCATGAG
Organism: Poromitra crassiceps; assembly: GCF_964638095.1. NCBI lineage: Eukaryota > Metazoa > Chordata > Actinopteri > Beryciformes > Melamphaidae > Poromitra > Poromitra crassiceps. The sequence goes on along the minus strand of NC_139624.1, from coordinate 1,929,829 downwards.
GGCTCATATAACAGATTCCGTGAAAGCAGCCATCAAGAGCACAAACTCAATTCCAGCTGTGATTCCTGGGGGCACAACGAAGCATCTGCAGCCACTTGACATCAGTGTCAATCGTGCGTTCAAAGTGGCACTACGCGTTCAGTGGGAGGCGTGGATGACGAGCGGCGATAAATCATTCACCAAAACTGGTCGCATGCGAAAAGCAACTTTCGCTCAAGTTTGCCAGTGGATCCTGACAGCGTGGAGGAGTGTGAAAACATCCACGATCACCAACGGGTTCCGAAAGGCTGGACTGCTGCGTGATGAAGAGGATGACGCCGCCACAGCTGAGGCCCTTCAGAGGCTGTTCGATTCCGACACCGACAGTGACGAAGAGGAGTTCGTTGGTTTTGAGAGTGACAACGAAGGAGAGAGGAGAGTGGTTGACGAAGCCACCCTGAACCTGTTCGTTTCCGACACTGAAGTTGAGGACTTTGGTGGTTTCAGTACGCAGGAAGAAGAGGAAGACGAGGATTAGTGACTTGACTTTGACTCTGGTTACAGCCGTTTGCTGCACCTTCACCTAAAAGATGAAGACAAGGATTAATGACTTTTCTGGTAGGCTCAGTACTGTTCACTGATTGTTTTATTATTGTTTTACAGTTATTTTGTTTACAGCCGTGACTGCACCTTATCCTTTTGAGGATTGTTTTATTATTGTTTTACAGTTATTTTGTTTACAGCCGTGACTGCACCTTATCCTTTTGAGGATTGTTTTATTATTATTATTATTGTTTTATTTTTTATATTTATTTTGTTGAAATGTTAATAAATGGGAGCTTCCCCAAACAGCCATCTCTTTCCCGACAATCCCCTCTGTGCACGAACCCTTACATATGGTAATTAAACATTAAAACACAATAAAAAAAATAAAAAAAAATAAAAAAAAACATTAAAACACCCGCGGCTTATAGTCCGGTGCAGCTTATATATGTAACAAACAGGCAATTTTGCTGCTGCGGCTTATACTCCGGTGCGCCTTATAGTGCGGAATTTACGGTAGTTTGGTCGAAAGAAAATAGTTCCTACATGAAACTACAATGTCTGTGCATTATCTGGAAAGAGACATTGCTGCTGAGTTTTTTTTTTGTTGTTGCATTTTGAGCACCACAAATCGAGTGCCATCCAGTTCCATTGTATTGAGCAAAGACAGACATCTCTATGGCCAATATCTCCAAAACTCAGCAACTCACACAAAACCATCTAGATCAGTGGTTTCCAAAACTGGGGTACGTGGAGGTACTACAGGGGGTACTTGAGAGAAAGGGGAAAATTAAAAAAATTTAAGAATAAATCATGAAAATAAATTAAACGTAAAAATAAATCTGCTCAGGAGGCAGTAATTGTTTCTTCTGCTGTAATGTTATATTCTTCAAAAGGTGGGTTCATTCATTGCATCATATGCTATAGTTTTCTCTTTCAGTTTTCTAAGCAACATGTTGTAGTCGGGTAAAGGGGATACTTGGATTCAGAAATCAGGGAAAGGGTGTACTGAAGCCAAAAGAGTTTGAGACCCACTGATCTAGATTGATAAATAGCACTACAGGTAAGAGGAAAAATATGTAATATATGTTTGAGGGTGAACTGTCCCTTTAAACTCACCTTCGGGGTAGCTGAAGATCTCATGATGTTCGAAGGAGGACAGTTTGGACATGAACTGCTTCATGGCCTGGTCGGGGGTGAGGGGGGCGGGCTTTGGCTTGCCGTCCACAGACTTGACAGATGCAGCACTGCCCTGCCGTCCGGGGGCGGAGTCAGAGGGCAGCTGGCGGTCAGGCTGAAGCAGAGCCGAGCGCGCGGCGAGTGGAGCTAGCCCGTTGGCGAGCGGAGCTAGCCCGTTGGCGAGCGAAGCTAGCCCGTTAGCGAGCGGAGCTAGCCCGTTGGGCTGCGCGGTCAGAAGCGGACGCTTGTTGGTGTTGTCCTCGTACAGCTGGGTGACGTGGACCTGGGACTGGCTCGTGACCTGGACCGCCTCCGACATGACGCCTCTGGATCCTCCCTGAGGGGACAACAAGGAAGAAGTTACCAGAGATACTTGATACACTTAGAGATAGCTCATTCCAGGCTCCACCGACAGCATGAAATGGAAGTAGCTCCTGAAAACGCAAAAAAGTGAAATCAGGTCCCAGAGTGGAATTCTTTGATAACGCTCCCTTTACCGTCACCGTGTAAACTTGCAAAACACAATTCTTGCCAAAACTGTGACGACACGGCTCTTCATGCATGGAAGACATTGAGCATTCACTAGCCTATCAATATAGCCTTAATGGCACAAAGTGAATTGCATTGACATTCAACAAACTATCATGACATCCAGGGCCGATTTTACCAACGGGCTTACCGGGGCTGAAGCCCCGGGGCCCGGGACATCAAGGGGCCCAAATCTTTATTTATTTTTTTTTTTTTTTTGGGCCATTTCAGGTACGAACAGACTTGAATACTGCTTGATTGATTTGTGCAATAATTGAATAACCATGTGTGTGTGCACTGTAATAATAACAGCAATAATAAATACTAAATAATAATAATAAAAGTGCTTGTTGTGACATCTCAGTGGCAATGTTTTCTTTCCAATCAGGCTGTTTATGAAAGAACATGATGGCTAAACCTACAGTTTGTGTTTATAAGTTAGAATGCTGACAGGAGAGCAGGTGGTGACATGAAAGTTAGTGAGAAAAGGAGAAGATACTGAATAATGACATCACAACAGTATAATCCTAATGTTGATTTAAAATGAGATATTCCTTTAAATACAGCTAAAAAAGGTTAAAAAAAAACACTCACATTTTTTTCGGCGCCGCCCTTCCGCTTGAGGGGGGGGCCCTGCAGAGATGAATAGCCCCAGCGCCCATGAAGTGTAAAATCGGCCCTGATGACATCAGAGTCTGATAACGAGGTGCTCAAAATACATAATGGGCGATAACTGTCTCTCCTTGTCTGTCTCTCCTCTCTGTCTCCTTAACTGTCTCTCTTCTCTGTCTCCTTGTCTGTCTCTCCTCTCTGTATCCCTATCTTTCTCTCTAAAGTCTGACCTATCTAAAAAAGGACAAAAGATAGGGCTATATCTTCCCAAAAGCGCCAATTTAGCGTTTGCGCCGTGTGCAATGCAAATTGGGGGTGCACACAAGCGCATGCCTGTGATAATTGTACTGGGCATTGGCTGCCACAAGCCAAAGCAGGCGTTTCAGCGCTAAAATGTGGGGATAGATGGCATTACCCTATTGTCAGCAGGGCTCAATTACTTTGCGCTAAGAGCTTTGAAAAGGACCTCTTACGCGCAAATACCTCTCTGCGCTGGGTTGCGCACCATAATCTCCATGCAGCGCAGCGCAGTGCAAGTAAAATCCCTTTTGGATATGTCATTAAGCACAGCCTTGTCATGCCAGGACATCAAATTATGCTGCTAAAATTGGGTATTAGCAGATAATTCAGTGAGGCAACTATAACTCACTGAGAAACTTTTATCACATTGCAAAGAGGGAAATGAATTGAGAAAACTTGTTGGACAATGACATAGGCTATTTACCTTCATAACCACCCGGAGGGTCGTTGGCACCACAGACGATCTGTCAATAAGCTCTCTCAAACACAGTCTCTTAGAAAAACGTATAATACCAACGATGTGGACCAACGTTGCTATTTTACAATTTCGGCTCGAAAAACGTAAAATATTAACGTTCCGAGTGGTTAGGGTGAGGATTAGAGTAGGGGGAGGGGTTAGAAACAGAAAATCTCGATAAAACACGCCCAAACCCCGCCCACCGCTGTAGACGCGTACGTTCCCATTTTACAATTTCTTAGCCGACATCGTAAAATAGCAACGTTTGTCCACAAACGTGCCTATTTTACGTTTTTTTTGGAGATCGGGTTGGCTCTCTCTGTCCTCGCACGAGTGAGTACACTCTATTACGCATGGAGAGAATTACAGCATATTGCCTCACGCAAACAGCCATTGCAAGACGGGAATCTGATTGGTTTTGATTGACGTAATGCCCAGCCTTGCCTGGCCATGCCTGTGAATAATTCTGGTAGTTAAGACCGGCCAAATCCCGGCATTTTGGGGCGCAGATGATTTTGGCACGCCTCTAATTTGCGCTTGCGGCACGTGCCGTGAACGTTTCCGCATCCCGGCCGAGAATTGCATCCCCAACATATTTCGGGGCTGTTTTAACTTAGAAATCAGGGAGGTCATGTCTACCAGACAATTATATCACTTTGAATCAGTTACATTTCTGTATAAATCATTACAAGTATGCTCCCGTGAGATGGGGATGCTTTTTTTTAATGCTGGGCGGGGGAGCAAAACTCGGCACAACACCTGGCGGACGGCGCAAGGCAGGTGCAAACAGGTGCGCAATCGCTATTAGGGGATAGCGCCTGTCGGAAGATAGAGCCCATAATGTTAAAGAGAGAAAGAAAATAAATCAACTGTCTCAAATCAGCTGAGTCTCTCTCTCTCTCTCTCTCTCTCTCTCTCTCTCTCTCTCTATTGCATTACGGTCATGAGAAGTAATTCATATGATGCCAAGCTTACATAAATAATTAAAACAATAGTTTAACAATGTAATGAATAATACAATAATATAGTCAACATAACAATGTCATTCTCTCTCTCTCTCTCTCTCTCTCTGTTTCTCTCTGTTGCCATGGCGACAGGACACCTGGCCGCCTTTGGTTTGGACAGCACAGGTGCGCACGCACGCGCACGCACGCACGCACGCACACACACACACACACACACACACACACACACACACACACACACACACACACACACACGGTTCAAAGAGTTGCTGTATACCACCTTTAGCAGCCCAGGCTGCTGTGTTTCTGTCTCTCACTATGTCCAAAACAGCGCAGTTTATGAATGTGTAGTAGGGCTGGGTGATATGAGCAAAATCTCACATCCCGATATAGGTCATTTCATATCCCGATAACGATATACATCACGATATAGCATATTTTCTGTAAATTGATAGTTTATATAAAATGACCATATGGCCATTTATTTATGTAGCGGGTAAACCAGTTAAAATTTTGACAATGTCAAACTCCACAAACTGGATACATGCATTCAGAATACAGATATGCATGGCTATTCTATACAACACAAACAAATGTATAATTAGTTGCAAGGTAGTAGAATGAAACATAAACTGAACCATACCAACAGCTCAATTTTTAAAGATTACATTAGAGCAAAACGGGTAGAATAAGTTATTTATAGTTCAGTCCAATTCTCTGTTTGTTTATAAAGGAACAAAAATGCTCCACTTCGGGATTTCCATGTTACCGGTTCAGTTCACTCAACAAAAATACTTCACTCCGGGATTTCCCGGTTATCCAACTCAACTCTCACCCAAGCTAGACGTTTGGTTGTCGGCTCCTCAATGGATTTCCTTGGGATGACGAGAGGACGAGAGATGTTTTGCCAGGTTTAACGTTACGAGGACACGCGCAAATATGGATCAAACGCGGACTTAACACAGCGCAAATGCCTGGGTAGACTAGGCGGACGGAGTGGAGGTAGCTGTCAGGCATCACTCCTCACGTCTCACACAAAAACGTTGTCGATCCTCCTGCAGACTAGCAGAGGAACATCTAGAATAATCAACATTAAACTAGATGTTCCTCTTAGTGTTACTATGTTAATTCTGTGTGGGAGGAGAATTAACAAGAGGAACATCTAGTTTAATCTTTGATTATTAAACTTGATGTTCCTCTTAGTGTTACGATGTTAATTCTGTTGGGTCTCATGGATTACTACTTTAATCTATTGTAAATTTAAAAAAAACACGCTTTTATTTTGAAGGCAAAATCACTCAACCGAAAGTGAAGTTGTAAGAAATTGTTGCTCATTTCACAGAGGCATTCTTGCGGTTTCCCCATCACACACGGAAGAACAACCAAAAACAACGAATGACAGCGTTTTCATGTGATGACTGACAGCTAGTTTGAGTGATGCCTGACAGCTAGTCTGCAGGAGGATCGACAACGTTTTTGTGTGAGACGTGAGGAGTGATGCCTGACAGCTAGTTTGAGTGATAAGTGAGGCAGGAGGAATGCCAACGTTTTTGTGTGAGACGTGAGGAGTGAGGACTGACGAGTGAGGACTGACGAGTGAGGACTGATGAATGACGAGTGACGCCGTATTGTGCGATGACTGACGCGTGAGGAGTGAAACAGTAATGCAAAGGATGACAGCGTTTTCGTGTGAGGACTGAAGGTGTTTCAGAGCACACTCGACATGGTTTACTATAGGAGACATGACAACTGACAACGCTTAGACTGAGGAACGATAGCCTATACTCGGATGAAATTCCGTCAAGGCATTCCTGAGATATCGCTTAACAAGCTTGAAAATGGCGTTCGAGAGGTCACAGTGACCTTGACCTTTGACCACCAAAATCGAATTAGTTCATCCTTGAGGCCAAGTCGATGTTTGAGGCAAATTTGATGAAATTCCGTCAAGGCATTCCTGAGATATCGCGTTAACATGCTTGGAAATGGTGTTTGAGAGGTCACAGTGACCTTGACCTTTGAGCTTTGACCACCAAAATCTAATCAGATCATTCTTGAGTCTAAGTGGATGTTTAAGGCAAATTTGATTGAATTCCAGTCAAGGCGTTCTTCAGATATCGCGTTAACGAACATCGTACGGACGGACATACGTATGTACGGACGGACAACCCGGATCCATAATGCCTCCGGCCTGGCTATCGCCGGCGGAGGCATAATAAAACGTTAAACAGCACGTCGTGGTCCGCCAGTTCTTCAGACATAACATTGGCGACGAGGATGAGATGGGACTGACCTTCTCACCGCCAGGACGCAGACTGAAAATAACGTTGGCAGCGGTAGCTAGCTTGATAGCTAACAGATAACACGTAGCCTACTGTGATAGAAAGCACAACACTCCCCAGAAATATTAGCGTTAAGTGTCTAGCTAATCTGCTGCCACAATTGAGCCTGTCTCTGTTGTGATAGTGTCAGGACCGATGTTAGACATGTGGATCTATTCGCGGGTAGTTGATGAAGCTGGGGTGTTGTGGAACTTGATGGCTGGGGCTGCACTGTTCGAGGTTTTGGGAACGGTTGCAGGGATTGCAGAGGTTGCTGGTTGCAGAAGTTGCAGAGCTTGGTATGATCCTTGACGTGGATTTATGAATCACTGGCGAGGACCTGCAGGAACAGGCCCTTATAGATGTGAATATGACATCACCTGTGTTATGACATCACCAGCGAACGGCATGAAAGACGCTATGAATCATGACATCATCAGTGATTGATGACATCATAGTAGGAATGACGACGTCAAAGTAGGAATGATGACGTCATCCTAACAGTACCCTCCCCTCAACGGACGTCACCTGGCGTCCAATGAGGCCATCAAGGATGGCATCTGGGAGACAAAAAATCTGCAGGTTCTGGTGGAGGTGCTCTCCCGCAGGTGGTTAGACGCAGGTGGTTAGGCCCCAAAGGGGGTGTAAGAGAGTGAGGTGCTCTTCAGCAGGTGGTTAGATGCAGGTGGTCAGACCCCAAAGGGGGTGTAGGACAGTGGAGGTGCTCCTCCCTAATACAGGATATCGAAGCCATAGATGGACCGATACGTAAATAGGACTTCCACCGGGTCCGGTGGGTCCTCTGGGGCCGGCCATCCCCGGGGCACGATCCAAACATGGGAGGCTGGGGACCATCAAAAGGGTCAAATGCCGCCGTCTCCGAAGGCAGAGCCACAGGGGGATCTGACTCAGCGAGGCCTGCCCTCCCGACCTGTAGTTTGGGGGGGTCACCCGCCGTCTCGTCCTTTAAACGCCTCTTATTTCTTCTTGCTCTTGACCGAGGGCTGACGACACTACGGGAACCTCCCAGCATGAAGCTGGAGCCTACGTGTTGGTCAAGGACAGGAATTGGCTGCTGCTGGGGTACGGGTTCAGACTCGACCAGGGGAAGGTCCACAGGTTGTGCCTCAGGTACGGGTTCAGACTCGGCGAGGGGCAGGTCCACAGATTGTGCCTCAGGTTGTGCCTCAGGGCCAGCAGACTCGGAGGCCCCCTGCGGGGGGACGGAGCCGATCTGCAGGCAGCGATTGAACCTCCCAATGAGACGATCGACGGTCCTCTCCAACTCGTTAACCCTCTTGGAGACACACTGCCACTCCTGGGTCCTGCAGGGAACGCTACCCAACCGTACAGATTCTTCGGCTGGACACGTAGTGTCTTGATCCACTGAGAGTACCACGGGCCGGCGAGCGGTGGGACCACTTACTGGACGCCGGGAGCAGGAGGAGAGGTAATGCCCGGCTCGACCATAGTACAGGCAGCTCCGGGTGTCCAAACGGCGCTGCCTCTCCTCTGGTGTGATGCGAACCCTGCCGGTCAGATCACGGTACAGATGGCTGCTGGGACTCAAATGTGGGTGCCCCTGCTCTGGAATGACGCGAACTCCCCCCCAGAATATGCCCTTAGCAGCAGGGGGCGGCCGAGAGGCAGAGCTAGAAGCAACGGCCGCTGTGGACGGGGGAGTCGCAGGTCTGGAAACCTCCGGAACGGCGGTGCGCTCGAAAGCTGGGGCAAGAGGGGCAGAAGGCTGCGGAATGGCACCCTGGGGGCCTAGCCCGTCGAGACGATCTAGCCGGCCAATCAAGAGGGCGTGCCGATCAGCGGCTTCCGAAGCCAGAGCCTGGATTGCTTTTTCCTGCTGGGCGTGCCGATCAGTGGCTTCGAAAACCAGAGCCTGGATTGCTTTTTCCTGGTGGGCAATCAGGCGTCTTGACTCGAGTGCGAGCTCAATTATCATTCGAAAGGCCTCCCTGATTGGCGGAGGTGTATCCGCTAGATCCAGTTCTGAGTGATTCATACTGTCAGGACCGATGTTAGACATGTGGATCTATTCGCGGGTAGTTGATGAAGCTGGGGTGTTGTGGAACTTGATGGCTGGGGCTGCACTGTTCGAGGTTTTGGGAACGGTTGCAGGGATTGCAGAGGTTGCTGGTTGCAGAAGTTGCAGAGCTTGGCATGATCCTTGACGTGGATTTATGAATCACTGGCGAGGACCTGCAGGAACAGGCCCTTATAGATGTGAATATGACATCACCTGTGTTATGACATCACCAGTGAACGGCATGAAAGACGCTATGAATCATGACATCATCAGTGATTGATGACATCATAGTAGGAATGACGACGTCAAAGTAGGAATGATGACGTCATCCTAACAGATAGTTTATCCATTATTAGTTGCCTGAAAACGAGCGCCTGCACCAGCGCCTTTCTGAAGCCACTGTTGAGTTTATTTTTAATCTGTACGATGATAGAGTATATGATCTGTATGTAATAACCTGTATGATGATACATTATGATCTGTATGTAATAACCTGTATGACACAGTATATGATCTGTATGTAATAACCTGTATGACACAGTATATGATCTGTATGTAATAACCTGTATGACACACTATATGATCTGTATGTAATAACCTGTATGACACACTATATGATCTGTATGTAATAACCTGTATGATGATACATTATGATCTGTATGTAATAACCTGTATGACACACTATATGATCTGTATGTAATAACCTGTATGACACACTATATGATCTGTATGTAATAACCTGTATGACACAGTATATGATCTGTATGTAATAACCTGTATGACACAGTATATGATCTGTATGTAATAACCTGTATGACACACTATATGATCTGTATGTAATAACCTGTATGACACAGTATATGATCTGTATGTAATAACCTGTATGACACACTATATGATCTGTATGTAATAACCTGTATGACACAGTATATGATCTGTATGTAATAACCTGTATGATGATACAGTATATGATCAGGGCTCGACATTAACTCATTCATGGCCAAAGACGTCTTTGACGTGTTATCAGGAATAGCCCAGAGGGCCAATGACGTGTTTGACGTGTTTTTGTTTTTATTAGTACAGCGCGTAGTTCAAAGACTTCCCCAGCCTGTGACATGTTATCAGGTCCCTAGCCTCAAAGTCAAGCCGACAACACGCGATCAAACACATACCGCAGCTGTTGTTTTGAAATGAGCAGGAGGAAAAACAGAAAACAGAGAAACGCGCTTCCTTGTAGAGAGGAGAAACGCCATTGAAACGCCCCTCGGCGCGCTGCACTGGTCGCCTTGCTGTAGGGCAGAGCGAGAAAGTAATCCAGAGATGTGAGGAATGAGGAAATGATCGATCAGTTTGACGGGTAATCCAGAGGGTGGTGAGGACGTGTTGAATAGCCGAGGGGAAAACGGGAACGATCAAACGGCAGGGAGGATAGGACAGGGATACATGGACGAGGACGGGTGGACCAGAACGAAACAAAATAAACACACGAACAGCTAACAATAACTAAGGCGGGCAGAAGCGGCAGTCACAGCAGCAGACGCCAGCAGTACTCAGACCTGGAAACAACGTAACGAAGATAAAAGGGGGATCGTGTGTGTGTGTGTGTGTGTGTGTGTGTGTCTGTCTGTCTGTCTGTCTGTGTGTCTGTCTGCACACTCACTCACACTGAGTAAACTGTATTGTTGAATGTAAAAAAAGCACTTCATGTATATATATATATATATATATTTATTTTTTTTGTCATTTGTGTCATAATGAATCATATTTACATGTCTGATGTCAATACAGTTCAAAATAAAAGAATCGAGAGCGAGTTCTGCCTGAGATTGTGTCGTTTACAAAAATGGCCTTTTCTCCTGTTTGTCTTCTCAGAGAGACCTTTTTGGTGAAAACAGGGTGTATATAAATGGCTATAAGTAGAGTACAGAACATGCTAAAAGCTCACTTTTTTTCCCCTGGTGAACCCAGAGACGTACATCTTCATTTTGAGGTATTGCAAATCACTTTGGTGCTAATAGATAATTTACTGTGGGTCTTGAAAGATGACCAACAATTATGAAAATCTTTGGCCTGTGCTAAATATTGGCAGTCCTAAACTGGCCATGAATGAGTTAACGGATGCCCGGTTGCCCAACCAAAAAAAAAAAAAGTCAACCATTTATTGGCCTTTGGTTGCCCCAGTGGCAACCATGTTTTAACATGTAAAAAATATGCACAGCAGCAAACTGCAAAATATGCACCAAATATATTTTTTTAATACTTGTGAGTGACATGCATGCATGTGACATTTAATTGCTGTTACAATCGGAACGATGTTGCTAATTACCAGACGGAACCCAGTAGACACTGCACGTGCAGTGTGTTTACTCAGAACTGAGGGCTGCGCGCACACCGGCTCAGCTGCAAGCATGAAGTTGTCTGCCTGGGTGAAAGCCCTGACTAACGTTACCCTGGTGTCAACATCACAAATGAACGAGCAACAAAGATGATTCGATTGACAAATAACCAGATGAACCGCCTGCACGAAAAAAAGATGGCATTTGAGAAAAATAGTTCAACCGTGTCAGGGGAGACAGACATACCTACTCGTAAACTATGGACTATTTCAGAACGAACAAACAGCATGCTCCGAGAGAACAGGTGTGTACTTTTTATTTGAGATTGGTGCATGTAGAAAGAAGTAAGACCGCAGACTGTGCGGAATTTCCTGATTACAGCGGGAGGCGAGCGCATTGTTGTGCATCGCGGCTAACTGCAAAACATGTACAGAATGCTGCCAACTAGGAGATCCTTAAAAAACGTTTGAACTACGTGTATTATATGCTGAGAAATGAGGAACCCTTTACATCCTTACCTCGTCTGGCGTAGTTTCAGTAAAGAACGCATCTGATTTAGGGCGACTGACGAGCGACGTCGACACCCTAGCAAGCACTTTTCAAAGTTAACGTCGAGCCCTGATGATGTGTATGTAATAACCTGTATGATGACACAGTATATGATGTGTATGTAATAACATGACACAGTATATGATGTGTATGTAATAACCTGTATGATGATACAGTATATATGATCTGTATGTAATAACCTGTATGATGACACAGTATATATCATGTGTATATAATAACCTGTATGATGACACAGTATATATGATCTGTATGTAATAACCTGTATGATGATACAGTATATGATCTGTATGTAATAACCTGTATGATGATATGTGTATATAATAACCTGTATGATGACACAGTATATATGATCTGTATGTAATAACCTGTATGATGACACAGTATATATGATCTGTATGTAATAACCTGTATGATGACACAGTATATATGATGTGTATATAATAACCTGTATGATGACACAGTATATATGATGTGTATATAATAACCTGTATGATGACACAGTATATATGATGTGTATATAATAACCTGTATGATGACACAGTATATATGATCTGTATTTAATAACCTGTATGATGACACAGTATACAGTATATGATCTGTATGTAATAACCTGTATGATGACACAGTATATATGATCTGTATTTAATAACCTGTATGATGACACAGTATACAGTATATGATCTGTATGTAATAACCTGTATGATGACACAGTATACAGTATATATGATCTGTATGTAATAACCTGTATGATGACACAGTATATATGATCTGTATGTAATAACCTGTATGATGACACAGTATATATGATCTGTATGTAATAACCTGTATGATGACACAGTATATATTATATGTATGTAATAACCTGTATGATGATACAGTATATGATCTGTATGTAATAACCTGTATGATGACACAGTATATATGAGTAGTCTATAGTGGTTATGTTTACCCAAACATTTATTTGAAATGTAAACCTGTTGGTCTGCAGTAGAAAATAATTTCACACAATGTAAAGAGGATTTTCCCCATCTCAGATTGGGCCTTGTGGTCTCAAATAAAATCCCGAGTCCGGCTTGTCCAAGACCGAGTCAAGACCAAGATCGAGGGAGGGCAACTCTGAGACGAGATCGAGGCCATCAAAATGTGGTCTAGACCAAGATCAGTCTCGAATACTCCAACACTAGTGTGCGTGTGTGCGTGTGTGTAACAGGTGTAGGGTCAGGGGTAGGTTGTGATGATTGACAGAAATAGAAGGACACAAATGGAGCTCAACACACACACACACACACACACACACACACACACACACACACACACACACACACACAGAGGGTCACAGAGTGCATCAGCAACAGTTATCCCCCCTCTACTGTATGTATGTGTGTGTGTGGGTGTGTGTGTGAGAGAGAGAGAGAGAGAGAGAGAGAGAGAGTGTGTGTGTGTGTGTGTGTGTGTGTGTGTGTGTGTGTGTGTGTGTGTGTGTGTGTGTGTGTGTGTGTGTGTGTGTGTGTGTGAGTTAGTGACGCGCGGGCCGCAGTTATAAGCGCGCTGACCGCGGATATCCCGCCCCGCGGACGGGCCGGATCATAAAAAATAAACATTCTGATTAATAGCGGATGGGTTGCGGGCGGTTGAAACGATGTATCATTAATGAGGAAAAATAATATGAATTACGTTCTCTAGTCTATGAACATATTTTAAGCTACATTTTTCATCAGGCACATTCTTAGTCGCCTATTGTAGATCCCCCAAAGGACCCCACGGCCGTAAACCAAACAATAGCCATATGCTAGGTCGCTAGGCTCCACTTTTCGTCCATATATGGTCAATGATGTCACCCTCAAAAAGGAGTCTCCGCTGAAGACGTGTTTGAAGAGAAGACGCGTTCGTATTTTCCCATACAATGAGGCAATCAAGTCAACTAAACTTAAAGCTATAGCGTTAGCCGAGTAAACTACATGAGGGCAAGTGGTGGACTGGACATAATACAGCATGGAAGTTTATTTGGAGTCTTGGACTGCAGCGATCGCACCAACGGCAGCAGAAACCGTAAGTTCGCTCCTTTTATAGCGTTTTATAGCGTTTATAGCGTCGGGTGCATGGCGGGCGCGGATCTATAAATAGTATGAAATAATTTGTGTGGATTTATGGCAGGCGGACGGTTCATGCACACACGCGGATTAGGATGGCATAAAAGCTCATCCGCGTGTGTGTGTGTGTGTGTGTGTGTGTGTGTGTGTGTGTGTGTGTGTGCATGCATGCGTGCGTGCGTGGGTGCGCTTGTGTGTTCCAGCCAATGGGGTGATCCCAGGACATAAACTAAGCTATAAAGGAGGAGACATTACATCACAGCAGCATTCTGGGAGATGCCTGGAGAACATGTGTGACCTCTGACCTTTGATGAAGAAATGTCAGACAACAGTCTGAGTGCTTTTACTAATGTGTCACTTTGTTTATGAGCCCTGTAAACAATGTGTTACAGGGATGGGCAACTTTCTTTCTTTCTTTCTTTCTTTTTAACAATCCCGATTATTTCTTGCGCTGTGCTCCTGATTGGTAATTTCTCTGGATCTCCTGATTTCATACGGATACAAATCAAATGTCTGTAGCAGGCTTAGTTTTAAACCCAGAGTGGCGTGTCTGGTCTCGTACAAAACTAGGAGGCCTAAGCCATACATTGGTACCAACCATGTCATGCTAGCTTGTCGGGAAGGGTGGTAAATAACGCTCCAAAATTAGGGTTAGGGTCATTTTGGCGAGGGGTTGGTATTGTAGCGTATCGGGTAATTACGTGTATTGGGGTGTTTCCGTGCTTGGTTAGGAACTGATATGTGTGGGTGTGTTCCTAGGGGGAAGGGGATATATGTGACCAGCGGCCGGGGCGAAGGAGTCAGGCTATGCGAGGGAGCTGACCGGGTGGTTGCAGAGCTAGCAGCGAAGCTAGCTGCTAGGAGCTATATTGTGAAGACAAGAATAAAAAGCCTGTACCAACTTCAAGTCTCCAGTTCCTTGGACAAATACCCACTTTGTTACATTGGTGTCAGACAGTAAAGCGGTAACGCCTCTGATTCGGCCGAGAGGGGAGAGGGTGAGAAGGAACGGCAAAAGAGACGGGTGGTGCGGCTTTTTGGCTCTAGATCTAGCGCTAGTAAGTTAGCTACCAGGGGTGCTAACTGCTAACTGCTAGCTGCTAAGACCACGTGCGATGGTGCGCGGAGAATGGCCATCGGTGAACGGGAGGAAAGGAGAGCTGACGGCGGGGATCAGCTCGATGCTGGCGGGCATGGAGGCCCGTGTGTTGAGAGAGGTCGGACGGCTGGTGGAAGAGACTCCTGCCTGGGCAGTAGAGGTGATGCGGGCGCTGCGAGAAGTCATGCAGCGGGTGGACTTGATGAGCGCGGAGGTAATGCAGCGGGGAGAGCGGCTGGAAGAGCCACGGAAGAGACTGTGTTGGACCTGCAGAGAGCCGGGCCACGTGGCGAGGTGGTGCCGAGGCGGTCCCGGGAGACGGACCGGGTATGCGGGACAACGACATGGACAGCAGGGAGCCTGCTGGGCATGTAGCGCGATCGGACATCTAGCCAGAGAGTGTCCAGAGGCTGTCGGAGATCGGGGGGCAGCGGGAGAAGAGAGACGTGCAGGCGGCGGACAGGTGAGACTCTGCTGGACTTGCCAGTCACCGGAGCACTTGGCCAGGGACTGCACTGAGAGTGTGGAGGCCGGAGGTGAGACGCAGGCTGGGAAGAGCGTGAGCAGCCGGGGAGAAGAGAACGTGGTGACGGATAGGAGAACGGTGCTGCAGGGGAACAGCCAGAGGGAAGAGAGGGACATCGTCTGCAGCGTTGTTACAGTCGGGAGAGCGACGCTCGTGTCTCCGAGTGAGCGAGAGGGGTTACCGCCGGGGGAACCGGCCCAGCCTAACCGCTATACACCCCCTAACGTTGCACTGCGGAGAGCCGAGGGGAAGATCGACGCCGGTGGTGTTTGCTCTGCTGTCCTCAACCCTGGAGGAGGGGGACGGAAAAACGAGCGGAGAGCCGAGGGGAAGATCGACGCCGGTGGTGTTCGCTCTGCTGTCCTCAACCCTGGAGGAGGGGGACGGAAAAACGAGCGAGTGCGAGGCCGGGAGGACGACGCCAGGGTCATCTGGAGAGTCGACGGGCGCGAGTGGAGACCGGAGGACGAGGATGTCGATCCGGTGCTCGTTCGTGCATTTGGCTACTGGAACAAACAAAAAGGGGGGACCGAAAAGAGTGCTTCAGGCGGGACAGAAGCTGGGAAAAGGGGGGATGGAAATGGGGTTTAAAAGAAAAGCTAAGGAAAATGTGGGGGCTTGTGTTTGAATTGAAATGTGTGAAAAAGAAGGAAATAATGAAAACTAGACATTATGGAGCCTAATGGGAAACTAGACATTATGGCGGTACCTAATGGAAAACTAGACATTACGGAGTACCTAATGAAAAACTGGACATTATGACGGGGGTGCTGAAAAGAAAAGACTGGTTGTTGGGGAATTATAATTTGATGTGGTGATGGGAAAAATATTGTGTTGGGTGTGTTTTGGTACAGGGGGATGTGTGTGGGTTGTGCATGTCGCGTGGAAGCGACATTAAATTTGTGTGGGGGAAATGTAGCGTATCGGGTAATTACGTGTATTGGGGTGTTTCCGTGCTTGGTTAGGAACTGATATGTGTGGGTGTGTTCCTAGGGGGAAGGGGATATATGTGACCAGCGGCCGGGGCGAAGGAGTCAGGCTATGCGAGGGAGCTGACCGGGTGGTTGCAGAGCTAGCAGCGAAGCTAGCTGCTAGGAGCTATATTGTGAAGACAAGAATAAAAAGCCTGTACCAACTTCAAGTCTCCAGTTCCTTGGACAAATACCCACTTTGTTACAGTATGATGTTATGTCTCTTCCTTCTTTATAGGTTCCTTAACATAAACGAGGTAGTGAAGGTATTCAAGGTAACCAATAACACACACACACGCACCCACACACACACACACACACACACACACACACACACACACACACACGCATACATGATAGCTCTCAAATATCGCTAATTACTGACAACAGTCACAACACACAAACACACACACACATACAAGCGCGCGCGCGCGCGCGCACACACACACACACACACACACACACACACACACACACACACACACACACACACACACACACACACACACACACACACACAAACCTCTAAGCAATATTGAAATGTGTTTTGTCTGGTAATGCCTGTTAAACCAGTTAAACCAGTTTACGTTTTTTTCCCTCGATTGCTCACATGCATGGGTCAACACTGAAGCCACGTTTTCAAAATGCTTCATATAGTCTTCATTACCAACATGCATCTTGGCCAAACCGTTCATCTCACCTCCAAAACCCACTTCAATCACAAAAACACAACCAGCCCCAATTACTCCTTCATTAGGGTCTGGATGCAAGACTATCCTCCACTGATTCGGTGATGCATTTTTTCAGCACCAATTGATTGGTTGCTGTCTGTTGTCCATCATCGATCTCCTTGACCAGTCACAGTGGCAAAGCAGGAGAACTTTGACGATCCTGCGCCAAAGAACTTCACTCGGTTTTTCCACTGCCAAAACAAGGCAGGAGCGTTGTTGTCTAAAACAGTGGTTCTCAAATGGGGGTCCGGGGATGCATCTCAAAGCATCAATCTTATTATCCTATGGGGGACCATGGGACAAAGTCCTATCAAATGGGGGTCCGTGGTCTAATTTTGGTCAGTTTAGGGGTCCTTCATGTGAATTTTTTTTAGAACCACTAGTCTAAAAAGCACAAGCTTCGTCTCTTGCCTTCAATACTCTTTGTCTGCTACATGCGGTACCTACACCTGCCACCAGGGTTAGGGTTAGGGTTAGGTTAACGTTAACTTTAGCTGCAAGCTGCACGCAGCTCAACAACCGGCCAATAGATTGCAAAGCTGATGGGTTACTACTAAATAATCAAAGCAATAATCAGAGCGACTATGCCTGACATTCAAGTCATATATATATATATATATCTATATAGCTATATATATATATATATATATATATATATATATATATATATACTAGTTCACATCACAGACCAATTGCATGCATTGATAATCGCATGTGATGGTACTCAGCCAATCAGGCTCGCCACTGGCAACCCATGTGGTGCTACTCAGCCAATCAGGGCTGCCGCTCAGCTGCTGCAAGGTCTGTAATGGCGTCTCCCATTTCCAGAAAAATCAATGAGGAAAACACAGCCATAAGTGCAGTTCTTGCAGAAATATACTCAATAACAACAATTAAACACGAACACTATGCACAAGCATCGCTGGAAAATATGTTTTCGTCGTTCTTCTGAGATGGATGGATTATTTTGGACTGCATGTGGAGACGCTGATTGTAGGGCTGTCCCAAACGATTATTTTCTTATCGATTCGACTAACGATTATTTTTCCGATTAGTCGATTAATCTAACAATTATTTTTTATTTAGTTTTTTTATTATATAACAATAAATTTACCCAAAACAAATAAATAACCAAAAACTCAATTTCTGTATTTTATTTAACCATCTCATTCTCTTTAACAGTCCAACATAAAATCTCTCAAATAAAATTAAAGCAAGAGCTTGTCCTCAAATAAAATGAATATAGTGCAATTCAAAATAAAATAGTAGAATAAACTAGAACGGGCTAAATTTGCTGAAGCAAATTTGATTGTGCTTGCTCCCGCGTGAAGCTCCGCCCCCCTTGCACCGCCCCTGCCTTAGACCCCGCCCTCCCATCCAGTATCAATACAGCCCCAATCGGCAATGTGTAGCTAGGACGTGTTTAGGCCGTTGCAAGGGTGTATTAACTGGATGCTATAGTGTTTTCGGCTCATTATTATGCTGCTATAGCGCCCCCTAGAGGCTAAATGACACAATATTTGTCCTATAGGCTCAGAGTACATCCGTCCACACCTGTACCAAGTTTGGTTAGCATCGGACGATCTTTGTGAAATAGGCCCCACCCACAGAAATTTGGAAGTCGATTATATCGCAACGGTGCCGAATAAAAAAAAAACGCAAAATAAGTTTTGTGCGGGACAGTCCACACACGCTCTGTGATGTGGTTTGGTGAAGATCGGGCAAAATTTGAAGGAGAAATAGCGGCAAAACGCTTTTCGACAAAATTCAAAATGGCGGAAAATCTAGTTAGACGGAAATGGGCGGGGCCTATATCAGCAGATGCGAAATAACCCAAGGAATCCAGGGAAAAAAGAATTTTGAATGTAGCCCTTTCGGTTCAAAAGTTATGGACCAAAACGTAAGGAATGCTGCTATAGCGCCCCCTAGAGGCGAAATGACACAATATTTGTCCTATAGGCTCAGAGTACATCCGTCCACACCTGTACCAAGTTTGGTTAGCATCGGACGATCTTTGTGAAATAGGCCCCACCCACAGAACTTTGGAGGTCGATTATATCGCAACGGTGCGGAATTTAAAAAAAACGCAAAATAAGTTTTGTGCGGGACAGTCCACACACGCTCTGTGATGTGGTTTGGTGAAGATCGGGCAAAATTTGAAGGAGAAATAGCGAAAAAACGCTTTTCGACAAAATTCAAAATGGCGGAAAATCTAGTTAGACGGAAATGGGCGGGGCCTATATCAGCAGATGCGGAATGACCCAAGGAATCCAGGGAAAAAAGAATTTTGAATGTAGCCCTTACGGTTCAAAAGTTATGGACCAAAACGTAAGGACGGTTGTTATAGCGCCACCTTCTGGTCAAATAGTGGAATTTTCCCGCACAGAGTAAAAGGTGACTCTGTAAACCTACCTACAAAGTTTGGTAATAGCAGGTCATACGGTGTCTGAGCTAGAGCTAATTTAATGCCAACGATTTCGAAACCCCATTCAAGTGAATGGGGAAAAAAATCGTACGTTAACGCCAATATCGCGAAAACCGGCGAACGAAACCCTTAGCAATCCAAATGCACACGATTCCTCAATGAGCCGCACGTTTTGATGTCTCCCATGTCTGTGTAGTGTGAAAACTGTAGGAGAAATGGCGAACCAAACTTTTGGATATTAAGTATGAGAGATTCTAAGATTGTGCTTGCCTATCTGCAAGCACAATAATAATTGCTTTTATCTCGGAAACGGAAGGTGCGATCCTGATTCCGGGCCTCGTTCAGCTAATTTTCCACCCCGAGTCCAACGCCGCCATCCGTGAGTCTCTACGAGTTACGGTTGCGGAGATACGTTGCTGTAGCGCCCCCCATAGGCAAACAATAGCGCCCCCTACACGCCAAATTACACTTTCTTTTCTGAAATCAGCTCAGAAGTGTCAAGTGTCATACAAGAAGGAAGGCTGGCCATAATTCCAATGAATCAGCACTTCCTGCCGCCCTTCAAAATAAAACAATTTAGAAGGGACAGGTTCTGAATGCTGCTATAGCGCCCCCTAGAGGCGAAATGACAAAATATTTCTCCTATAGGCTCAGAGTACATCCTTCCACACCTGGACCAAGTTTGGTTCGCATTGGACGATCTTTGTGAAATAGGCCCCACCCACAGAACTTTGGAAGTCGATTATATCGCAACGGTGCGGAGTTTCAAAAATACGCAAAATAAGTTTTGTGGGGGACAGTCCACACACGCTCTGTGATGTGGTTTGGTGAAGATCGGGCAAAATTTGAAGGAGAAATAGCGAAAAAACGCTTTTCGACAAAATTCAAAATGGCGGAAAATCTAGTTAGACGGAAATGGGCGGGGCCTATATCAGCAGATGCGGAATGACCCAAGGAATCCAGGGAAAAAAGAATTTTGAATGTAGCCCTTACGGTTCAAAAGTTATGGACCAAAACGTAAGGACGGTTGTTATAGCGCCACCTTCTGGTCAAATAGTGGAATTTTCCCGCACAGAGTAAAAGGTGACTCTGTAAACCTACCTACAAAGTTTGGTAATAGCAGGTCATACGGTGTCTGAGCTAGAGCTAATTTAATGCCAACGATTTCGAAACCCCATTCAAGTGAATGGGGAAAAAAATCGTACGTTAACGCCAATATCGCGAAAACCGGCGAACGAAACCCTTAGCAATCCAAATGCACACGATTCCTCAATGAGCCTAGACGGAAATGGGCGCGGCCTATATCAGCAGATGCGGAATGGCCCAAGGAATCCAGGGAAAAAAGAATTTTGAATGTAGCCCTTACGGTTCAAAAGTTATGGACCAAAACGTAAGGACGGCTGTTATAGCGCCACCATCTGGTCAAATAGTGGAATTTTCCCGCACAGAGTAAAAGGTGACTCTGTAAACCTACCTACAAAGTTTGGTAATAGCAGGTCATACGGTGTCTGAGCTAGAGCTAATTTAATGCCAACGATTTCGAAACCCCATTCAAGTGAATGGGGAAAAAAATCGTACGTTAACGCCAATATCGCGAAAACCGGCGAACGAAACCCTTAGCAATCCAAATGCACACGATTCCTCAATGAGCCGCACGTTTTGATGTCTCCCATGTCTGTGTAGTGTGAAAACTGTAGGAGAAATGGTGAAGCAAACTTTTGGATAGAAGAAAAATTAAGTATGAGAGATTCTAAGATTGTGCTTGCCTATCTGCAAGCACAATAATAATTGCTTTTATCTCGGAAACGGAAGGTGCGATCCTGATTCCGGGCCTCGTTCAGCTAATTTTCCACCCCGAGTCCAACGCCGCCATCCGTGAGTCTCTACGACTTACGGTTGCGGAGATACGTTGCTGTAGCGCCCCCCATAGGCAAACAATAGCGCCCCCTACACGCCAAATTACACTTTCTTTTCTGAAATCAGCTCAGAAGTGTCAAGTGTCATACAAGAAGGAAGGCTGGCCATAATTCCAATGAATCAGCACTTCCTGCCGCCCTTCAAAATAAACCAATTTAGAAGGTACAGGTACTGAATGCTGCTATAGCGCCCCCTAGAGGCGAAATGACAAAATATTTGTCCTATAGGCTCAGAGTACATCCGTCCACACCTGTACCAAGTTTGGTTAGCATCGGACGATCTTTGTGAAATAGGCCCCACCCACAGAACTTTGGAGGTCGATTATATCGCAACGGTGCGGAATTTAAAAAAAAACGCAAAATAAGTTTTGTGCGGGACAGTCCACACACGCTCTGTGATGTGGTTTGGTGAAGATCGGGCAAAATTTGAAGGAGAAATAGCGAAAAAACGCTTTTCGACAAAATTCAAAATGGCGGAAAATCTAGTTAGACGGAAATGGGCGCGGCCTATATCAGCAGATGCGGAATGGCCCAAGGAATCCAGGGAAAAAAGAATTTTGAATGTAGCCCTTACGGTTCAAAAGTTATGGACCAAAACGTAAGGACGGCTGTTATAGCGCCACCATCTGGTCAAATAGTGGAATTTTCCCGCACAGAGTAAAAGGTGACTCTGTAAACCTACCTACAAAGTTTGGTAATAGCAGGTCATACGGTGTCTGAGCTAGAGCTAATTTAATGCCAACGATTTCGAAACCCCATTCAAGTGAATGGGGAAAAAAATCGTACGTTAACGCCAATATCGCGAAAACCGGCGAACGAAACCCTTAGCAATCCAAATGCACACGATTCCTCAATGAGCCGCACGTTTTGATGTCTCCCATGTCTGTGTAGTGTGAAAACTGTAGGAGAAATGGTGAAGCAAACTTTTGGATAGAAGAAAAATTAAGTATGAGAGATTCTAAGATTGTGCTTGCCTATCTGCAAGCACAATAATAATTGCTTTTATCTCGGAAACGGAAGGTGCGATCCTGATTCCGGGCCTCGTTCAGCTAATTTTCCACCCCGAGTCCAACGCCGCCATCCGTGAGTCTCTACGACTTACGGTTGCGGAGATACGTTGCTGTAGCGCCCCCCATAGGCAAACAATAGCGCCCCCTACACGCCAAATTACACTTTCTTTTCTGAAATCAGCTCAGAAGTGTCAAGTGTCATACAAGAAGGAAGGCTGGCCATAATTCCAATGAATCAGCACTTCCTGCCGCCCTTCAAAATAAACCAATTTAGAAGGTACAGGTACTGAATGCTGCTATAGCGCCCCCTAGAGGCGAAATGACAAAATATTTGTCCTATAGGCTCAGAGTACATCCGTCCACACCTGTACCAAGTTTGGTTAGCATCGGACGATCTTTGTGAAATAGGCCCCACCCACAGAACTTTGGAGGTCGATTATATCGCAACGGTGCGGAATTTAAAAAAAACGCAAAATAAGTTTTGTGCGGGACAGTCCACACACGCTCTGTGATGTGGTTTGGTGAAGATCGGGCAAAATTTTAAGGAGAAATAGCGAAAAAACGCTTTTCGACAAAATTCAAAATGGCGGAAAATCTAGTTAGACGGAAATGGGCGCGGCCTATATCAGCAGATGCGGAATGGCCCAAGGAATCCAGGGAAAATAGAATTTTGAATGTAGCCCTTACGGTTCAAAAGTTATGGACCAAAACGTAAGGACGGCTGTTATAGCGCCACCATCTGGTCAAATAGTGGAATTTTCCCGCACAGAGTAAAAGGTGACTCTGTAAACCTACCTACAAAGTTTGGTAATAGCAGGTCATACGGTGTCTGAGCTAGAGCTAATTTAATGCCAACGATTTCGAAACCCCATTCAAGTGAATGGGGAAAAAAATCGTACGTTAACGCCAATATCGCGAAAACCGGCGAACGAAACCCTTAGCAATCCAAATGCACACGATTCCTCAATGAGCCGCACGTTTTGATGTCTCCCATGTCTGTGTAGTGTGAAAACTGTAGGAGAAATGGTGAAGCAAACTTTTGGATAGAAGAAAAATTAAGTATGAGAGATTCTAAGATTGTGCTTGCCTATCTGCAAGCACAATAATAATTGCTTTTATCTCGGAAACGGAAGGTGCGATCCTGATTCCGGGCCTCGTTCAGCTAATTTTCCACCCCGAGTCCAACGCCGCCATCCGTGAGTCTCTACGACTTACGGTTGCGGAGATACGTTGCTGTAGCGCCCCCCATAGGCAAACAATAGCGCCCCCTACACGCCAAATTACACTTTCTTTTCTGAAATCAGCTCAGAAGTGTCAAGTGTCATACAAGAAGGAAGGCTGGCCATAATTCCAATGAATCAGCACTTCCTGCCGCCCTTCAAAATAAACCAATTTAGAAGGTACAGGTACTGAATGCTGCTATAGCGCCCCCTAGAGGTGAAATGACAAAATATTTGTCCTATAGGCTCAGAGTACATCCGTCCACACCTGTACCAAGTTTGGTTAGCATCGGACGATCTTTGTGAAATAGGCCCCACCCACAGAACTTTGGAGGTCGATTATATCGCAACGGTGCGGAATTTAAAAAAAACGCAAAATAAGTTTTGTGCGGGACAGTCCACACACGCTCTGTGATGTGGTTTGGTGAAGATCGGGCAAAATTTGAAGGAGAAATAGCGAAAAAACGCTTTTCGACAAAATTCAAAATGGCGGAAAATCTAGTTAGACGGAAATGGGCGCGGCCTATATCAGCAGATGCGGAATGGCCCAAGGAATCCAGGGAAAAAAGAATTTTGAATGTAGCCCTTACGGTTCAAAAGTTATGGACCAAAACGTAAGGACGGCTGTTATAGCGCCACCATCTGGTCAAATAGTGGAATTTTCCCGCACAGAGTAAAAGGTGACTCTGTAAACCTACCTACAAAGTTTGGTAATAGCAGGTCATACGGTGTCTGAGCTAGAGCTAATTTAATGCCAACGATTTCGAAACCCCATTCAAGTGAATGGGGAAAAAAATCGTACGTTAACGCCAATATCGCGAAAACCGGCGAACGAAACCCTTAGCAATCCAAATGCACACGATTCCTCAATGAGCCGCACGTTTTGATGTCTCCCATGTCTGTGTAGTGTGAAAACTGTAGGAGAAATGGTGAAGCAAACTTTTGGATAGAAGAAAAATTAAGTATGAGAGATTCTAAGATTGTGCTTGCCTATCTGCAAGCACAATAATAATTGCTTTTATCTCGGAAACGGAAGGTGCGATCCTGATTCCGGGCCTCGTTCAGCTAATTTTCCACCCCGAGTCCAACGCCGCCATCCGTGAGTCTCTACGACTTACGGTTGCGGAGATACGTTGCTGTAGCGCCCCCCATAGGCAAACAATAGCGCCCCCTACACGCCAAATTACACTTTCTTTTCTGAAATCAGCTCAGAAGTGTCAAGTGTCATACAAGAAGGAAGGCTGGCCATAATTCCAATGAATCAGCACTTCCTGCCGCCCTTCAAAATAAACCAATTTAGAAGGTACAGGTACTGAATGCTGCTATAGCGCCCCCTAGAGGTGAAATGACAAAATATTTGTCCTATAGGCTCAGAGTACATCCGTCCACACCTGTACCAAGTTTGGTTAGCATCGGACGATCTTTGTGAAATAGGCCCCACCCACAGAACTTTGGAGGTCGATTATATCGCAACGGTGCGGAATTTAAAAAAAACGCAAAATAAGTTTTGTGCGGGACAGTCCACACACGCTCTGTGATGTGGTTTGGTGAAGATCGGGCAAAATTTGAAGGAGAAATAGCGAAAAAACGCTTTTCGACAAAATTCAAAATGGCGGAAAATCTAGTTAGACGGAAATGGGCGCGGCCTATATCAGCAGATGCGGAATGGCCCAAGGAATCCAGGGAAAAAAGAATTTTGAATGTAGCCCTTACGGTTCAAAAGTTATGGACCAAAACGTAAGGACGGCTGTTATAGCGCCACCATCTGGTCAAATAGTGGAATTTTCCCGCACAGAGTAAAAGGTGACTCTGTAAACCTACCTACAAAGTTTGGTAATAGCAGGTCATACGGTGTCTGAGCTAGAGCTAATTTAATGCCAACGATTTCGAAACCCCATTCAAGTGAATGGGGAAAAAAATCGTACGTTAACGCCAATATCGCGAAAACCGGCGAACGAAACCCTTAGCAATCCAAATGCACACGATTCCTCAATGAGCCGCACGTTTTGATGTCTCCCATGTCTGTGTAGTGTGAAAACTGTAGGAGAAATGGTGAAGCAAACTTTTGGATAGAAGAAAAATTAAGTATGAGAGATTCTAAGATTGTGCTTGCCTATCTGCAAGCACAATAATAATTGCTTTTATCTCGGAAACGGAAGGTGCGATCCTGATTCCGGGCCTCGTTCAGCTAATTTTCCACCCCGAGTCCAACGCCGCCATCCGTGAGTCTCTACGACTTACGGTTGCGGAGATACGTTGCTGTAGCGCCCCCCATAGGCAAACAATAGCGCCCCCTACACGCCAAATTACACTTTCTTTTCTGAAATCAGCTCAGAAGTGTCAAGTGTCATACAAGAAGGAAGGCTGGCCATAATTCCAATGAATCAGCACTTCCTGCCGCCCTTCAAAATAAACCAATTTAGAAGGTACAGGTACTGAATGCTGCTATAGCGCCCCCTAGAGGCGAAATGACAAAATATTTGTCCTATAGGCTCAGAGTACATCCGTCCACACCTGTACCAAGTTTGGTTAGCATCGGACGATCTTTGTGAAATAGGCCCCACCCACAGAACTTTGGAGGTCGATTATATCGCAACGGTGCGGAATTTAAAAAAAACGCAAAATAAGTTTTGTGCGGGACAGTCCACACACGCTCTGTGATGTGGTTTGGTGAAGATCGGGCAAAATTTGAAGGAGAAATAGCGAAAAAACGCTTTTCGACAAAATTCAAAATGGCGGAAAATCTAGTTAGACGGAAATGGGCGCGGCCTATATCAGCAGATGCGGAATGGCCCAAGGAATCCAGGGAAAAAAGAATTTTGAATGTAGCCCTTACGGTTCAAAAGTTATGGACCAAAACGTAAGGACGGCTGTTATAGCGCCACCATCTGGTCAAATAGTGGAATTTTCCCGCACAGAGTAAAAGGTGACTCTGTAAACCTACCTACAAAGTTTGGTAATAGCAGGTCATACGGTGTCTGAGCTAGAGCTAATTTAATGCCAACGATTTCGAAACCCCATTCAAGTGAATGGGGAAAAAAATCGTACGTTAACGCCAATATCGCGAAAACCGGCGAACGAAACCCTTAGCAATCCAAATGCACACGATTCCTCAATGAGCCTAGACGGAAATGGGCGCGGCCTATATCAGCAGATGCGGAATGGCCCAAGGAATCCAGGGAAAAAAGAATTTTGAATGTAGCCCTTACGGTTCAAAAGTTATGGACCAAAACGTAAGGACGGCTGTTATAGCGCCACCATCTGGTCAAATAGTGGAATTTTCCCGCACAGAGTAAAAGGTGACTCTGTAAACCTACCTACAAAGTTTGGTAATAGCAGGTCATACGGTGTCTGAGCTAGAGCTAATTTAATGCCAACGATTTCGAAACCCCATTCAAGTGAATGGGGGAAAAAATCGTACGTTAACGCCAATATCGCGAAAACCGGCGAACGAAACCCTTAGCAATCCAAATGCACACGATTCCTCAATGAGCCGCACGTTTTGATGTCTCCCATGTCTGTGTAGTGTGAAAACTGTAGGAGAAATGGTGAAGCAAACTTTTGGATAGAAGAAAAATTAAGTATGAGAGATTCTAAGATTGTGCTTGCCTATCTGCAAGCACAATAATAATTGCTTTTATCTCGGAAACGGAAGGTGCGATCCTGATTCCGGGCCTCGTTCAGCTAATTTTCCACCCCGAGTCCAACGCCGCCATCCGTGAGTCTCTACGACTTACGGTTGCGGAGATACGTTGCTGTAGCGCCCCCCATAGGCAAACAATAGCGCCCCCTACACGCCAAATTACACTTTCTTTTCTGAAATCAGCTCAGAAGTGTCAAGTGTCATACAAGAAGGAAGGCTGGCCATAATTCCAATGAATCAGCACTTCCTGCCGCCCTTCAAAATAAACCAATTTAGAAGGTACAGGTACTGAATGCTGCTATAGCGCCCCCTAGAGGCGAAATGACAAAATATTTGTCCTATAGGCTCAGAGTACATCCGTCCACACCTGTACCAAGTTTGGTTAGCATCGGACGATCTTTGTGAAATAGGCCCCACCCACAGAACTTTGGAGGTCGATTATATCGCAACGGTGCGGAATTAAAAAAAAACGCAAAATAAGTTTTGTGCGGGACAGTCCACACACGCTCTGTGATGTGGTTTGGTGAAGATCGGGCAAAATTTGAAGGAGAAATAGCGAAAAAACGCTTTTCGACAAAATTCAAAATGGCGGAAAATCTAGTTAGACGGAAATGGGCGCGGCCTATATCAGCAGATGCGGAATGGCCCAAGGAATCCAGGGAAAAAAGAATTTTGAATGTAGCCCTTACGGTTCAAAAGTTATGGACCAAAACGTAAGGACGGCTGTTATAGCGCCACCATCTGGTCAAATAGTGGAATTTTCCCGCACAGAGTAAAAGGTGACTCTGTAAACCTACCTACAAAGTTTGGTAATAGCAGGTCATACGGTGTCTGAGCTAGAGCTAATTTAATGCCAACGATTTCGAAACCCCATTCAAGTGAATGGGGAAAAAAATCGTACGTTAACGCCAATATCGCGAAAACCGGCGAACGAAACCCTTAGCAATCCAAATGCACACGATTCCTCAATGAGCCGCACGTTTTGATGTCTCCCATGTCTGTGTAGTGTGAAAACTGTAGGAGAAATGGTGAAGCAAACTTTTGGATAGAAGAAAAATTAAGTATGAGAGATTCTAAGATTGTGCTTGCCTATCTGCAAGCACAATAATTAAATTCAAGTCACTTTCAGGAGGAATACAAAAAACCTTGTGCAATGTCAACTGAGTTTAGCAGCAGTCCAACATAAAACACTTTCCATACGGACCCCAGTATTGGTTAGTTGTTTATAACATGACTATATTTATAACGTTCATAACGTACTCCGATTTCCAGTTTATAACTCGGGTCTACAGCCAGAGTGCAGTTGTAGCTATTGCGCAACACACAGATTCAGCCCGCAAACCGGAGTACGTTATTAACGTTATAAATATAGTCACGACGTTAACAACTAACCAATGCCGGGGGTCCGTATTGAAAGTGGAAATCGAAATGGTTAAAAGTTAAATCAATTTGGTCATTCAGTGGCATTTTACTGCCATGTAAAGTAACCAAAAGTAACAGTTAGCCGCTAAAATTAGACACACGTGACGCGTCGAAGCATGTAGCGTGCGTCGACTTAATTACGTAGTCGACGTCATCGATTGCGTCGACTCGCTGGGACAGCCCTAGCTGATTGGCTGAAGGAGTTGTCTGTCAAGGCAAGTACTCCCGCCCACTGATAGTGAGATAACATTATCAGGATGGTTCTACCAGGCTGGGCCAGCTGGGCTACACTTCTCTCATTGAACAAGAGAAAGTGGGGGAATTGTTGAAATATGCTCAAATAGTTTTGGTTGAGACTGTTAAAATGTCAAGTGCAGTTTACTAAAAGAAGAAAAAGAGAACTTACGGTACACTTTTTATTTCATTTTTCTAAAATTAAGCTCTTTGTATTTTACTTTTTCAATGCAGCCATTATTTTACTTGAAAGAGAAAAGAACGAGTATTATTAAAGAAAATTGAAACTGAAGGCTGTGCGCATTGTGGAACGAGACCGCGCACTCAGCGCAGCAGCTAAACCAGCCTTTTCTCTGTAAGTATGGGGGTCAACACTAAAACGTAATTTAGCCACCTAAAACAACACCCACCTAAACAAATCGATATACGTGTACATGCACGCTCTATTTTGACAATTTTCAGCGCTTTACTTTTCCGCAAAACAGCAGTTTCATTCGGCACTGCTTTTTCTCCCAACCGTACAACTACCGTATTCCTCCGCTAAAAGCCAGCACAGAGCACAGAGCCGCGGTTTACAAAACAGGAAGGCTTAGAAGAGAGATAAAACACTGACTTACTTTAGAGACAACAAGTCACCTGGCCTCTCTGGTCTGAGACGTTTTCCACAATTTATCCTGGAAATGGTGAAAAAGGTCTGCAGGGCACCCCGGCATTTAGGCAGCAGGCGCATCTCTCTGCCTGTTCACTCTCTGCAAAAGTTCCTCTTCTGTATTCTCTCTGGTTCATAATTGTATCCTCTTGTCACCAAGGTGAATGGCATATCATCCTCGCTATCAAAATCACTCATATTTCCGTTTGTGTATTCTATTTGTTGTGTCTTCACTAACAAACCGGGAGAAATAAAATACCCCCAAATAACTGCGGAGTAATCCAGTGCTGCGGCTGTGTGCAGGCTTTTAGCGGAGGAATACGGTAGTTGTACGGTTGGGAGAAAAAGCAGTGCCGAATGAAACTGCTGTTTTGCGGAAAAGTAAAGCGCTGAAAATTGTCAAAATAGAGCGTGCATGTACACGGATATCGATTTGTTTAGGTGGGCGTTGTTTTAGGTGGCTAAATTACGTTTTAGTTGTTGACCCCCATACTTACAGAGAAAAGGCTGGTTTAGCTGCTGCGCTGAGTCCGCGGTCTCGTTCCACAATGCGCGCAGCCTCCTGAACACTGTACCTAATTAAGTTAGTGTATCGAACTAGCAGATAGGACCCCACTTCAAACAAACCGAACTATCCCTTTAAGGTTAATACTTTATTTAATTGCCATTATTGTGAAGGTTGTAACCGGAAGTTTCCGTTTTATACTTACTTGACTTGAAAAAAGAGATTTGACACTGCTTGGAATTGGTTGGTGATGACATTTGCGGTTCCAGTCTGCCGTATAAATGTGAAATCAAAGGCAAGAACGCAGTTTGCCGTTTTATGCAGAGACCGTTGTCGTCTAAATATGGCCTAAGGCGGCGTTCACACACAACGCGCTCATTTGAGCTGCCAGCGTCTTTCTGCAATTCATTCTCTATGTAAGGACGCGCTAAACATGCTCCTCTTTCAAGGAACGCACCTGGCGTTTAAACGCTTGGGGCGTCTCATTTTTTTGGCGGAGCGCTCTGGGTGTTTTAAAGCTGAAAAAGTTGAACATTTGGAGGAAAAGCGCGCTGCTCGTCTTTTTACTCATCCTAACTTTTCTCCTCCCAGAGGGATCCTCAACCTCCGCTGCTCCAAGAATTGGCAATAATATGGCTTGCATGTTGACAGTGAACAACATCAAACAGACAAAACCAGTTGGCTACCGTCCGTGTGGTCGTTGTGTTCTGATCTGTACTGCACGCAACTGCAGGGGAAAACAAAATGAAGCACACAAAAAAATGCTCCGTGCGCTGTTTTGTGCACAATGGAAGCGCTCTCAACATGATTTCCATCGCGTTCTTACTGAAAAAAGCGCTTTGGGTGTGAACGCCGCCTTAATCAACCATGTCCGACCCAGGTCTCCAGGTGGGTGGCCAATACAGCTGCAACAATTAGTCCATTCATCAATTAGTCGATCGACAGAAAATGAATCGGCAACTATTTTTATGATCGATTAATCGTTTAGACAAATATGACAGTAAGGTGATATCTTTGGGTTGGTCAGGACAAAACAAGACATTTGAGGATGTCATCTTGGGCTTAGGGGAAAAACTGATCAACATCTGTCAGCGTTTTGTGACATTTTATAGACCAAACAACTAATCAATTACTCAAGACAATAATCGTCAGATTAATCGATAATGAAAATAATCATTTGTTGCAGGCGTAGTCGGGCAACACTAACCTTTCAAACACAAAACCTGGGAGTAAGCCTGGTCTGAAAGGGTTAAACCTATAATGTTGATAATCCCAGTGTTACTGTTTCCAGCAGAAGTCCTGTGCGTGCGCGCGTGCCTGTGTGTGTGTGTGTGTGTGTGTGCGCGTGCCCGTGTGTGTGTGTGTGTGTGTGTGCCCGTGTGTGTGTGTGTGTGTGTGTGCGCGCGTGCCCGTGTGTGTGTGTGTGTGTGTGCGCGTGCGCGTGCCCGTGTGTGTGTGTGTGTGTGTGTCTCCACGGCGCTGCCCTTAACACCAGCCTATAAACCAATCAGCTGTTTAGCACGTCCCGGGGCCAAGGCTATTATTACCCCCGAGGCTACATCTGACTTTTCCACAGAGCGGACGGACAGACAGGCAAGCAGGCAGACAGACAGACAGGCAGAGAGACAGACAGGTAGACAGAGAGACAGGCAGGCAGACAGACAGACAGGCAGAGAGACAGACAGGTAGACAGAGAGACAGGCAGGCAGACAGACAGACAAACACACAGACAGATAGGCAGAGAGAGAGAGACAGACAGGCAGGCAGGCAGGCAGGCAGACAGACAGACAGAGAGACAGACAGGTAGACAGTAGGGATGGGCATCGAATTTCGAATTTTCGAATAATCGTTGTTATTATCAAGGTCGACTTTTATTATTGAAATTCGAAATTCGATTTTTTTTTTTTTTTTTTTTTTTTGAGTGAAATGTTGCATTGTCTCCCCTGATTCTAAGTATAGTCAAATCGCTTGGTTTGAGCAAGTAAAACAATTTTTATAAGCATTTTAAGCAAGGTTTATGGAAAAATGAATGGCGGATGAAATCCCATGAAGAGGGAGAGGGGGTGACTTTGGCACCCCTTTGGCACTCAGACCTGAGCCTACTAAATATTTAATGAACCACTCATGATTGTCAAAACTGTTTTTTATTTTCGAAAATGTCAATGTCATGTAACATGTTCTTTACTTCAGTGGTGCAATGCTTGTTTGAGCTAAAAATCCAGAAGCAGAAGCTTTTTATATTAATTAACACTTTCAGTGCCACGGCCCTTGGGCAAAAGGTTGCTTGCTGTGCCACATAGGCCGCAATGCATTTTAAAACAGTCATATAATTTTTTTAATAATTACTATGTAAACACTGAACACGCACAAATAACGATGAGACTCTCTTCTATCACCTGCAAAAAAAAGTTTATTGATCCCATTTTCCGTTCTTTAGTTATGAGCCGGAGAAGATAGCTTGATTGAACGAAAAACATACCTTTTTTTCTACGAGCTGAGATAATGAGCCTTTTGTGAAATTAAACATTTCAAGCACATCTCTGACTCTGAAGCTAATTTTCTGATGTCTGGGTCTGTCTGGGTGAAGTGTATGCTGCTCTGCTGCTCTCCGTGCTCCCCCCCCCCCCCCCTCAACTGCACACGCCTCCTGGGTGTGTCTTATGTGTCTGGTGGCTCTCAGTCTCTGCTGAGTTTGCTGCGCACACACAGTGAATGGTGCGCGACATTCAGCTTTTTGGTTCCGCGTGTGTTTGTCACGGGCTGGCATGCTTCCAGTTCGGAATAATAATGCTGATTATGTGAATGTGCTGTTGCAGCGTACATGGAAGTGCTCAGTTGTGACAGCGGATGCTGCTGCTGGGGGCACAGCTGGCGTTGTGCTCGTTTATGGAGGCACGTCGATGCATACGGACGGATGCGATGCGATTTCCTCATTTTCCACAGTGACTATTTCTGTGTGTTTGGCTCCTTTTTCTCTGATCAGGAGAGTGCTGTCGCCACCTAATGGGTTTGTAAAATAGGTTATCGACCTCCAATAGCTACAATATTGTTAGAGGCGACGTAAGAAGCTTAGATCGACACCCCCCCGTCAAAAAAACAATTTGGAGTTATGACGCCATTTGGCGTCGCTGGCACTGTACGGTAAATTTCTAATGACGCCATATGGCGTCGCTGGCACTGAACGTGTTAATAAAGCCGTAGACTTAGAATCAGGGGAGACAATGCAACATTTCACTCACACAAAAAAAAAAAAAAAAAAAAAAAAAAAATACATTTTTAATTTTTTTTACATTTTTATTTTTATTTTCGAATTTCGAATTAAATTCGAATTTGGCCAGCGAATTTGCTAGAAATGCCCATCCCTAGTAGACAGAGAGACAGGCAGGCAGGCAGACAGACAAACACACAGACAGATAGACAGAGAGAGAGAGACAGACAGACAGACAGACAGACAGGCAGGCAGGCAGGCAGACAGACAGACAGACAGAGGGACAGGCAGACAGGCAGTAAATACTAAAATGTATAAGGCATTGCGTTTGCTAACTTGGGCCTAGTTTACACGGCAACGCTCCCTGTATAAAACCACAAACTTTTGTTGTGTTTAGGCCTTCAATTTCCATGACGACATTATTGGGGCCTGAAAATGCAAAAAAGTTAAACCAAGTTCCAGAGTGGAAATCTCTGATAACGCCACCCTTACTGTCACCGTGTGAAGTGGCAAAACGCAATTCTTGTGAAAACTAGATCAATCGATATAGCAGTCAACAAAGTTTAATGACATCAGAGTCTAATAACCAGTTGCTAAAAAGAGTCTAATGTTGCTAAAAATACCAGCTCAGTGGCCTTGTGGTTTGAGTTTCCGCCCTGAGACTGAGAGGTTGTGAGTTCGATCCCCGGCCGAGTCATACCAAAGACTATAAAAATGGGACCCGTTGCCTCCCTGCTTGGCACTCAGCATCAAAGGGATGGAATTGGGGGCTTAGATCACCATATGATTCCTGAGCTGAGCTGCTGCTGCTGCTCACCGCTCCCCCAGGGGATGGGTCAAATGCGGAGAACAAATTTCGCACACTCAGGTGTGTGACAATAAGTGGGACTTTACCTTACCTTTACCTGTGTTTTCACCGTCATGTGATAGATGGTCCCCCCCCCCCAATTTTTTATCCCATTTTGATCCCCCCGTTAGTGCTAATTTTAATTTATTTATCCTGGTTGCTGCTCCACCCTCTGCCAATCTGGGGAGAGCCGAAACTGGCTCCATGTTTCCTCCGACACATTGGCAGCCGCTTCTTTTTCACCTGACAGGGGAAGCTTCACCGGTAGGACATAGCACATGGAAGGTTCACGCTATTCCAACGAGTTCCCCTCCCTCCGAACAAGCGCCCCTAACGACCAGAGAAGGCACCACATCAGCGACCAGGATATTGCATGTTTTGGTGAAGGGGTTCCTATATGAAGGGAACCCCCAGGGGGCACGGGGAGAACATGCAAACTCCACACAGAAAGACCCTTTTGACGACCCCACCCGGGCGGCGGGCACTCGAGGACATGCGGACGGGCACGCACTCATTTTATTTTTTATTTTTTATCCCATTTTATCCCCCATTAGTGCTAATTTAATTGATTTATCCTGGTTGCTACTCCACCCTCTGCCAATCTGGGGAGAGCCGAAACTGGCTCCATGCTTCCTCCGAGACATGGGCAGTTAGCCAGCCGCTTCTTTTCACCTGACAGGGGAAGCTTCACCGGTAGGACATAGCATGTGGGAGGTTCACGCTATTCCAACCGGTTCCCCTCCCTCCGAACAGGCGCCCTTAACGACCAGAGGAGGAACCACATTAGCAACCAGGATATTGCATGTTTTGGTGAAGGGGGTTCCTATATGAGGGAAACCCCCGGGAGGCACGGGGAGAACATGCAAACTCCACACAGAAAGGCACTTTTGACGACCCCACCCGAGCGGTGGGCACTCGAGGACATAGGGCACGCACTCCTTCAGCGCTCACAGCGTCCCAGGTGGGAATCGAACCCAGGACCTTCTAGCTGTGAGGCGACAGCGCTTACCACTGCACCACCATGCCCCCAGCTTACAGCACGTCCAGAGGTACACAGTTACTGTGATTGTCCACCAAAACCAGGAAGCAGAGAAAAGGAACAATCTCCCATCAGAAAAGCTCCAGCTTGCTACTCAAGCAGTGGGTGCTGTCAGGGGGTCCGGTTCTCAAAATAGGATCAACCTCGTGTCTAACTGAACCAGACCCGCTACGGCTACAACAACAACAGAATGGCTTTACACAAGAATTATCATACCAGAAGTCAAACAAACGGTAGTGTTTATCTGGGACAGGTTGGGGCGATGACAGATAGACGGCCTTGGCTTTAATGGATAGCCCGGTCTGTGGTGTGGAGGCTAGCTACAGGCAGCCTCCGCTCATAAGACGCTATTGGAAAATAAGTATCACACACACACTCACACCCATACGTGAAAACAAATGAAAGAGTCTCTAGAGAAACAAGAGTGACCGAGAATAGGCTACGTGGCTTGCTACATCACAGTCTGGCAGAGAGGGAATGGCAGCAGAAATGCCACGTCATATAAGCTACCATAAGCCACTCCCACTTCCTGTCTGATAACCTTGTGCAAAGTCGTAAATTGCAATATCATAAATCACTCGACAAAGTAAACAAGGGGGTCTCTGACAATCACATATCAATCACATATCAACCTGTGACAGTACCAAGCCGACGCACTGATAACTAGGGGTGGGGGAAAAAATCGATTCAAATAAGTATCGCGATTTTTAATGTCACGATTTTTTGGATCGATCTTTTATTCCAGAATCGATAATCGCAAATTAAATTTTTTTTTTTTTTTTTTTTTTTGGGTGCTTGCAGTCAGGCCACTCACTGAACAGCAGGCCAGGCGCCGCCTACTGGTTTACTAGTGGTTTTATTACTTTATTAGTTAGTCTGAAGTAATAATTACACTTCAGGGTTAAAGTGGGTGCATCTCATTGTAAAATTGGACTTCAAACGGCCCAAATCTGGCTTCAAACGGCCCAAATTTCACGCGCGTTGGCCCATATCGGCCTGGCCTGCTTGGTATCTAATGCCCGGCCTGAATTATGATCCCAGTCCGCCCCTGTTTTTAACTATATCGCCCAGCCCTACTCATGATATATAATATACAGTCTCTAGTGTATGATTCAACTTTTCCCATGTTCTAATCTAGTGTAAAAAAGCAAACAAACTGAAAAAAGAAAAGAAAAAAATAAACAAAAATCGCAATAAATCGTAATATCGAATCGCAATAATCGTAGAATCGCAATACTTAAGAATCGCAATATAAATCGAATCGGCACCCAAGAATCGTGATAGTATCGAATCGGGAGATAAGTGAATCGCCACAGCCCTACTGATAACACTGTGTTTGTTTCCCACAGATTAGGGAGATTTTGGTGGGTGGACCTTGGATTCCCTAGGGGGTCCAGGGGGATTCTCCGCCGGAAGAAAATGTTGTACATTTTAAAGTAAAATGCATCAATCTGCGTAAAATGCATCAATCTAGTGCACTTTGAGAGCAAAATTAAGAGGCTAGATATATGAAGAAAACACACCACATTAATATCCTCTTTACTGTGATGTGGCTTTACAAAAGTTTGGTTTCCAGCCACTGGCTTTCATGCAATTTTTCAATTTGCGCATAAAAAGTGGAAGCGTGGAAACGCTGCAAAAAAACAAACAAACACAAAACAGTTTTCACACTTGGGGAGGTGGAAAAGTTGGCCGTATCGATAAAAGGTAAATACGATGCAGTGTAAACAGATTAAGTGAATCTTCCTTTGTCTCTCCATTCAAAAACCACATGGTCTACACGGGCTACACTAGTTCGGATTAATGTTAAAGTGTAACTAACCCCCAAAACACTTTTTTTCAGCTTTTAACCAATATATATGACTTTGGGGGTGATGTGTGAAGAATGCTAGTCAAGATTTCCACATTTGACACCAAACTGCTACCATTTTACCATTTGTATCATTTTTCAGCAGCATATCTGGCATAAGCGCCCTCTAATGGCCCAATCCCACCGCAGCTAGTAGCGCGGTCCCGCTCCGCTCGACTCGACTTTTGGTCTCATCCCACCGGTATAAACCGGCCCAGCTCGGTTAGATTTGGGGCTGAGCTGGGCTACTTTTAGTACCTGCCTCGTCGGGGTTCTATTCTGTCAACCCGGGTCCATACCGTGACGTGAAAACATTGTAGGCGACTGATTGGTCAGGCAGAATCGTGTTTACTCTCTATATCCTACTGACTGTCAATGCAGCGCTGCATACCAGTTTACCTTCTTTTCTCTTCTATTATGCTTTTCTATCAGTCTTTTGTTTTGCTGCCTTCGCCTCTGGTGAAATAAAATCGGCGCGGTGGTTTCAATTGTCCAAAAGTCCGCTGCTCTGAAGCGCTTGTGTAGTTAGTGCTGCGTCGGCTCTGCTAGGCCGCAGGCGCCTGGTGAAGCCGCGGTTTTGCCTGGTGAGAGGCCGCGGGGGTAGAGGCTTCACTCTAGCGCAACCCCCGTCCCTCGCGCCCGTCCCTCGTGCAGCGCTTGTGAGTTATGTTATAGCCTATTTCAGAACATGGGTGGAGGGCAGATATGCGGTCGCTGTGACGACCAGGTGTGGGCGGGGGCAGATGAAGGGCGGTCGAAGCAGAACGTCCATCGGGTTGAAGCAAGTAGAGCCGAGTGGTGACGGGCTGTGCAGGGCTGTAAAATGTGGTGGAATTGAGCCATAAGGGTGTAACACTGCTTTTTTTCTTTTTCTCAAATGAATGGGAGATTAGGTACAAACTGACGTCACAGTGTCCCCAAAGACTATGGGATTTCAAGATAGTTACTCCACTACTCCCCCTGTACCCTTTCGGGTACAGGGGGAGTAGTGCCTATTCCCATTCCCAAGCCTATTCCCATGATGTCACTTGACCTGTTAATTTATTACAATCGCCTGTTATTTTTCTACCAACTCATATGTAACGCAATACTATCAATAAACACCACTATAATCATAAAAGGAAGGACATGACATTGTGTTGCTGTAAAATCATTCCCAACCTTTTATAAATCTCCAAAACAGCAACTTTTCAGGAAGTTTGCTCTTAACACATTGACTGCCAGCCCTTTTTTCAATGCTGTAGGTAGGTTCTGCCAGTTTTTTTTTTGAGGATTCTGGCTCATTTTACAAGAGCCGAGGATTATTTTCTGTTAAGACTTCGTGAACACCAATCATCTAAAAAGAACTAATAGAATGTGTGCTTTCTCTGTCTAAAAGAGTTAGTTTGTAGAGTTAGTAGTTATGTAGATATTAGCCATTGAGTACAGCATGGTTTCAGAGATTTTCAGAGAGTTTTGAGATAAATGGATTTTTAGAACCACCTCACGTGCCTGTGATTATGGGTGCCCTTGGGCAAGTCTGTATACTGTATTGTGTGTGTGTGTGTGTGTGTGTGTGTGTGTGTGTGTGTGTGTGTGTGTGTGTGTGTGTGTGTGTGTGTGTGTGTGTCTCCAAACTCCTCCCTCCGTCTGTGCTGCTGCTGCTGGCTCCTGCTGGCTCCGCGGCCCGCTCTCGGGCAGTCTGGATTACTGTAAAACGGGCTCGTTCGTTTCTTGAGGTGTCGGCTGAGAGCTTTGAAGAAGCTTTTGCGATTCTGGTCTTATTTATGCTCAAAGGTACTCGAGTGTGTGTGTGTGCGCGCGCGCGTGTGTGTGTGTGTGTGTGTGTGTGTGGGTGTGTGGGTGTGTGTGTGTGTGTGTGAAATCGAAAGCGTTTTCGCCCAGCTATTTCCTTGAAAATTAGAATGGCTTTCTCCCGCGGACCCGCGGCTGTTTTTTGCTCGGCTTTCTCTCTGTCTGGAGAGCACTGTCGCCACCAGCTGGTCGGTAAAATAGATTATACACATTCTCTTCCTCCAATATTGGTATAGGAGACGTAAAAGGGGTTGATCGATGTCCCACCGTCAAAAAAAAAAAATGTTTATGTAAGCCGAGATATCTCGTCCTTGGCACTCAACGGTTGGATTATGTAAGCCGAGATATCTCGTCCTTGGCACTCAACGTGTTAAAATACTGAACCGAACGTCGTCGAAGTTGGCACATGTCTTAATTATAGTTAGTTTCCCGCTGAATGTGTCATTACTTTATTAATATCTTACCTGGATAAGCTCGAATGATGATGTTTATATTATCAGTCCGAGTTGGAAGCACTGTCTCCAGGCCAGTCAGGCCTTATCCTCATGCACGAGCCCCCAAGCTCCGGGGGCGCATTGCCTATTGCTGCTTAGTATTGCTTATTGATGCCTATTTCTTATTGCCTATTGCTCATTGCTTGTTGCCTATTTGTACTATGTCGTAAACGGAGTCCACAGCACAAGAATTTCACACGTGATACTTGTACCATGGAGTGACAATAAAAATCTTGAATCTTGAATCTTGAATCTTGAATGGCCAAATTGATATAACTTTCAACCATTTTGAGCAACGCTGTTTCCATACAGGCTACCAGTGTTGGCTAGTTGTTGATATTTATAAAGATATTGCCCCTCTCAAATAAATTATTTTTGAGGCGGTAGGCAAACTGTAATGGCGTCGATTTCCGAAAAAAAATCTTGACTTGAACACAGCCAAAGAGTTTAGTATAGACAAGAGCATATGTCATTTCTTGGTTTTTTCCATAGGTATTTTCAAATCACTGTTCTGATACATATCTGGGGGGTTAGTCCCCCTTTAATGAGACCCACTTCTAGAATCGCTCCGTGGATTATAACGCTATGCTTGCCGAGTTGAAGAGTGGCACCTTGTAATCCAGAAATTGCATCCTATGGTCTACCTTTGTAGATCATCAAGAAATATTAAATTAATAACGTAGATGTGTTTAACAGAGGCTGGTCGCTGCCTGCCTGCAAGACAACGCTTCTAGCAGCAGATGAGCAGAGGCAGAAAGCCTCAAGCATGAGGTGATTGACAGCTCTATAATTCGCATAATTGCAGTGGAAAAAAAAAGTGAAACGACACACAGATGGTTTATAGTGGACTTTCCATGCCTGCCCATTCACTTAACCCACTGATACCTGATGCAGCATTGGGCGTGTAATATCCCTCATTTGTGTGTGTATCCCTTTAAGACCGCGGTTCGCGGTCTTAAAGGGATACACACACAAATGCTGCATCAGGTATCTATGGGTTAAATAGCACTCTCCCCAATGCAAAATTCAAACAGGTTTAGTTGCCAGTAATGACAGTAAGAAAGGCAGATGTAGTGAGCAAAGATGGATGATTTAATATTCCATAGCTCTGACCTAACCAAATCTAACTGACATCACTATTGTGAACACAAAACAAAGAACACTTCTGATATAATATATTAGTGTTTTAGTAGAGTGTATCACTCAATACAAAAAAGTAAAGGCTTTCATAGAGCTAAAAGCCTATGGCTTAGTCTGCAGAAAAAACACGTCAAAAGCCATAGTAATTTAGACTCAGGTGTGCATAAACTACTTATTTTTTTAAATACAAAAATGTGAAATTACAGTATTATCGTTTATTGTACAGGAGAAGCAGGTATTTGTTGGTTATAGTATCGCCTGAAAAAATTCCCCCCAAAGTCTATAGATCCCCCCTATCTGAAGAACATAAAGCTTCTGGCATACTCTTCACGCACGCGCTGGAGGCAGGGCTCCACGGAGGGCGCGCGCACTCTGCGCGGGCCAAAACAGAACATAGTGAGTGCTCCAGAAATGGCGGCGATCAGTGCCAGGCAGTCTGAATGAAATTGAATGTTTGTAACGTTCCCAATTCTATATATTAAATTCTAAAAAACGACCCTCAACATTTGGGAAGGCTAAGCCACACAACTAGTTCGTTATAATCGAACATCATGCTTTGAAGGCAACTTTACGATGGTGAGGACTCAATCACAGCAGATATCCGCTGATAGCCTACCACGGAGATCTCACAGGCACAGGCAGCAAAACCCGACGCGCTGATAGAAAAATCTCCATGGATGCGCCGCGCTGCGCTCAGGCCTCGCCCCCCGACACGCCCCGTGCGATGACGTCATAATCGCCGCGCGCCCTATGCGCTTGGCTGGGCGCAAAGAGTATGCCAGAAGCTTAAGGGGGGAATTCCCCCCTAGTTTGCAAAGTGAATTTTAAGCCCTGCATCTTTATTACACTCAGCCCAAGTTCTCCCACATTCATGCTTAAATTGTGGGAAAATAGGTTACATTACTTTCAGTCCTGCAGTCCAATAACTAAACTGAAAACAGTCTTACCCAACGAAATCATCACTGCGCACCAAGTGCTGCGATAGGCTATCACTGTCTCAACATTGTGCGCAAGGCTCTCGGCAACGTCATGCACACCATAGCGTTGCTTTTCACGTCTCAACACTGTGCATAAATCCTTTACATGTGTGCTCGCAGAGTCACGCAATAATCAGATCAATTTTGCCTCTTTAATTTGCTCACCCCTACTTATAGTATGGGAACAATGATTATGTCTTTGATGCACATATAGCTGGGTCATGGGTGATGCAGGGAATACATGCAGATCATCCTCTACCTGCGGCCTTGACTGGTACAGTGCTTTTAATCATGGTCAATGCAGAAAACCCGCACTCACACAGGTATGTTGAGCTGAAGGAGATGAGCACTTTTATGTAGTCTTAGACTGAATTTCAATCATGGAAGACCAAAAGGCATAGGTAGACACCCCATGCTATCTTACCCCTCAGCCCAAATGACGTCACTAAATGACGTCACCATCTCCGACGTCACCTTCTCTATGACGTCACCTTTGCAGGGTGACGTCAGTTGCCCAAATGACGTCAGTTATGACATCATAAATGCCCTTCTCCTGGTACTATATAAAGCCCCCATCACCACAGCTTAAATCACACTTGTGCAGTCATCACTCACCTCGTGCCACCAACCCGCATTCATCCAGCATCTCCAGAGCAAAAAGCTTCATCCCACCACCTCCCCAGAGATCACCACCAATGTCATGACTCCTGTTGAAAACAAATCCCCTTAGGGGGGATTTTCTATCTCATACAGCACTGACGCCCCCCTCTCTCATAGCAAGAGGAGCATCACATCATGGAGTCATACGCCATACTCAAACTGTCTATTCTGATTCAATAAAGATTGTTAAAATGTCCTACAAGTCTCTAATGGTTGAAATAGCCTGGCAGGGGAGCATCGTCGGGACCAATCGAAGAAAATCTGAACTTGAAATAATCAGGGTCGTATACTTCCTCCGTTACCTGCTCACACCAGACATCTCCTCTCTCTCACTGTAGGTACTAAATATTGCTTCATTGACATGAAGCCGCGCCACGCCTCCCCTCAAGTTGTGCACCTCACACTTTGAAAACCGCTGGTCTAAATGAACATGACAACAGCATTATATTATTACCAGTATAATTGCTAATTTAGTAAGATAATTCATCATTCAAAAGCTGAATCAGAGCATGTTAATTACTTAGCTTACCTCACAGGCTCATGTCATGTTATGACAGCGATGGATCATGAATGACAGCAGGTGAAGAAAAAAGATGGTGCTTACAGAGCAAACACACGTGATGATTGCATAAAGTTTTGTGTGTGTGTGTGTGTGTGTGTGTGTGTGTGTGTGTGTGTGTGTGTGCGCGCGCACACGCACGTGCATGTGTGTGTGTTACTGGCTCCTGCAGATTCGCGCAGATTTAACATCATCTTGTTCAGTGTTAGGGTTATACAGCCTGCCCCAACTCCCCAAAAATTCGATCTAAAATAGGAGCGGGTCAGACAGAGGCCAGCAGAGATTTAGCCGGCTACAGGCACTCGGGGAACCCCCTGATTCAGTGTTTACATGGTCATCGAAAATATTCTGTGGGTCTTAAAACAGGTCTTTATGCAACCAATCTGCAGCAGTTTATCAAGATTAGTGAGTTCTGTGACACTCTCATGTATCAGTTTAGTCCTATAAAGCTAAATCAATCCTGCTAGAAATAGACAGAATACAGGATGCTAAGTGTTTTACCTTCAAAATAAAAGCAATAATGTATTACTGTGTAAATAAAAAAAACAGAACAGACGACTCACTACGGGTTAAAATGTACTTTTAACTCATTCCCCGCCATTGACGTGTTTTTACGTCAACCCGTCTTTTCATCGCCATGCGATAGATGGCAGTCTTGGCCAACTTATGAAGTGCTACTATACTCCTAAAGTCGCCCAGAAGCCAGAATTATTGTCCCACAAAACCAGCAAGCGTTCTCTGCAACAATCTCCCTTCATGTAGGAAGCTCCATAAAACACCTCCAGCCTGGTGCCTCAAAGCGGTGCAACAAACAGCTTTCCCCCAAGCTCCATTCACTGTCACAAGGAATCATGACAGTCACTTAAAGCTGAAGGATTGCTTTCACCAGAAGCTGGTAAATACACACAAATCACTTCTCCTCTCAGTTAGATTAGTAAGCTGCTTTGTGAACCCTCACAAAGTGTAATTTTCAGACTTCAAATATGCCCCCAGACCTCCACACTTCGACCTCCAGAAGACCCAGCCCCACCGGCAAGATGAGAGTGTGAGTGTGACCCGCCCGGTCCGCTCTCCGGTGAATCTCTCCCTCGATTCGCTGCACAAAAAGGCGTTTTTTTCAACTTTCTGGTGAGCGACGGGCGTTTTAGGTGAAAACGTTCAAACGTACATTAAAGTGTCGATAACTAAAGAACAAAAGAAGGCAGAAACAAACAACCTTGTAATGTGCATCAATAAAGCTATTACTTCACTGAATTGCCATTATTGTGAAGGTTCTAACGGGAAGTTTACGTTTTATACTGGCTGACTTGACGCTACTCAGAGTTGGTGCTGAGTCTGTTGACATTTGCAGCTTCAGTCTGCACATGAAACGTTATAGTGATACACGATTTGGGGAAAAGGTGCGATTAGCGATTACTGTGGACAATATTGCGATTTGCGATAATAAACAAATGGTATCTAGGCATGTGCCAATATGAGTTTTTGACGGTATGATAACCTTGGACAAAAATACCACGGTTTCACGGTATCACAGACTAAAATAGCTACATGAAATATATTACAATTTAAAATATATAAAAAAACAAAAAAAAAAAAAAAAAAATTTGAAATAAAATTTTATGAAGAGAATACAGATATATTTTTTATATATATATATATATATATAATCTATATAATCTTTACAAATTATATAGCCATGTACTCTTCACAACATCCTGTGATATCAGTCTATGTTCGAGACATTTGCCTGTCTCAAAAATATAAATATAAACTGCAGCACTGTGTTACAGCACATAGGCTGTGTAAGATGGCTCAGACTGCAATGTTAGTTACATGTCTGCCCAATAAATACAATGAGTAATACACACCCAATTTATTTATTTTGTAGCGACAGATTACAGTCAGATGGCCTTAAACGCCACACTCACGTGACTCTTCTTTTTGTAAGAGAGAGAGAGAGAGAGAGAGTTACGTGCAGACTTTGCAGACTTTACGTGCAGACCCTGAAGGGTGCTTCTGCAGCTGCAAGTGTTTTCTCTGCTCTCACAGCCCGGTTAATGTCACTATATTCTTCATTGCAGCGGGTCATTACCTGCTGTACACCTAAACGTGCACTAGTTCTGCATAATCACCTGCAGCTCTCTCCTTCTTTTATCG
The DNA here is from genome assembly GCF_964638095.1 of Poromitra crassiceps. Taxonomy (NCBI): domain Eukaryota; kingdom Metazoa; phylum Chordata; class Actinopteri; order Beryciformes; family Melamphaidae; genus Poromitra; species Poromitra crassiceps. The sequence goes on along the minus strand of NC_139624.1, from coordinate 1,884,836 downwards.
ACTTTCTCACTAATCACACGGCTGTTTCCATTCTTTCTGATTGGCTAGTTAAGTTATCTTAGCTGTTAGCGGTGGGTGCTGTCTCTCCCTCGGTAAGATGTTTATGTTTAACGTTATAAGATTACTGTATATTTGTGGGAGGGGGAGAAGTCTCCTGCTAGTGTTGATGTCCAGTGTGATGGCAGAGAAACGTGCGTTTGTTTATTTGCTGCGTCGCGTGTAACGTTAGTTAGACGAGGTGCGTGTGTACACACACACACACACACACACACACACACACACACACACACACACAAACACATTTATATACCGTAAATTTCGGACTATAAGCCGCGGCTTTTTCCCCGTTTTTTGGCCCTGCGGCTTATATAACGGTGCGGCTTATCTATGGATTTTTTTGAAAAAAACAAAACAAAAAAAAACTGAATTCTCTCTTCTTTAGCACTCTTTCTAACTATAAATCCACTTCTGTTTTAATTTCCTCTCTTGCCCTCTTTTCACCACACCGCGGACACTGTGTGCACTGTAAAAAAAAACACAGGTGGTGTTGTGTTATGTTGTTTTGTTGAAATGTTAATAAATGGGAGCTTCCTCAAACAGCCATCTCTTTCCCGACAATCCCCTCTGTGCATGAACCCTTACATATGGTAATTAAACATTAAAACACAAAAAAAAAAAAAAAAAAAAAAAAAAAAAAACATTAAAACACCTGCGGCTTATAGTCCGGTGCGGCTTATATATGTAACAAACAGGCAATTTTGCTGCTGCGGCTTATACTCCGGTGCGGCTTATAGTGCGGAAATTACGGTACATATATATATATATATATATAATCGCACCCTTTTGCAGTTATGTAATCACACGTGCTGACATCGCGATTGGATTAATCATGCAGCACTAAAACGTTATCACAAACGTTGTGTATAAACCAGAATCAAAGGCCAATGACAGTTTGCCGTTTTATGCAGAGAGCGTTGTGGTCTAAATGTGTCCTTGGGTTTGGCCAGGGGTGGAGTGGGATTCGATCCACTGCATGTGCGCTTCCAAAGCGCGCACGCTAAACGTAACCCCAAGAGAGCTAGCTCCCTTGGCGGAGCTGTCCGTCCCCCCCCCATACATCATCAACATTCCAATATTACAACATGGTGCTACCGGCCGCATAAGGTGCTTATGTGCTTGTAAAAGATGTTCTGCGTGGGATCGCAAGGGGTCCATGAGAAATCGGCTGGGTTACTTGTCGCTTTTAACCTCGTCTAAGTAGGCCAGAAATGGGTCACTAGAACCGGCAGTGGAGCGGCCAGGCCAAACGAGCAACAGCTCAGACAATCTGATTAGTCTAGCCACTAACCGGAACTAACTTGCACACAAGGAATCTAACTAATCTACAGCCTAGTCTGCCCTCTCCTGACCTACTGTAATCTAATCTTAGCCTGAACGCTATAAAATAGAAGGGAAGATCTTGTGCAACCTATGCTTGGAATAATGAAGCCGGTGAGTGACTTTAAATTGGATCAGCTGGTGTCTGCTGTTAATTGAGCAGAGTTGGACCACATATGTACCATGTATGTTACATGTCCCATATAATTTCAGACAAATCAACACCAAGTTCCTCCTGCCACGCCTCTCCAACAACTCACTCCCACTCAGGACTCACAGTAACTCGGTTACATATGTCTACAGTATCTAAACAACACTGGAGTGTAAACAAACCTATAAATTTACCAAATCTGTATAAGCGAAACTTTGAGACAGTTATTGCACGGCTAACACATTTCACATCAGGGTAGTGTGTGTGTGTGTGTGTGTGTGTGTGTGTGCACGCACGTGCGTGTGTGAGTGTGTGTACCGTCAGGGCGTTGTGGTTGTTGTTGCGGAGGGGAGGCAGGGCGCCGGGCGACGTTGTCTGAGACCCGCTGTGCCCAGGAGAGTAGACCGGCTCGCCCGCTTTGCCTGAGAGAGGGAAAGGGAGAGGGAGAGAGAGAGAGAGAGAGAGAGTTAGTGAACAGTGTTCTTCATTTACTTTTGCTACAGTGTAACCAACCTGTTTCCAAGGGAATAACTATTGGCTGCTTGAAAAGTCGCTTGATGGGGGTGTCTGGGTAGTGTCGAGACAGACAGGCAGACAGACAGACAGGCAGGCAGGGGGGCGTCTAGGTAGTGTAGATGTAAAAGCACACTCCTCAATTCCCAGAAGTGGTACTTCCACTGGTCAGACATTCCTACTAGGGATGTTCATCAGTTATCGAAAATCGATAATTGATCGTTAAGGAATGGAATCGATCATGTGGAATTTTTATCGATTTTGTTATTATTTTTATTTTTTTGCGGACTAGGTTTGGGTGGAATTCGTTCCTCCTCGCCCCACTCCATTGCACAGCCGACTAACGTGAGCTGGAGCTCACGTTAGTCATATAGATCATATAGTCTCTAGTTTTCTGGCTGGGCACGGGCCTTTGTGCCAACAAAACTGTTTTAAACATGGGAAATTCACACCGGCATGCGCCGGGGACAGCAGAGTGTTGGAGAGGAGACACATTGAAATAAAGAGTTCATTGAGGAGAACACGTTGTCTTTCATATTTTCTGCCTTAGGCATTCATTTTGTAAAAAATATATATATATATATATATATATATATATATATATATATATATATATATATATATATATATTATAGATGGGAATAGATTAATTTTTTTAATCTAGATTAATCCTGGTCATTAATCTAGATTAATCTAGATTAAAATGGGTCATTTGAAGTCTGTCGAAGCCATTCAAAATATGTGTGTGCAACATAAATAATCACTAGAAGTAAGTCCTTGTGAACAGGTTTCTGTTTATTCAATTCAACTTGAATAGCCAGTAGGCATTTAAAGGTAAGAAACCAGCAGGTTACACACATGGTTTGTCTTCATCTGGACAAAGTTCTATCCTGAACTACCTGGAATGAGATCACCGGGATCACTCGTGAATATTCATGAGTGTGGCTCCCGCACGTCAGAGAGGCTGGGAGGAGGAGAGAGAGAGCATGATGCCAGAGCCCGGCTAGCTGCATCTCTCATGCACAGCCGGCACGGAGCATCGGGAGCGTTTGAGGGCAAATCGGCTCACGACTCGTGCTATAGCCTACACGGTGCCACACGACAACGATGGACTGACGGAGGAGAGAGCAAAAGAGAGAGAGAGAGAGAGAGAGAGACAGACAGAGAGAGGGAGACGGAGAGAGAGAGAGACGCCGCCGCCTCGTGTTTTTGAAGCATGCACATTATTTAGAGCAGATGACTGCCAGGTCAGTAGTGTAGGCCACTGGAAGATGACTAGAGAGCAGGTTCGGTTGTTCACGCCCCCCCACAGCAGCCAGGATGGGGGAGGCAGACATAAATGTCCGCGCTTACATACCTGTTCCATTCTAAAGTGATAATCATCATGGCCTGCTCAATATAAGTGGACCCTGCTACCAGACAACTTTGAGAATAGATTAACGGCGATAATTTTCTTATCGCGCGTTAAGAGTCTCGCGTTAACGCAGCCGTTAACGGCGTTAACGATCCCATCTATAATATATATATATATATATATATATATATATATATATATATTATTATTAATATGATCGATAATCGATAATTGATCGTTAATTTTCCCCGATTTTCGATTATGGAAATTTTTCAAAATGAACATCCCTAGTTCCTACTAGGGTTTAATCCCGGAAAACGGCATTCCCGGGAATTGCCGTCCAAACCCATTTCCCGTTTCCCGGGAAATTAATGACGGAAACTGGGATTTTTTTTTCATGTTATTTTTACATGCAGAACATATTGGAATAGGCCTATATTTAGAAATATGCCGACAGTTTACTTTCTTAAAGATACTATCCGTAAAGTGTTTTCTATTACCAATGAGTGAATGCGCCGTTCCGTAACTTAAAAAATTTACCCAGCCGAGTCTCTCTGCGTTCACCCATTGCACAGATATTGCAGGATCTTCTGCTGGTCGCTGGTCAAATTATCCTGGCAAATTTGGCCGATGTGACGTTCTGCGCGTTCACGAGCCTGGCCGTTGTCCTCCTGGCTCCGGCCGGAAATGAAAAAGAAGAAGGCTAACAGGCAGTTATGTTTGTCGCTAGCTGTCAGGAAAAAACAAACAACACAGACTCCAGCAAAAAGTCACAAACACAAAAAAGAAAGAAATATTTATTTAGTGAAGCCCGTCTGGCCAGACAGCAGCAATGTGACCAACATCGAGGGGAAACTAGAGTTGGGGCTGTGTTTTTGGTTCATGGAGGGACCTTGTTGCTTGTAGCTGCTGTAATGTTGTTTTGGCCGATAACGTTAGCTGCTTTGTTAATGGATTTACCACCTGGTCAGAAACTCCGCTAATAACATTACCGTCTTGTGTGAAGTAATGCAACAGTCGCAAATATGCTTAATGTTACTACCGTTATGCTTATGGTCATGGAACATTGTTTGACTGCAGTTAGCTGGAGTGAGACTGCCGATTATGTTAGCTTGATGCTAAAATGGGCTAACGCTAACTAACGCTCATAGGGGTCCGCTCGCTATAGCCTATATAGATTACCACCAGTTCGACTAATAACGTTATCGTCGTCTTGCGTGGAGTAATGCAACAGGCAGGGGGGCAACAACCTCTTTATTATTTTGTTTCTGTGGTGAGCTGTTAGTTTGTTTAAAGTACACAGCTTTATCTTGATAATGTGCCCAAGTCTCCACTAGATTGAACACACACACACACACACACACACACACACACACTTTGCTTCATGTTAATATTAATAGAGTTAAACTTTTCAAATAATATTGTAGTTGGATAAACTGAAGAAAATAAATTTCAACAACGGGTCGTGTTATTCAAAATTTTGACACCAAAATTAAAATTTTTACTGCAAACATATATCGGTTCCAAAATATCGGTTATCGGTGTCTTTCATTACTGATAATCGATATCGATATCGAATGAAAAACCCATATCGGTCGATCCCTATTTAAAACGTTAGCATAATGTTAACTACTTCCAGACGGTCTTGATCACGTTACCTCAATTGACTGACAGTTTAAATACTTTGTAGATGCAGTTACCTTATTATCAGTGTTGTTCATCTTACTTTAGCGTTCCTAGTCAAAGCCTTCCGACCGTTGTCTAGATGGCCCAAGGAATGAAAGACGAAATATCCTCCTACCTCAGTGGGAGAAGTTTCTCCGTGGCTGTGGGCCCGTTTGTGTCAGACAGGAGCCCTCTATCCTGTGGCCTGCCCCAAGGCTCTGTTATGGCCCCCTCTCTCTTTGCTCTTTATATGCTCCCCCTAGGCATCTTAATGAATACATTTAAGGGTGTCTCATATCACTGCTATGCAGATGATATCCAGATTTATTTCTCTTTCAATCCTGATAAAATGGATAACATAAAGACCCTGCTTGCATGCCTATCCGCCATTGAAGAGTGGATGGCAAACAATTTCTTGCAACGTAATGCTTCTAAAACAGAGATCTTGATCTTAGCAGCTGAAAACATTGCCTCTAAGATAGCTAACCAGTTAGGACCTTTTAGTGCGAATGTTCGGACCAACATCAAAAACCTTGGGAGTCACTTTTGATCAGTCTATGCACCTCGACAATCACATTAAAGGATGGGTTTTCCGTGGGGAATATGAATATATATTAAATCTCACGCCCCTAAGGTTTTCGAATCCGTTGAAATTTTTGAAATTGGATATTCACTGCCATGCCTATCAAGCATCTATCACATTATTTCCATGTCGCTCTGACGCAAAACGCGTCAGAGCGACACCCCCCGCCTTGCGGAAGTCCTGCACCTATGAACTACAACTGTTGTTGGCCATGGTCCCGCCTCTAGAGGTCCTCCACGCCCCTTCAGAGGCCTTGACAAAAACAAAAAGGCAGCCATCTTTTTCAACCGCCTAGCCTGCTGTAGCTAATATTAGCTTCCCATAGTTCCTTGCAAAGAGACCATATCTCGGGAACGGAAGCACTAATAGACACGGGACTGGCGGCATTGGAAAGATCGTCAAATTTTACATCTAGTAGTAGGTGGGTTGAAGTAACGAAATCAACGCTGAGCAATGTACCCGTTTTTACACATTTTTACAGAAAATAGTTACAACATCAGATGCGCGTAACTCCTACGAAAATGCCTTAAAATGCATGAATTTTTTTTTATGAAGACATCTCCCGACATATATACTACCGTTTACATTTGGTGCAATTTGGAGGCAATTTTATTTTCGATTTATTTCTTCTTCTTTGTATCTTTTATTGTCGAAGCCTTCTTCTTCTTCTTCTTTGAGTTTTATGGCGGTTGGCAAACATATATGTGCATTACCGCCACCTACTGGAGTTTGATATCAGCCAAATGCCTGAGGGGTGGGCATGAAAACGAAGGCCACGCGAGCCCAGTGCATTGTGGGAAATGTAGTATTTCGAGTCCCCGCACCCGCACCTCGCCCCCACCACCCCCCCCCCCACACACACAGAGTGGATTTCGGTTGATATCTCTGTGAGTAAACCACCAATTTCAAAAATGTCAACGGATTCGAAAACCTTAGGGGCGTGAGATTTAATATATATTCATATTCCCCACGGAAAACCCATCCTTTAAACACCTGACCCGTAACTGTTTTTTTCACCTCAGGAACATAGCCAAGCTCCGGGGCATCCTGTCCACCGCCGAGCTGGAGATGGCTATCCATGCTTTTATTTCCTCTCGGCTTGATTACTGTAACGCCCTTTTTTCCTGCCTCAACAAAACATCAATAAACCGGTTACAACAGGTCCAAAATGCTGCAGCCAGACTACTCACTCGGTCCAAAAAAACGTCCCATATCACTCCAATCCTTTCCGCCCTGGCCTACATTGGCTCCCGGTCCATCTTAGAATCCATTTTTAAATTCTGGTTTTCACTTTTAGAGCTGTCCATGGCCAAGCCCCCGCATATATAGTCGATCTTTTACACCCGTACACGTCAAACCGGGCCCTGAGGTCCTCTGAGCTAGGCCTCTTGGGAGTGCCTCGAACCAGGCTGACTACCAAGGGGGACCGTGCTTTTGCGGCTGTGGCCCCTAGGCTCTGGAATGCTCTTCCCCAGGGCCTGAGAGCCTCCACCTCAGTGGAGATTTTTAAAGCACAACAAAAAACTCTCCTTTTTAGACAGGCTTTTGGTATGTCGTGATTTTATGTAATTTTGATCTGTTGATTTATGTACCAAACGTCTGTTTTATTCCTCTGTTTTTATGTCCCTTGTTTTTATATTGTGTTTTATATTTTGTAACTGTTGTTTTAATTTTGTTAAGCACTCTGTACATCCGTGTTGAGAAGGGTGCTATATAAATAAAGTTTTACTTACTTACTTACTTACTTGCTCATGATGAAGCTGGAAAAGTTTCCTTTGTGGCTGTGTATTCTTATTCACTTGATATTTGTACACGTTTTTTCGTTCTCTAGCAGCTCCATGTTGACCCATGTCAAGTTAGCAAACATAAACACCACCACTTCCTGTTATAACTTTCAAAATAAAATAATATTTGAAGCATTTTCTGATGTTCAAAAAACCCTGAAGTGAATGTTTTGTTCACAGTTGTTTTTTCTTTACTTGAAGCAAACAATGAGAAGCTTAAAAGCACTTTAAGCATCTACTTGAAGCACATTGTTGTGTAAATTGACTGTTATCCACCTTATTTTTGAATGCCCCGCTGTACAAATAATTGTGGGTACAAGTTCCGGTTTAACGTGACTTATTGTTGCCATTTCCTAAAACGGTATTCTACTTGATTTGAAAAGATGGCCGCCTATACTCCTTTGTACCCTGGCTGAATTGAACATAACTTGGCCAATAAGTATGTAACATACCAAATAAAACAAAAGGTAATGTCTTTATTTGATGTAGAATGCTGAGGACATGTAACTGTTTAGTTAAACTCACGTTCCAGGAATATTGTATTTACTGCACTGCTCTAAAATAACGTTAGTGGCGCGCGAGTCGCGACTCAGAGAGCCTGTTCGTCCTGGAAGCCACTCGCTTTGCGCCAGAACACAATCGATTTGGGGGTGGAACATGCCAGGATTGGCCAACGCCAACGCCAGTGCGCAGAACTGTCAAATCAAATCATCAACAGAGACGCTATGGCCCGCCTCACAGTATTTTCAGAGTATCAGAGTTAGATAGAGAATGTGACAAATATAGCCACGTTATGGTTATAAACAACAAACTACACCTCCATCGTTGAGTCCATCCTCACCTCCTCCATCACCGTCTGGTATGCTGCTGCCACTCTCAAAGACATTAACAGACTTCAGCGCATCATCCGCTGTGCTGAGAAGATAATCGGATGCAACCTGCCATCCCTCCAGGACCTGCATGCAGCCACGACACTGAAGCGGTCTCGCAAGATCATGGCTGACCCCTCCCACCCTGGCCACAAACTCTTTAAGACACTCCCCCACGGCAAGAGACTGAGGTCTGCCAAGACCAGAACCACCCGCCACAAGACCAGCTTCTTCCCAACCGCCATCAGCCTCACCAACAAGGCCCGGAAACCCCTTCCGCCAAGGACCTCACCAACAACCCCCCCCCCCCCACACACACACACACAAACTCACTACCTCCTCCTAAACTCAACTGAACTCCCCCCCCATAAAACTGGAACTCATATCTAATTTAATGCCTGTCTAACTGGGACTGTAAATTCATGTAAATTCCCTGCACATGTAATGCCTATTTAACTTAGCCTGTAAATTTCATGTACATTCAATGTAAACTCTTATTTACAGTAACTCCGACTGTAAATTCATGTAAATCCACTGCCTATTTAACTCATTCTCCGCCATAGACGTCCATTTGCGTTATTTACTGTAGGAGACAACAGTTCCCCCGCCATTGACGCAAATGGGCATGAATCCGTCTTTTCGCTGCCATACGATAGATGGCATGCTTGGCCACCTTATGAAGTGGTACCATACACATACGTACCATAAGTGGTACGTATATTCCTCCGCAAGCCAGTCTTTCCCCCCACAAAACCAGTCAGCTTTCTCAGCATCAATCTCCCTTCATGGAGGAAGCTCAAAACACCTCCAGCCTGGTGCCTCAATATGCGGTACACAAGGAGTTGTTTCCCCCGGGCTGGACGCATTGTCACACAGGCTCTTGACAGTCACTCAACATGGAAGGATTTCTTTCACAATAAACGTAAACGCACACCAATCACTGCTCCTGTCAGTCATCCGCTTTGTAAACCTTCACATAGTGTCAATTTCAGCCGTCAAATATGCTCCCAGACCAGGAAGTACCAGCCCCACGGACAACATGAGAGTGTAACCCGCCCCGGTGCGCTCTCTGTGCGGGGTGAATTTCTCCCTTGCTTTGCTGCACAAACAGGCATGTATCTCAGCTTTCTGGTGAGAGACTCACTGTTTCAGTGAAAACGACCTACATTCACGTGTCAATAACTAAAGAATGGAAGAAGGCAGAAACAAACTTTTTTTTCCCATGAAAGTAGAGGCTTTGTTCTGTCTTTTGGGATATTCGGTGTTTACATATAGTCATAGAAGAAAATATCCTGTGGGTCATGGAAAATCACTGAAAATGCTCAAAAACCCTGACGGTGGCTGGCGACTTTTGCTTTGAAACTGGCGGGGAATGAGTTAACGTTCTATTTAACTCATCTACTAACTAACTAACTAACTAATCTCATGTAAATCCAACATAAATTCATATTTATCATCCACAGAACACTTCACCACTCATGTACATATTGTATTATTTCCTCGATTTGATTGCAACTTTGTGATTGTTTTTAGTTATCTTCCTACTTCTTATCTCTTTATATTGATGTGACCGCTACGCTGCATACAGACACTAAGACAAATTCCTTGTATGTACCCTGCATACTGTGGCAATAAAAGTGATTCTGATTCTGATTCTGATTCTAACGATGGTGATCTGTATGGAAACAGTGTTACTCGAAATGGTTAAAAGTTATATCAATTTGGTCATTCAGTGGCGTTTTACTTCCATGTAACATAGCTAGCTAGCCACTAACATTAGCCACAGTAGGCGATTACACACATGATGCACTGCGCTCTTAAAGGGATATATATCGACGAGTTTTTTGCAAAGCTGGACGTGATTAGTGATTTGCTCCATTCGCCCAGACGGGTGTCAAGCTGTCAGCAACAAGGCTGGGAGGATCACACCGGAAGAAAAATGCATAGGCATAGGCCCACTTATTAGACAATATTTCTGATGGTAAAATGAATGTAAACACAGAATTCAGAAACATTTAAACGGAATTTGGGGAAAAATTTAATGGAATTTGGGAAAAAATAAAACTGATTTCATATGGCTCTACGTGAAAGCTGTGATGTTATTGGTCGGATTGCACAGAATTCACACTATGAAGCTATCAGGCATTAGTGTTTCTATTATTATCATCATCATCATCATCATCATAAATAAAAGAGAGCAGGTGGGCAATCTCTCTATTTCATTTTTGTCCTCATAGGCATTGTGACATCATCAGTGATGTCAAAAGAGCAACGAGCCCGCACAGCGGTCGAACTGCCGGCCTGGCGACTGAGCCTAGAAATCCCCACCATAAATGGGAGCTCGGGCTCTGTGTGTCTGTCCCACTGTGATTGTCCCACTGTGACATCATCCGGCATATCATAAATCCCACTGTGACATCATCCATGATGTCATAAATCCCACTGTGACATCATCAGTGATGTCATATCTGTCCCACTGTGATTGTCTGACTGTGACATCATCCGTGATGTCATAAATCCCACTGTGACATCATCAGTGATGTCATAAATCCTACTGTGACATCATCTGTGATGTCATAAAGCACACTGTGACATCATCAGTGATGTCATAAATCCCACTTTGACATCATCAGTGATGTCATAAATCCCTGATCCCACTGTGATATTATCAGTGATGTCATAAATGCCACTGATGACATCATCAGTGTTGTCATAAATCTGACATCATCAGTGATGCTGGTCTCATTGGCCACACAGCAGCCAAGTTGCGGGCAAGGCCGCGCAGCAGCCGAGCTGCGAATGCGAGCTGCAGGGCCAGCTTGGTGAGCTGCGGGGGCAGCTCAGCGAGCTGCAGGACAGACGAGGCCGCGAAGCGGCCGAACTTAGGAATCAAGCGCGCGTAGCGGGCACTGTTTGTTTCAAGTGGGCACTGTTTGTTTAAATTTTGTCCCACTGATGATGTCACAATGTCTATGACATCGGCAGACAGCAGTTGTCATCAGTGACATCATTATTGACCAAAATCATCTTATGACATGTTTGATGATGTCATAGGCACTGGTGATGTCATAGGTAGCAATTGTGACATCACTGATGATGTCATAGACATTCTGACATCATTGTGATGTCATCAGGGAGTGATGTGATCAGTGATCCAAAGTTGGGCAATTGTGCACGCATTCCAATAGGGCAGGCGAGGCCACACAGCAGCCGAGCTGTGAGTGAGGCCGCGCAGCGGCTGAGCTGTGTATGCGAGCTGCAGGGCCAGCTCGGCGAGCTGCAGGGCGGCCGAGGCCGTGCAGCGGGTGAGCCTAGGAATCGGGCGCGCGAGATGCCTAGTCTTTTACAGAATAGCGATGGTGGCTGCTGTTACATGGGCTGTAGTAATTAACGCTAGTTATAACTTTGCCAGCTCCTCACAGCAACCCTCATGTTCAGGTGACATGTGGAGTAGCCTAACTCAGTGGTTCTCAAATGGGGGTCCCGGGTCCGTGGCACTTTGCCAGGGGGTCCGCGAAATGTTTTCAGGAAAATAAAAATAAAAACTTTTTTTTTTTGCAAAAGCTTCGTAGTTCAACGAAAATTCATGGATTACATTCTAATCTAACAAACCTATCAATTTAAAAGTCAAGCACATTATGGTGGAAACAATTAAGCTTAGCCCAAAATCACAAATCAGAATGAGGGGGTCCCCGGTATATTTTCTATCTTGTAAGGGCTCCTTGGCTGAAAAACATTTGAGAACCTCTGGCCTAACTTACTTGCTTCTGCAGGTTCTCCATATCCTAATTTTCGAAAATACCAAAATACAATATAAGCCGTCTCTAAATAATTGTTGCTGCCCCAAATTTAAAATCTTTGTTTTTCTAATTATTATTATTAAAATCATTATTCGTAAAATCATTCAAAGTTACCTTTAACATAAATAAAACATATAATTAGATGGTCAATCATCAACCTTTTTATTGAAATTCACCTGAAAGGGGAAATGTCTGGCAAGCGAGACTATATCTATCTATCTATCTATCTATCTATCTATCTATCTATCTATCTATCTATCTATCTATGTACATGTGTGTGTGTGATAGAGAGAGAGAGAGAGAGAGAGAGAGAGAGAGAGAGAGAGAGAGAGAGTGACAGCGGTGCAGCGGATGGGTTGAGCGAGGGGGGGGGGGGACTGGACAAAAGGATGCAAGGCTACTCTGTCTGTGGATATTCCTGCTTACAGCCATTCCTTCTTCTTCTTCTGTTTGGTTTTAACGTCGGCAGCAGCCATTCCTTGTACACACAGCGCAGAGAGTGTGCTGCTGTCTTTTGTGCCCTGGTCGCTCCGCCCACCTTCAGCTGTGGCTTTTAGAGAGCGCTCGTTGCGTTGCGTTGCGTTGTTCACCCAAGCGGGGCAAAATCGAACAGAGACTTATTAATATTGAACATATAGTTAGGATGCTGTGCCTCTGTGGAGAGAACGGTCAGGCCGTGAACAGCAGACACTCCACACTAACCTACATTTACCTTTATTCTCTCAAGACAGACGCGTTGCAAATGCTCCTCCCGCCTCCCGACAACTATCGTCTGTACTTCGGCTGTTCTCAAAGTTGGTCAACAAATATGGTAGAATGTCCGGTCAAAATAAGGCAGGTTTCCAATGGGCTGAAGTACAGACTTCTCTGAAGCATTGTGGAAGAGAGACTAGGTGCTCCTGGGGCCTGTACCACGAAGGCAGACTAGTGGTTTAGCGAGGTAACTTGTTCGGCGGGCTAAGATCAGACCAATCAGCTCTCTGGAAACAGCGAGTCGCCATTCATATATATATATATTAGGGCTGTCGTCGTTAACGCGTTAATCGCGATGCGTTAAGGGCCCACAATAACCCGTTGTTATTTTTTTATCGCATGCCGCTATTTTGTCCCTTCGTACTTGTCCTGCTTATGCAGGCAGGCATGGAAAAGAACAACAGCAATACGCTTCTAAATGGCTCGTTTTACTTTAAAAAACTCCCCAAATGGCACAGTGGACAAGTCGAGAGCCGTAGTTTGCACCTTGTGTAAAAAGGAATTAAAATATCACCGAAGTACATCGAGTTTGAGGCGAGCGATCACCTAAAAGTAGCTAGCGGCCAGCTAGCAGCCAGCTAGCTAGCGCGAGACTCATCACTCATTCTTCCTTCAGAGTCTCGGATGTGCGGGTCCTCTAACCACTGGGAGGTCGGCTCCAATGGCTTCACGCGATATACACGTTATCAATCAATACACAGTTTCCAATACCGAGCCATTATTGACATGGAAGTGCCAAAGTTTTTAGCTCAGACACAGCCTTCTTCAGCTGTGTCATTTTGGGTTTCGACTGCTCCACAGCGCCGCCGCCGGAAGTATCGGTTCTAGATATATTTTGTAGACATTGTTACCTCCTGTCCAGAGCCACTCCTGTCTACATTCCACTTCTATTGAATTGAAAATAAATCTAAAATTCAAGATCACAAAGTATATTTATTTGCATTCATTTGATTCCCAATCACGACAGACTGGTAAGAATGATTAATATCTAATTAAAAATGCTTTGAAATGCAAAATAATGGCATTTTAAACATGCGATACAAAGATGTGATTAATCGCGATTAACTATAGTTAATCGCAAGATGAATCGCGATTAATAAAATTAATCGGTTGACAGCCCTAATATATATATATATATATATATATATATATATATACATATATAAGCCCCGGCAGCCGGCTATTTCTCCGTCTACTGGCCTCTGGCCTACCGGTTACTTTATACACTGTAAAAAAAAAAAAAAATTACAGTGCACCTGAACGCAACATACAAGGTACCCGCTGAATAAGTGTCCAAATGTTCATGTCATTCTGGCCAATACTCCACTTCTGTTATAACATTTCAGTCTGGAATATGGAATATCTTTCAATAATTTTTATGACTAAAAGGCTAAAAGTAATCTCATGTGTAAGAAATGACTGTTCTACAATTAAGTAAAACTGTAAATAATGAACTTGTTGGTTTTGGATTTATTTAGCTTCAAGAGTGCATTTTTGTTCTTGTGTGACCCTCAACACAGGCTTTGAGAATCCCGGGCCACTTACTGATACTTGTGCTTAAATTAACCCACTCATATTCTGGTTTATTTCTAGAAAAACATTTTGGCTAGTGGAAATTCTAATTGGCTGGTAACTTCTAGCAGCCATATTGGCAGGTGGTCAAAAAAGTTAATTTCAAGCCCTGCATGGAGAGCAGGTGGTGACATAGGAGTGAGTGAGAAAAGGATCAAATATTGGTGGTTAAGACTGAATAATGACATCACAACTATTAATTTAAAATTAGTTATTCCTCTAAACCTGACTTCAAATTCCCCAAGTTTTTCCACGCCGGCGCCGTTTGGCCCCCAACCCTCAGCAAAATCTGGCCCTCTGGTAGCGAGGACATTTTGTTGTGGTGTGGTCCTCTCTATCATCAAAGTTCCTGGGTTACGGCATGACAATATTTGTTCGGCCCACAAGAAACTATCTGGGTTTCTCATGTGGCCCCCCATGAAAAATAATTGCCCACCCCTGATCTAGCCTCTTAAATTGGTTCTCAAAGTGAACCAGATTCATGCATTTTAGTTTAAAATGTACACATTTTTCTTACAGGGGGCATGGCCCCCCGAACCCCCCAAGAGGGTCCAAGCAAGGTCTACCCACCACAATCTCTCCAAATCCTGTGGGAAACATAGTTATTAGTATTTTCTTTATAATTAAATTGAGCATTGGGCCTTTATAAGAATGTTTATTTGTATTATTTCAATTGTCACACTCATGGATACATATTTGAGGTTTGTTTATGAATTGGGAAAAGGACCACTGGAACAAACGCCGCGAACATGAGCCTGCTACTTTTTCAATCTGACTGGCTACTCAAAAGTTTGGGGAACTCTCTGTATATATATATATTATGAAGAATACTTTGCATTCAAATGATAATCACAAAATAAACATTAATGGCTCCTGTTGAATTAATCGAGGACTGAAGCGTTGCACTTGTACATCATTAAATTAAGCCTACTTACCACTTTGGAATAAGCCCTATGTTTTTATATTTATTAATTTCCATTTGCTCCCAAGTGCGTTTGACCCCGCCGATTGCAGCTGAATGGTCCGTAGAGAAATATCACTATTCACTGGTGTAAAAATGTTACTTCTCCAAAGTGCACCAAGGTGCCGTGTGCGCAACGGAGCTGCTATTTATTACGGCCACATTCCACTGAGTCCGTGTTTGGTCCGTCTGCGCTGCCGTACGGCTTCGGAGCCGATACGTTTCCACTCTAATCATTGTGTCAACTCCCACCTACTCCGCTGCATTGCGTGTCTACTCCGTCCCAGCTCCGATGATCCGGAGCTCTCCGAAAAAGATACGCAAGGCTTCTATTTTTCACGGATGTCGGAGCAAAGCTGCAGCAAGTTGGGCGGAGCCAGGCATGGAATCAACAGGGCAGAGGTGTTTACAGCATTCAATATCAAGCCAGAGGACAAACATGTATGAGGAAAAGTTCATAATTGAAGTGGAAAACCACAAAATAATATATGACACGACACATCCTTTTTACAAGGACAACACCAAGCAAGTCCACCCCTCCTCTCTGCTTCTCCAGTTGGGAACAATGATCTTCTGCCTGTTTGTCGTTGTATTTATCCCACATACAAATTGTCTCGCGCGATTTCACCGCGAGAACTTGTCGGTCTCGTCACTCTAGCTGTCTGGCGGAGCATAGGGCTGTATGGCTATATCGCGATACACGATATATATCTCGATATTTTTGAAATCTCTCATAAATGCTCAATTTAACCCTTCAGGGTTCATACACATTTTGACCAATGGATTTCCATGACTTTTCCATAAGTTCTTAACCTGTATTTTATGCACACCTGGGGTAAAAAAGAAGAAGAAAGAAAGGGCAGATGTAGTGAGCAAAGATGGATGATTTAATATTCCATAGCTCTGACCTAAGCAAATCTGACATCACTATTGTGAAATAATATGATTGTTTTAGTAAAGTGTATCACTCAATAGTCAATACAAAAAATAATGGCTTTTATAGAACCGAAAGCCTAGCTGCTTAGTCTGCAGATAAAACATAAAAGGCAATTTAGACTCTTATTGGCATGACGGCAACATATAAGCTGTCTGAATTTTGCATTGGGGCCAGTTCTATAGTGAGGCATGGAAAGCCTCACTATACGCCATCATATCTGTGTCGTCTCACTTTTGACTGAAAAATGATGCCTCTAGTTTAAAGAAAAGACACTATGTGATGATGTTGACTTTTATGTAAATGTGCGCATTCGTTTTCCTTATAGATTACGTTTAGATTATAGACTACGTTAGCTTCACATTACCTTGCATGTAACGTTAGCGTTGCTTTTGGAGACACAAACCCTGGATGTTTCATTTTGAGTAATGCATGAGGTTCTCTATGGTTTACGCCAGCTCTGGGAGTATGAAGTGCTTTAAATGCGGGGATTTTGGTCACAATAAGCTTGTGGAGCGCTGCCTGCAACTATGTAGCCACAACCAGCTAGCTAACGTTAGCCCTGTTAGCCCCCATCACAACAGCTAACATTAACGCCAAACAAATCCGCTCCCTCCTCCCCATGTTTGGTTTAGCGTAACGCCAGCTCAGACTTTCCCCTAATCTCAGAAACCTTGCGGGACATGTATTGCAAATTGCAATAGTGGTTGTTTTGTTATAATTTGAAACAGTCAACAGCCACACTGGAGGCGGCCATGTTTCGCCTTGGTTGCTGGGGACGGGTGTGTGACGCGGTTTGACGCGTTTGACGTATCCATGTGATTCCCCCTCCCTTGAGTGTGACAGAGCTCTCCCTTGAGAGGGAGAGCTGGCAAGAGGAAACGCGAAGCGAGTCATGCCGGCGGCTTAAGTTATAAACAATGGGTGACAATTATACTCGAATGTTCGCGATATAGTCATTTCTACATCTCACGTGGCACAAGCCGCGATACATTGAGTATATTCGAGATATCGCCCAGCCCTAGCGGAGCAGAGCCGTGATGTGCTCTGCACGCAGCCGCTTAGTGTTGGCGGAGCACAGAGCACGTAGCAAAACCGGAGCACAGCCGCAACGCAACGCAAATGCAACCAGTGCGATTCCCCAGTTAGGGATGGGCATTTTAAGCAATTTAAATACTCGAGTACTCTCCTTCTATTATGAACGAGTGCTCGAGTACTCGCGCGGGGGGCGGGGGGTCTGTGTGATTACTATGGTAATGACTGAGCAGGGGTAATCTGCTGTGTATGGGGCTGTTCACACATAACTAGGGATGCACATTTTCCGCAAATTCCAAACTCGATCATTGCTAACGTTAACAATCAATCAATAGATTAATTGTAATTAAAAATACAAAATTTTCCAAACCATACCAAATGCGTTTTTTCCTCAATAAAACGTTTATTTATGCAGCAGCAACGTATTGTATATTTCTCACAGCATTGCATAGCATAGCCTACGCTATGAAACATAAAAACGTGGAGGCATAACTTTTTAAACATGTCAACATTTGCCCAGAATCCCCGTCACGCTCACTTACCCACGCAGATTGTGACACGAGGTTACTCCAGGCGAGCCAATTTATCCGAATGAACACTGTTCTACTTGAACAGCATCTTATGACTTGTCTGAAAAGGGCTATAGTGATGTAGCCGAGTGTTCGGGTCTGCCTATTACTTACACTTTGTTAAAACAATAAACGAGAGTCAGGCTGTAACGTTATAACACGTTTCCACATTCATTCTCAGTTAGCTCCTAGCGTTAGCACCATAGGTTGGCACACACACCAGCTCTGGTCAACAACAAAATCCCTCGCTTCCTCACTACGGCAAGTCTCGAGGGGACAAACACAGAGCCTCGCATACACGCTGAACACAGTCTGTTACAGTGATATCATTGCGCCCTCTGGAGGATCATTGAAAAATGATTTGAAAACACCATTTAAAGGCCCATTCCGTTGGTTCTGACGAGAAATAAATGTGCACAAAGTGTTTATTATTGGCAGTGAGTGAATGCGCCTTGACGTAACTTAAAAATGGCGACCAGGGGCGTTTCTCTCCGACCAGCCGTTCAGAAGATACATGGAAAAACCGCAGTTTCGAAGTGGATAGCATCTCCCGCCACAGCTAGAGGATGTGACGTCTGCGCGCGTTCATGAGCTTCGCCTCTTGTCCTAGACTGCTAACAGGAAATGGCTAAAGTAGCTTTTAATGTTACGTTCGTCGCTAGCTGCTAGCTACAGGAAACAACAGCACAGACTCCAGAAAAAGTCCACACTAAATAAATAAATAAATATTTATCTAATGAAGCCCGTCTGGCCAGACAGCAACAATGTGACCGACATCGGTTGGGAACTAGAGTCAGGACTGTGTTTTCGGTTCATGAAGGGAACTTGCTGCTTGTAGCTACTGTAATGTGGTTTTGACCAGATAACGTTAGCTGCTTGCTAATGGATTTCAAGATTCAAGATTTTTACTGTCACTCCGTAGTACAAGTATCTGACCACCTGGTCAGAAACTCTGCTAACATTACCGTCTTGTGTGAAGTAATGCAACCCTAACGTTACTACCGTTATGCTTATGGTCATGGAACATTATTGTTTGACTGCATTTAGCTGCGGTGGTGAACCTGCAGCTGCTATTAGAACCATAACGTTAGCTTGATGCTATACGCGGCTAACTAATAGATTTAGCTATATTTATAGAAATGACCACCAGCCCCACTAATAACGTTACTGTCTTGTGTTGATAATGAATCTAACAGTCGGAAATATGCCTAACGTTAGCCTACTGTCTGTTATGCTTACGGTACATTGTTTGAGTTCAGTTTGGTCAACTCCAGGCATTACACGGTACCGTACATACAGGGGGAGCAGGCTATTTCCTGGCTTGTCCCGCAGCCAGCAGGCTCTAGTTAACGTTAGCTTGATGCTAATCACGGCTAACTAATATTAATTTACATTTATAGAAATTACCACCAGCCCCACTAATAACATTACCGTCTTGTGTGGATAATGAATTTAACAGTCGTAAATATGCCTAACGTTACTGTTATGCTTATGAAACATTGTTTGATTGTTCAGTTTGGTCAACTCCAGGCATTACACGGTACCGTACATACAGAGGGAGCAGGCTATTTCCTGGCTTGTGCTAACATGAGTATCGACTTCCCCGCAGTCAACGCAAGCCAAAACACGGCCAAACATGCCACAATAACATCCCCTAATTCATCCAGAATCCTTCCTGGGCATCTCGAGGCTGATCTGACCGATACATTTTCCAGGTTGCCGTTTTCAAGTGACTTTTATGAGTTAACGTTACAAAGCAACCATCACAGTCTGCTGTTGCCAGGCAACTGCTTGTGCGCGTGCGAGTATGGTGCCCGCGCGTCAGCTCGTTCACACGCTGCCTGCAGTTACACTAACGGCCCCCGGCGTCAGTAATAGTGAGTATTGACGGATTGGGCCTTTAAAGCGTTGCTTTTTATGTTTTGTTTTGATCGAGTAATTTTTCTTTGCTCGAGTAAATCCTTAACAAGCAATTAATCGAGTTTCGATTAATTGTGTGCATCCCCTTTGTAAGCTATTTGGAGGGACATATTGATATGTATTTTAGTTTGAATACTACACAGACCTCTCCATCTATCAGGTGGGAGGCCTTCAAGGCTTATATACGTGGACAAATTATTAGTTATACTAGTTTCAAATCAAATAAATTTAAACGCCAGATGTTATAATTGGAAGAAGAAATTGGACAACTTGAGAGGGAACTATTCTTGAATGATACCCCAGACCTACAGCACAGAGTGGCTATAAAAAGAGCCTACTATAATGAATTATCTTCTAATAAAGCCCTGGCTAATCTGACTAGACTTAAACAAACATTTTATGATCAGGGCGAAAAAGCCGGAAAGTTATTGGCATGGCGTATCAAAGCTTTACAAAATGAAAGGGCAATAAGTGAAATTGTAAATACAGCAGGCACCCTGACATCTGATCCTAAAGAAATAAATGATACATTCCAAAACTATTATGAAAATTTATATAGCTCAGAACCCTCCTCTGACCCCAATCTGCAAAAACGATTCTTGGATAAGCTTCAATTTCCCTCGCTAAGACAGAGATGAACTTGATCAGCCAATACAACTCTCAGAGCTGTCTGAAGCCATGTGTGCGATGAAGGGGGGGAAAGCAGCGGCCCCAGATGGGATCCCAATTCACATCTATAAAATCTTTAAGGCAAAACTCCTACCCCCATTCTTGGAGATGATGAATGAGGCTTTTGAAAAAGGTCTCCCCCCAACAGGCCGATATCTTTGCTTAATGCGGACACAAAATTATTAGCAAAGACATTAGCTTTGAGGATGGAGGGACACCTCCCACCTTTGATTAATATAGACCAACATGGCTTTGTTAGAGGCAGACAAGCCTTTCATAATATTAGAAGGGTCATCAACATTCTACACGAAGGGAAAGATGTTTCAGATGCGGCCATTCTATCCCTGGATGCTGAGAAAGCTTTTGACAGGGTGGAATGGCCGTATCTCTTTGAAATACTATCTCGCTTTGGATTTGGGAAAAAGTTTTGTCGATGGATTCGGATCCTATATGAGAACCCAACAGCAGAGGTTATGACTAATGGAATGATATCTGCCCCCTTCAGGTTATCTAGGTCGACTCGGCAGGGGTGCCCTCTCTCGCCATTGTTGTTCACGCTTGCAATTGAAACTCTTGCCATTGCGATTAGAACCCACCCTGTAATCAGGGGGATCACAATAGGTGGTATAGAACATCGCCTGGCTCTTTATGCTGATGACATAGTGCTGTTTTTGAAAAATCTGGCTCAGTCCCTGCCGTCTCTCCTAGAACTGATTAAAAGCTTTGGTGAATTTTCGGGATACAAGGTGAATAACTCTAAATCCAATATTCTCTTTTTAAAGGAATCTGAAAGACTCACACCACCGATTAATACAGGTTTCCATAACTCAGTACAAGGATTTACATATTTAGGAATAAAGATCACTCCCAGAATAGAAGACTTAATCCCATCAAATTATGATCCAATAATAGCTTCAGTAACGGAATCCATCAACAGATGGACATCACTCCCCTTGTCACTAATTGGCCGTATTAACATTATTAAAATGAACGTTCTTCCTAAATTCCTGTATTTATTTCAATCCCTACCCCTAAATCCCCCTCCCCTGTTTTTTGCTAAAATGAAAAAAATTATCACCAACTTTCTCTGGAACAACAGAAGACCTAGAGTACGCCTGACTTTACTTTACTTGCCATATGAAAGAGGTGGGTTTAAACTACCCAATTTATACTGGTATTTCTTGGCAGCCCAAATAAGAGCAGCAATGTTCTGGTTTTCAAATCAAACTTCTATACCCTGGGTGCAAATAGAAGGGAGCACAACATCACCTCTGCCTCTGAATCTCTACCTGTATTCTGACACTCTTAAGAATCTAAAGAAAAAAACACAAAATCCCTTTGTAAGAAACACAGTGGAGGTATGGTTTAAAGCAAAGAAATATTTTGACTCGGATGCAAAACTCTCACAATTCTCACCCATATGGGGAAACAGAAGCTTTACACCGGGGACACATGATTTGGGGTTCAAATCATGGGCAAACAAAGGTATACGTAAAATTAAGGATTTGTATGATGATGAAAAGACACTTTTGACCTTCGCTGATCTTTGTAAAAAATTTGATTTACCGCCAAGACATTTCTTTAAATATTTGCAGATTAGAAGCTTTATATCAAAGACACAGAACAACTCAGTCGAACTGCCACCTCTTTCTGATTTGGAAAAGATGATGATGGATTACTCTAAAGGTCGTGGGCAGGTATCTCTGATATATAGCACATTTGTTGAGATGTCTCAGGAGTCCTCGGAAAGTAAAAGATTGGCTTGGAGTAATGATCTGAATATAGAGATAGAAGATGATGAATGGAAAGACGTTTGTTATAATGCGCAGGGTCAGACGGTCAATACAAGTTTCAGATTATTACAGTACAAGTGGATTATGCGAACATATATTACTCCGGCTCTACTTAATCATTTTGATGCCAATATTCCAGACCAATGTGTAAAGTGTAATGTGGAGAAAGGTACACTATTTCACTGTATATGGGAATGCCCAAGAATCATGGAATTTTGGAATGAAGTACTTGATATATTGTCACAAATAGTATCTGAGAAGCTACCTATATGTCCACGACTGTGCATTCTAGGTCTGATCCCGAAGGAGCTAAATATTGATAAGAACATGAAGAAAATGATCATATGTTGTCTTCTCCAAGCTAAACACACAGTGGCAATATTTTGGAAAAATCCAGATAAACCAGAGATCAATCAATGGTTCAGGGAACTATCTAATTGTCTTGCTATGGAAAAACTGACTTTTGCTATCAAGGGAAAACCTAAAGTCTTTCAAGCAATTTGGGGACGTTTCTTGGAATTTTTGGAAAGTGACTCGGTGGGACCTGTGTTAGCTAATTGAAAGTGTGGGACCGACTACATCTTTACTTGATACGTAAACTATGTAACATATATTTTTGTGTTGTTTTGTTTTGTTTATTTAGTTAAGGAATATCTGATGAGGTGAAATAAAAGAAAAAAGAAAAAAAGGGAAAACGTGAAGTTGAGACAAATGTAACTAATATAATTTTGTGTGTGTATTATTCTTTAATTTACTTTAACTTGATGTATGTATGTTTCTGTATAGGGGTTGGGATGGGAGGGGGATTAAGGGTGAAATTAATGAACATGCAAATGAATCAAAACTGTGATAACTGAATGTTTTATAACTGTATGTTTATGAAAAAGGAAAAAAAAATTGTAAAAAAAGAAAATTGTGTGCATCCCTACACGTTTGCATTTTTGCATGGAAAAAGCGCTACCTGGAGCATTTTTTGTCAGGAGAGGGACTGACTGTGATATTAGGTGACGCTAAGCTAACATCTAAAGCCTACCTCAGACAGTATGTCCGATGGCATTAGCGCTTTGGAGCAGACAAGTTGTGAAACAAGCGAAGGCATTTCCAATACATGTCCATTGTTGCTGAATAGTGATCACCATGATGCGATTGTCTCCCAAAAAGTGATTCTTTCTCCACATTTCTTGTGACTACGTTATGGGAAACGACAGTGTAGTCAGTAAACTAGTGCAAAGTTTTGCTTGCTTCTCATTCGGGAGAATATCTCCAGCGACCATTTTCGGGAAGAGCTGGAAAACTTCTGGTTAAAACTTTCAAAATAATGTTACTTAAACAAAAGTAAATAGCTTATTGATGCACGTTGGAGGAGAAAAGGTATTTCAACGAATGAAGCAGCATCCTTGCATCAAAATACAAGGTTGTGATGTTATATGGCGTGAAACTGTGGCTGTAACGCATTGCTCAAAATAAATAAGGTTACAATAAGCATTTTATTTTGAAAGCAACAAAGCGGATGACGTACTTGTACATTCTGGCTGACTTGACGGCCGGCATGCAGTTGCTGCTGGTTGCTGCTAGATCCACATGACGATGCATGTGTAGATCTTCTAGATCATTTTTAAAGGGGTGGGGAGTGGGGCGAGTACCCGAACAGCACAAACGTTACTCGAGTACTGACGTTATGAACGAGTGCTCGAGTACCTGAGTACTCGCGCCCATCCCTACTATTTATAGGCTGTTTTTTGTATCAATGAAATGACTACGCTCACACATGGCCCGCACCTGTCGATTCAGTTCAGCAGCTTTTTTTTATTATATATTTTTTATTGCTATTATAGAATTATTGCATCAGTGTGACCAAACACGTCATGAGTGATAGAGATAGGCCTAATTATTAATTGAGCCTACGTTTCTAAATCTATTAGCTAAATAGACCTACGGATTTTGGAAATTTAGACTGAGATTACAGATTACTTCCACTCGCAAAAAAGACATGCAGGTTTTATTGAATATAAGCTGCTGTAGGCTCGGGGAGGCAGGAACCATCAAATTAATCGCCCGGCCTGCAGTTCTAACTGAAGACAATCCTTCAGTACCAGACTCATATCCAACGCGGATTTTGATTCTGACACACAGTAAAGCTCCGTTAATTAATACACTTTGATATGCGCATTCAATGAATGCGGAAATAGGCGTGTCTGACGCTGTAAAATCCGGAGCTGTCCATATTACATTGTGATTCGCTAGTTGTTACAAACCACGCCTCTTTCATGGGCACAAGCTGCTGTGCACGAGCATTTTCATGTACACAAACTCAGAGCTGGATAAGTAAATCCTAAATTGACAGACCAAGCTGGTACCGTTTAGCTTGATGGCAATGATCTGGTTAAATCAAACCAGATGAAGGGGACAGATCCTGGATCTGTTTATCTCCGTTCATGATACAGGCCTCTGGTTCATCAGGCTTAATAACATGAATATCTCAGCAGGCAGGCACATGGAGAGACACCCAGGCAGCATCAGATCACACACACACATAACACACACACACATCACAGCAGCCAGCGCGTCAGGTGTTATGCTGCAACATGACACTGAGCTGAACATGCCTCAGCACACACACACACACACACACACACACACACACACACACACACACACAAGGCATGCAGCTGGACAGGTCGGTGGGACTTCTCCACCACAGACTGTATGGGCTGTAGCTGCTGCGGTAGTGTGTGTGTGTGTGTG
Source organism: Poromitra crassiceps (assembly GCF_964638095.1). NCBI lineage: Eukaryota > Metazoa > Chordata > Actinopteri > Beryciformes > Melamphaidae > Poromitra > Poromitra crassiceps. The sequence continues at coordinate 1,859,789 of NC_139624.1, read as the reverse complement.
TGTGTGTGTGTGTGTGTGTGTGTGTGTGATCAGTCATGTCATGCAAGGGGGGAGCCAATAAAACAAGTGAAACTGGGCAAAACTGGCTTACCTATATTTAAGGTGGGCTGAATGATTCACACGGCATCACATGCCCCCCTTAAGCCTGGGGCTAACAGGTTAGTTAGCTTCTGATGCTAGCTACGCTCATGTAGGTGCGCTCTCCCACTTCTCCAGATAGCACTACACCTCTGCTCAGCACCAGCAAGCTGGTTGCCAGAAGATGAAGAAGAACACACACAAACAGCGGTGTTGTTCACACTACGCTTCAGCAATGTTATGCACAAATTACTTTTTTTTAAGTGCCCCCCCCAAACTTTTTTAAATGCTTCCAGTTTTTAGACAGTGGTTGCAAAAGTTGCCTCCAATATACATGTATATATATTAGGGCTGTCAAAAGATTAATTTTCTTAATCGTGATTAATCTTGCGATTAACTATAGTTAATTGTGATTAATCACATCTTTGTATCGCATGTTTAAAATGCCATTATTTTGCATTTCAAAGCATTTTTGATTTAATATTAATCATTCTTACCAGTGTGTCGTGATTGGGAATCAAATGAATGCAAATAAATGTACTTTGTGATCTTGAATTTTAGATTTATTTTCAATTCAATAGAAGTGCAATGGAGACAGGAGGTAACAATGTCTACAAAATATATCTTGAACAGAAAATAAATGCACAATTGTAAACAGTGCAGTACACGCTCCAGAACCGATACTTCCGGCGGCGGCGCTGTGGAGCAGTCAAAACCCAAAATGACACAGCCGAAGAAGGCTGTATCTGCGCTAAAAACGTTGGCACTTCCATGTGAATAATGGCTCGGTAATGGAAACTACGGAAGATTTTGGAGTACATTGGCGCCGTAGTATTGGATAACCTCCCAGCCAACCTCCCAGCCGACCTCCCAGTGGCTAGAGCAGTGGTCCCCAACCACCGGGAGTTTTTTAAAGTAAAACGAGCCATTTAGAAGCGTGTTCTTTTCCATGCCTGCAACAGCAGGAAACCGTTGCGACCGGCTTTACTACAAGTACGGGTGTGTCAAAGGGACAAAATAGCGGCATGCGATTAACCGATTAAAAAGAAATAACGCGTTATGGTCTGCCCTTAATCGCATCTCGATTAACGTGTTAACGCTGACAGCCCCAATATATATATAAATATAGTTCCAAGTAGGAAGACCCATTTCAGGTGACGTGATCACAGGGGTGTGCCTTTGAACTGGGAGATTCCTAGTTCCCAGTGCAACTAATACACTAGTCTTTAACAGTGACATTAGTCTAAATGATATAAATGCTGCCATTACCTAAAGGTGGGGGGGGCATATGATTTCTGCAAAATGGAAAAAATGGACGGAATCATGGAATTTGGTAATAAAAATGTAATCAACTGTAAAACATGGAATATTACAGAATTTTCCATAATTTTGCTGAAACTGATAAAAGTAGGCTTATTATAAAAATCAAAAGTAGACCTAATTATTGTAGTAACCTAAATTACTTCATAATTGTAAAATAGGCCTAGAGAAATAATTCTGTGTTCGATTTTGGTGTTTTGAGAGGGGGATCAGTCTTGCGTGGGACCCTTACGTCACTTCACAACTTGGTTTTCACTTTGAGAAACATGTCTGAGAGAGCCAAGTCGTAGAATATATCGATCCTAACCCCTAAATTAAAATTAAAATGGAAAAAACAGAAGTTGGAAAACGATCAAATGGAATTTGGAAAAAAATAAAATGGATTTCATATGTCCCTATGGTCTGGAATAACTGTTTTCCGTCAGGTTAAATACACAGTAATGCTGTGTAGGCTTCACAACAACCTGTGTTATAATCGTATTAATACAGTACCGCTGTTTTTAATGGTCTTTCTTTAATAGCTGCTACAATACTATAAGGGCCGGAAGCACTCACATGCAGATCATTAAACAGATATGACTGTGATATAAGATCCATACTTTAGAATCATCCATTATAATAACAGAAGTCTATTAGATATTAGCTAAAAACACAGGCCAACAGACAGGCTAACAGACTGCCATCACATCACAGGAGGGACGCCATCACATCACAGGAGGGATGCACGCGTAAGGGGAGCTTACTTGAGCCGTACTCGTTTTAAGCAAGGTTTAGAGAAAAAAAACGGACCGTTTGTCGACGGGCAACAGATGACGCTAGCTAGGTATAAGCGGGGGCATGCTTGGCGTCCAAACTGCAGTATAGAGGAAAAGATTACGGATATACTCACAAGAGGGTGAGGTGATGCGTCAGGAGGGACGCACGCGTAAGGGGAGCTTACTAGAGCCGTACTCGTTTTAAGCAAGGTTTAGAGAAAAAAAACGGCCTGTTTGTCGACGGGCAACAGATGACGCAAGGTACAAGCGGGGGTAAATTGCTGAAATGCCTATAATTTACTATCACAGGTATGCTTGGCGTCCAAAATGCAGTATAGAGGAAAAGAGGACACCGTACCCAGACCTGAGTGAGTGTGTGTAGTCATGTTTATGATGTCGGGGGACTCAATATAGATAAATTGATTTATTCTATTATGCAAACCCAATGAGTCCTCTATACGTTTTAGCTCTTTTTGCAACTGCTGCGCCTGTTGCTTAATGCACTTTGTATACTCCCTTTTAAAGTTTTGTTGCGATGCTTTTAAATGTCCATTTAATTCTCTTCTTTTATTCTTTTATTTTCCTGTCATCCATTTATGTGAAGCACTTTGAATTGCCTTTGTGTATGAAATGTGCTATACAAATAAACTTGACTTGACATTCATATGATGCTATGTGGATTATAATGTAATAATAGCATAATAGCATGAAGCTCAAAAGTGACATTAGCTTCTCTCTGTTTGCTAGCTAGCTCTGCTAGCTCCAGTTTCACATCAGCCACCAAACACACTCCATGCAGGCACCAGGCTTCTTATGGATTAGACAGATTAGATTGGAGATTAGAGAGTATTTTAAGTGCTGCTGAATGTCATAATGTTAATAAATCAATTAAGTTAATTGCCCTCTAACATTAAGGGAAACAGCAGCCCAAAAACACCCAGAAATATACAGAAAATACAGAAAAACAACACTCAACAATGCACAGAAAACGCCTCTAAAAGCCTCAGATACACAGAACACACACCCAAACAGCCTCCCAACAGTCTAAACACGCTCAGAAGTGGAGTGAAAACATACTGTAGTCAATGTAAAAAACAGAGCACAGTCTGTGTGGAGTGTTTTGCCCACTGTCCCCTCACCTCTCATCTGCTGGGGTAAAAATAACCCATGGGAGAGCAGGCTGCTTATGTCTCCAACTGAAATATGACTTATAATGTCAAACGACAGCTAATTTATTAACACGCACAGAGACACGGAGAGGTGCGTTTGTTTCTGTGTAGGCAGACCCGCCCGCCTGACCAGCCTCTTTCATTTCTGTTTAAATCTAATCAAATGTAATTAGATGAAAAAGGCATCTGTTGTTAGCCTACTTTCTATCTGATTATATTGCTGTTTCTATCCCTGTCTGAAATGCAAAGGGTCCAGACACAATGTGTCATTGTCACCATGTCAAGATGATACAATGTGTCATTACTGTGACGTTCAGTGACAATATGTGTCATTTCATTGTCGTTTAGACATTTATTAGACTGTAATGTGACGTAAAGAGGCAGAGACGTTACATGCACAGTCTATTAAATTACAGTAATAATAGTAATAACATGTAGGCTAATAAAGGCCTTTAGGGTGAGCGGTGTGTGGCGCTGTGTGTGGCCGGGCTGAGGAGCTCCCTTCCCGGCCACAGATGCTCTGTTCACCCGTCTGGAGGCGGAGCGGTGTGTGGTGCTGTGTCTGGCGGGGCTTAGGAGCGCCCTCCCCGGCCTCAGAGGTTCTGCTCACCCGTCTGGAGGTGAGCGGTGTGTGGTGCTGTGTGTGACCGGGCTGAGGAGCACCCTCCCCGGCATCAGAGGCTCAGCTCACCCGTCTGGAGGACCGAGGCTCCGGGGTTCTTGGTTAACATGGCGGCCGCTCCTCTCCTCTCCTCTCCTCTCCTCTGGACACACAGCAGGGTTGCCAGGTCTGTGCGACAAAACCAGCCCAACCGCCAATGAAGCCAGCCCAATCCCAGAATTCAATCGGCTTGTTGACGCCTCAAACCTGCCTCAAACAAGTAGCCCCTAGCTGCAGAACCGGAGAACCCAGCCAGCAGAAGCAGTCGCCTCGCAAATAGTCGCCGCACCGCATAGATAGTTGCCATCCTAGTTCTTCGCAACAGCGCCGCCGGGGAGTGAGAAGGACATAAATGATAATTAATTCTACACAGAGCGCATGGATGGAGAGAGACAGACAAGTCCATGCTCTATGCTGTCCATAAATCTTTTCGTGGTACCAGTACTCCTCTGCATGTTCAAGCTAAAGTTTGGGGGGAATCAGAGGAGGTTTTTCCAGTGAGGCATAGGAGGATGGTCCTCCTCTATTAGATTGGGGATTTTATATAAAAAAAATATTATATATATATATTTTTTTTTCATTTTTCATATTTTTTTTTAAATAAAATATCAATCAAATGTGTTTTTTCTTATGTGCAGACGCTCATTTTTTCATTCATTATATTCTTATATGCTTAAAATGCGGATCGAATCGATTCCCTTGTGTCCCCAAATACAAAGCTGCTCATTGAGAGCAAGCGGCTTGCCTTTTCCAGTAGGAGCGGTCGAGGAAAGAGAAGACAGACGGAGTGGAGCGCAGGGGCGGTTTTAGCATCAGAGCTTTGGGTGGGCTCAGCCCACCCAAAGGTCATGGACCACTGAACCCCTAGGGGGGTCCGGGGGCATGCCCCCCCGGAAGAAAATTTTGTACAGTTTCAAGTAAAAATGGATCAAACTGGCGCACTTTGAGATCAAAATGAAGAGACTAGATCTATGAAGAACTACACACATCAATATCTTCTTTACCGTTCTGTGGTTTTACAGCAATGAAAAAATAATTGTTTCCCTATATAGCCTATACTATATATATTCTGCATACAGGTTACTATATGGTAGAATTATGCTTGCATAAATAATACCAAAATCACTTCAGGGAGTTTCAAGTAAAGTAACATTTTGCTTTGTAGGCAAAACAAAAGTAAAATTAAATCAAAAGGGAACTTCCTAACTTATTGGCTGGAATAATATTCCGACAAGATAATAATATACTGTAAGCACTAAAGCAGGAGTTTGCAGTCAACTAGTTGAAATTAATATGTGGCAGTATTTGTGGGGGTCAAAATCTATGTAGGGTGTACCACCACAAATAGATCAGTGTATGGGAAACACCGACTATTAAATTGTGTGACTAGAAAGACACCAATAAATCTGAGAAAATGTACTTTAATTTTGAACAACAGCACTACAACGGTGGCATTACAAATGGTATTATGAAATTATTGTGTGAAAAAACAAGAATGCCACTTTTTTCATGAACTTTAAGCAGAAAATTAAAAAATAGTTTTAAAGCAAAAATAAATAATAAATAAAGATCATTTTAACATTGGCTCAACCAGCCCATCTTACTGACCACCAGGGGTCCTGGTCCTTAATCCCTTTTTATTACTCCCATGTCACTGGTACTGTACACAAACAAGGCTGTTTAAATATCTGCCTTGCACTCCCTTAGAGCAGGGGTGTCAGACTCATATTAGGTAGAGGGCCGGATTTGTTCAACTGAGACCTCATGGGGGCCGGATTTTTTTTTTACTAAAATCAATTCGACTCATTTACCCATTTACTTCACAAAAGAAATACTGCTCTTTCCATTTCTCTTGAAACTGCCTGCATTCCGTGTCAACCTTTCTCTTTTTCGACAGCATCTTGTTCAGGGGTGGACTGGGATCATAATTCAGGCCGGGCATTAGATACCAAGCAGGCCAGGCCGATACGGGCCGACGCGCGTGCCGGCGTCAGAAAAATTTGGGCCGTTTAAAGCTCAATTTGGGCCGTTTGAAGCCAGATGTGGGCCGTTTGAAGCCCAATTTGGGTCGTTTAAAGCCAGATTTGGGCCGTTTGAAGCCCAATTTGGGCCGTTTGAAGCCCAATTTGGGCCAAGTCCAATTTTACAATGAGATGCACCCACTTTAATCCTGAATAAAGTAATAAAACCACTAGTAAACCAGTAGGCGGCGCCTGGCCTGCTGTTCAGTGAGTGGCCTGACTGCGGGCACAATTTTTTTTTTTTTTTTTTGCAGGCCAGGCCAGGCCAGGCCAGGCCACCGGGCATTTGTCCGACGTGCCCGATTATGCAGTCCGCGCCTGATCTTGTTGATTCTTTTGTTTTTTGGTAGGTAGCTGAATGCGCGATTCAATTCCAGCGTGGCATCATGGCGGCTTTGTTTACACCTGATGACGTACTGACATACTTCCTTGTAGTGCAGGTTAATTAACTTATGAATGAACTCTTAGCTTGCTTATTAGCCACACGTAGTTCATGATAATGGGGTGCGAATTTAATAATAATAATAATATATATATATATATTTTTTAATATTCCAAAACATCTCGCGGGCCGGATGAAACCTGCCTGTGGGCCGGATCCGGCCCGCGGGCCGTATCTCTGACATCCCTGCCTTAGAGGGAAATAACAAGCCTGTAAGAACTTTTATTGAGATACTGAACTAACATCACAGCAAGACATAAGTGATGCCATGCACGCATGTTAAGCTATCGTCATTATCACATCAGACAGGCTGTGTAAAGCCCTACCTTCCTCCAGTCCACCTGTTTGTCTGGCAGGCACAGCGACAAGTTCTTTTGTTTAGCCTACGACAACGTAGTAGGCTAAATTTGCTAATTTGCATATCAATATGCGCTAATTAAGTAACTACTAACGACTCTGACTGCTCAATGCTCACCTCAGTTTCATTGATCATGAGTGGGGAGAACGATTGTGTGGACTGTGGAGGACCACTTCGCTGCTGTACTGTGTGTGTGACCTGTGTGAAGTGATGTGGGATTAGGCAGATAGATGGAGGAGGGAGCGCCTGCGCAGCCGCGGTTCTAGAAACTTTTCGGGTGGGCTGAACCCCCCTAACTTTTTGTCTCAGCCCACCCTAAGAACATAGAGGGGGGGAAAAACATGCACACAGCGCATTGAGTGTAGTCAGAAACTGCTACTAATGACCACCATGGATTTGGAGAGGGATTAAAAAAAAAAAAAAAAAAAAAAAAAAAAAAAAGTTTTTTTGCCTCTATTTTTTTGGGTGGGCTGAGACTATTTTTGGGTGGGCTAAAGCCCACCCAAAAACGGCCTAGAACCGCCCCTCAGCGTCTTTGTTTGGACTCGATGTCGGAGCCGTCGTCTGACTGGTTGCTGTGACTGGGAGACTGCACTCTTAGAATTAGGAGAGCCTCAAGGAACTTTGGAGATACTCAAGGATCCTTGTTTGCTTGGGGGGTTCCTGGAGGACCCTTAACAGCTCAATTTAGAGGATAGGTTACTCGAGGAACCTGTAATAACTTCAAAGGGGTTCCTGGAGGAACCATTATTAAAAGGGTTCTTCGGAGGAACCTCTTGAAGAGTTCTCGTTTCTTGCAGACAAGTTTCCTGGGCACTTCCTGTTTGCTAGTTTTTAGAGCTAGCTTAAAAGCTAGCTAGTTTAGCATGTGAAATTCAGAGATAGTAGCTAAATCTGTGAATGAAAAAAATATTTTTTGAGCAGATATCTTATTTACAACTAGATTGCGCTAGCAAGGCAGTTTGGTGTTTACGTGCGCAGTTTGGAAAATCAGGTCGTTAGAAAGCATTAGCCAGTCTGCCCAGGCTGACGATTTAGGTGAGCGGATCTGCAGGTAAACAGATACCGGTGTCTTCTTCCTCCTCTACATGTATCTGCCGACTGGAGTTACTTTTCAGAATAAGGTTTTACATGAAAAAATGGCTAATGACATAAGCTCATAAAATAGGCTATGTTGTATTATAACGTTAAGAGTGTATCGCTAATAGGCTATGTTGTATTATAACGTTAAGAGCTTAAACTCCCTAACATAACACAACGAAGCAGTTGGGTCTTTCTAGATTCATTATACTGTAATAGGCTAATAATATTTCAAACGAGGAATTTATTTGGTTTCCACGAATGGAGTTGAATTTACGTTCCACATCCTTTTGAGATGTGATTTGAAATTAAATGTACCGTAGCACTAGCCCAATACTAGCTGCTAACGTTACCCAAAATGGAATAATTGCTGTCAAGAAAATACACTGAAATCACGTACAGCCTTCACTAAAGGAAACCCAATAAAAGCATAGCTTGCAATAGCCTACTGAAAGTTAAAAAACAAATAAAATAAAAAATCCTGCATGTAAAACCTTATTCTGATAGTCCAGCCGGCAGATAAATGCAGCGAAGGGAAACTGGATATATCGTTTTACCTCCACATCAGTGTAGCCTACCTAGCTACATATCTTACTGCATAAGCTTACATAGCTTCTGCATAACGTAGCTGTAGCGTTATGCATAAACAAGTTATGCCAAGCCAATTGTGGAGAAGACCTGTGCAGTTAGCAAACACAGGGTTCCCAGTTCCACACCTTCTTGAAACATCAAATTCAAGGACTTTCCTAGTAGTAGTAGTAGAAAACTTTAATGTCCTCCAAGGAGGCAATTTGTTGTACAGCACAGTGGGTGCTGTTCCTGGCCCAATTGCCAATTCCCTCAAGTTCAGGGATCCAACATAGCATAGTTTGAGACACAGATCAAGCTTAATGACTGTTTACAACAATGAGAATTGTATAATCAGAACCCCACAGACAACTCTTAAAAAGAGAGGCTTGAATGTGTGAACACTTTCTCAATTGTGCTGCGTTAATGATGGCAGGCTATGTTGTGTTTTCAATTTCTATTCCTATTCTTGCACAAAACCTACAAATTCAAGCACTTTCAATGACCCATGTCAATTTTCAAAAACTTTCAAGGATGTCAAGGACCCGTGGGAACCCTGGAAACAGCTCACCAGTTAACAGAAGAAGAAAAATACAGCTGTATTTTGGTTACATGGAAAAGATGGAATTCAGCATTTCATAAAATTGTTACTAGAGTGGCCATGTGATGACATTCATGGATTTGAGACACACAAACCTTCAAGTTTTTGTTTAATTCAATATAGTTCCGTTTTTATTTCATTCAAGAAATGCAATGACAAATTATCTCCCAACGTTCAGCGTGCACTCTATCAGCATGATGTTCCTCCATAGTTTTCAACCCATTTACCTTCAAATAAAATGTGTGATCTCTTCATTCCATTGCTTAAAGGAGACTTTGTCAGAATATACATTTAAATCCCATGATCCTGTTAATGTTGAGAGGCACTGCTTTTTCCCCCCTCAACAGTCACTTTTCCAGAGCTTTTTTTTTTAAGCCAGTTGAACTGTGGACATGTCATATGCCCTTATACAATACCTTTGTAGCCTCTTTCGCCCAAGTAGGGTGTAGGCCTAATTGACACTGCGCATCTGCGTTTAGACCGTTACCACCTTACCTGTATTCAGTGTTGTTTGTTAGCAGGATTACAGAAAAACTAATCGGCTGATTTTCATGAAACTTGATGGAAGGGTGTAGCCAAGGAAGAACCTATTACATCTTGGAGCAGATCTGACTGGACTCCCAATTTCAACATGTATAAGATGTAACAAGTCTTCTGTGGGTGAACTCTTAGAAGTCCGGAATTGTCAGGCTTCCTTCACATCACTGATTGCCAGGCGGCATACCCACACCAGACGACAATATATTAAGTGCAGGAATGTAGCTGTAGTTCTTCACTTCCTTCACTGTCTGCAGCGTCCACTTCTTTGATTCCTTGGTGTCAAGCTTGCAGTACCTTATTGGATGGAAAAGTGGTTACAATTAGCTTAATGATTTGTACTTTCAAAAAAAAAATGATATACTGAACAAAATTATAAATGCAACACTTTTGTTTTTGCTCCCATTTTTCACGAGTTGAAATACAAGATGTAAGACTTTTTATGGACACTAAAGGCTTACTTCTCTCACATTCTGCTCACAAATGTGTTTAAAATCCATGTTAGTGAGCACTTTGTCAAGATAATCCAGCAACCTGACAGGTGTGCCTTGGGTTGGTCACAATAAAAAGGCACTCTAAAATGTGCACTTTTAACACACAACACAGATGTCACAAGCTTTGTGGGAGCATGTACTTGGCATGCAGGAATATCCACCAGAGCTGTTGCCTGTTAATTTAATGTTCATTTCACTACCATAAGTCATCTCCAATGTGTTATGCTGCCTTCAAATGGAACTTGTGAGCTTGTGGTTATGACGTGCTTACGACATGGGAAATTGTGTGTGTACATTATGTCCACACCACTTTTCAACATAAAGTGACACCCTTGATCCATCTGACAGGTGTGGCAGCATGATTACTGAACAGGTGTGCCATGGGCTGTTTACAATAATGCTGCTGTCAAATGGGGTTGTGTTTACCGTGTTCACAAGGTCCATATGAACCCCCCCCCCCCCCCACTCCAGTGGTATTCACAACTTCGTAAGTGGAAATGTTATGAAAGCTCCAAGTTCAGGATATCATGCACACAATGTGCAACCATGTCATCACCATGAGCTTGCAAGTTGCATTTGAAGGAAAGTCAAATGAACGTTAAATGAACAGGCAACAGCTCTGGTGGACATTCCTGCAGTCAACATGGCAATTGTACACTCCCTCACAACTTGCGACATCTGTGGCACTGTGTTGTGTGATCAAACTGCACATTTTAGAGTGGCATTTTATTGTAATGAGCATCTTGATATGACACACCTGTCAGGTGGATGGATGATGTTGACAAAGGAGAACACGGATTTAAAAACATTTGTGATCAAAATTTGAGAGAAATAAACCTTTTGTGTGCATAGAAAAAGTCTTTTGCCTTGTGAAAAATAGGAGCAAAAAAATAAGTGTTGCATTTATATTTTTTGTTCAGTATAGCCTATAGCTTTGATAAACACTCCTAGAATAATTCATTTTGGAATATTATTGATCAGACTTACCATAATCCTACCCAAATGTTGACTACATGTCTAAAGAACATCTGCCAAGGTGGTGATTGGTGATCTAAACTCCTGTTTAAAAATATGTGTACCAGCGACTCTACCGTAGAGTGTGAGTGACTCTTCGGTGGACAGCAGTGTCAGCGGCCAGCAGGAGACGCTCGCTGTTGTTGCTCAGTTGTTGTAACTGAATTAATACAGACTTTCTCAGACTGTGGGTCTCCGGTTCCATCACCACTCTCTATTTTAAATATTAGTTTGTTTTGTAATTTGGTTATTTTGAGACTTGGTTTGTGAAAGTTTATAGTCTAGCACGGTGGTTCTCAAAGGGGTCCTTGGGGGGGTTCCAGGGGGTCCCCAGCCAAAAGGGGAGTAATTTATTTTCGATATAATTCCATTCATAAGTAACACAATGATTATTTTGGTCATTGGTTTTATACACTTTCTGTAATAAAACATCTAAAAGCATCAATCTTATCATATGGGGGACCGTGGGACAAAATCCTATCAAATGGGGGTCCGTGGTCTAATCTTTGTCAGTTTAGGGGTCCTTCGTGTAGAAATGTTTGAGAACCACTGGTCTAGCATGCCGATACTCTGTTGCTCTGTGTATAATGACACAGCGTAAAAAAAAGGTGCTGTCTGCTGTGATTCAACTTGGAGGCTTCATAAGTGATGATTCAACATTTAGGGGTCCAAAAACACTGTCTGATGTTCTATTTTTGAGTTAGATCTCCACTGCTGGCAGTTTAAACCGCATTTACACAATTAACATGATTCAATGTCAACCTCGACTTGGGATGTTGCCGGCGGCAACTAGACATACATGCACAAACATCAGCTTGAGGAGGGAGTCCCCAACAAAATCAGTAATTGTGTGATTTCAATGACTAGAAGTTAGCCCAAGGAGAGAATGTAGTGCATACATGGTTGTAGCTTTCACTCTCTCCTGTTATCTCCCCACTTGCGCAAAGTTGCGCTGTTCACGTCAACTGCGTGAATTCAACAACATTCAATGTGGACGAACAAACATTCAACATGGACGAACAAATGTTGTTGAACAAAATGTTCACAACACAATGTTCACAACATTTTCACACGTGAAAGTTGTGAATGCGGGTTGGTGGGTAATTTCGTTCCGCCAGTGGACCTAGTCACAGCGCCGGGTGACCCTGCAACCCGCCTCCACCTGAAAGCGTAGGAGCGGCAACACGGAAACGGTGCGAATGGCCAGCTCATTCATTTAAAAAAAATACAGGGAAAATCACCTCATGCAGCAAGAAAGGCATAAGTGAAAGTAAAAAGAGGCGGCCAGGAGGAATGCTCCGTGCCTAGTAAGTAGGTTAGGCTTTATGCTCAAACGATGTTGACATTAGTAGGTAAAATTTACGGATATAATAATAAGCTTCAGAGGACTATAGCTGTCTGTGGCAAGTTGGTCTGAGGATATTCCCTCTGGAAACCAGCTCCAGAACTGCAATCTGTCTAGCTAGCCAGTTGTGCATTCCCTTACAAAAACTACTAACGTTATAGTAGTCATGTGCATTTATAGCCTATAGTATTCCCCCGACGAACGTTATGCAGACTGCAGCTGTTTGATATGCGGGCGTCGTCTTTCAGAATGGACGCCAATTAGGCTACTTCATGGGAATAATTTGCTTTACAAAAAACTGGAACCAATAGATAAGAATTAGCCTTGTACCTAATAGGCTACATGATGGTGCATCTGTGATCCATAAAGTCGATCAGATGAATATTGAAAGCCTTGTTACCATGCTTTTATCACGTTGATCCTTAACGACCGCAGCTGCACGTCGTTGACTGGCGTACATCGGCAATGGTTGTTGAATAAATTCGTTCATCATACAGTAGCCTAGGCCTAGGCTACACTAACCTATGAAAATATTAGTTTGGGCTAGGAGGAGCTGGGTGGAAATGCCTCCGCTCGCCTTTCAATCCGGGAGCTGTGGCTGTCACCTGATAGCACACCCCAGGACGGGAATGTGGCGGTGCTGCTTGGCTGTGTGTGAAAGCAATTTCTGTTGCGAGGCTGCCGGCTTTGCGGGCCTTCTGAACTGCAATTTTGCGCGATCTGTGTGTGAAAGCGGCTTGAGTTACTTGGATTAGTAACTGTAATCTGATTACTGTTTTGGAAATTGTAAGACCTTACATTGCTTAGTTACTGAAAAAGTAATCAGATTACAGTAACCCGTTACTTAGTAATGCGTTACTGCCCAACACTGGTTGCAAGTCTTCCTGAATCTCATAAAGATGTGCTGGAATGACCTTACATTACATTTATTTGTTAAAAAAAAAAAAAAAAAAAAGAAGAAAAAAGTAGCTTTGGTGTAGGCTACAGTAGCAAGCTACTTTTATTTTAACATTTTGCCTGTAGCTTAGCTTGCTACATTTCGCTGGGGATAGCTTCAAAGTAGTGAAGCTATTTAATGTAGAGTAGGGCCTAACTGGTAGCTTAGCTTATTATATTTTCCAAGTAGCTTGCCCAACACTGAGTATTACACTAAGGAACGTAGGCCTACATAATTTATTTCAATGAAATCGCTGGGCTGGGCGCAGAGTGTTTGTGATATAGGAGATTCAAGCTGTCAAAAGGCAAGAGCTGTCAGAAGGGAACAAAAGGCTCGCTCCTGGTCAATCCCGGCGCTTGACTGCTGCGTAGGCGGGCGCAGGGCATGGTCTGCCCAAAACTGTGGTGGGTTCCATAATAACGCCCTGCTGACACACACAAAGTCGGCCATGATGGCAACAGCTGGTTGTGTTGTCATGTTACCATGGTGATGGCACAGCTGCTGTTCGTCAAAGTCACAGTGTGTGTGTGTGTGTGTGTGTGTGTGTGTGTGTGTGTGTGTGTGTGTGTGTGTGTGCGTGCGTGCGTGCGCATGTGCGTGCGTGCGTGCATCCAGTAACTACCGTATTTGGTTTCTGTTTGTTTTTGCTGGACAGAGCATGTGCCGACCTACTCACTTAGCCCCGACCCATAATAGGCCTATAATATTTTAGTAATAGCTTATTTGTTCACTCTCCGGTTGTTTTACTATTACTTGTATGATGTTGTTGTTGTTGTTGTTGTTATAATTATTATTGTTATTATTACTTTCTGTCATTTCTGTAGTTTGTTTATGTATTGTATAATATTGAAGTGCGCCTTTATTACTTTAAAACTAGTAATAATGTATCTCAATTCTGAAGTGTGCCGTTATTACTAATCTCAAACTAGTAATGATGTTGTAATTATCCACTACTGTCTGATGTGAACCAAAGTGCCCTTCTAGGACATGAATTAAACTCTGATTCTGATTCTGATTCTGTTTAGTTCTTGCTGACCTGAGCAGAGGGTTGTTTGTTTGTTTGTTTGTATCTGTCATGTTCTCAGAGAAAAAGGAGGGGCAGCAGGAGGAAGAGGAGGCTCATGTCCTGTCCCGGCTGCAGGGTTGCCAGGTCCGCTGTTTCCCGCTTCCCAACCTGCCAGGGGTCCTTGAGGAGTTGCAGGGGCCCCCCGAAAAATTGGGAATATTTAAAACTTTATTATTTAATTTCATTGACTAGAAGTGACCCCAACTAGAGAATTTGTTTATCCCATCTTTATTGAAAAACAATCAAATATACAGATACAGAAGAAGAGACATGTGCTCAGCATAATACTTTTAATTTATGTTATTTTATTTATAAAAAGGACAGTGTGCGCAAACATTTATTATTTCAAAAATAAAAAGATGGGTGCACCATAGAACAGTGGTTCCCAAAGTGGGTGTCGGGACACCGATGGGTGGGTCGCAAAATGATTTCCAGAATGTGTGAAATTGACCTAAATAATGTGTGAATGTAAAACTAATTTTAACCATAATTGTTAGGTTTTGTTTGTTTTGTTTACTCTATTTAGTCCATGTGCGTGCGCACAAATGTTTGTATCCTTCAACCACCTCCGTGGATAGTGGGGGTCACAAGCCTCTGGCACCGTTATTTTGGGGGTTGGGGGCTGAAAACTTACAAGCTAAAGATAGAGGGCCCTATCTTCCCAGTGGCCTTGGGCACAAAAACTGGTGTTAAACGCAAAAAAACGTGCCTTGCGCCTGCCTCGGGAACATATACACATGGTTTTAGGCCCCGAAAAGCGCTTTACGCCGAAGAGGCATGGCGCAGTGCCAGAATAGGCCAGAATGGGCATTTCGGCCTTAAATACCGGCCTAACGATATCTTCCCCCCTGGCGTTAATTTAGCGCTTTGCGCTTTTGAAAACCAGGCCTTATTCAGTGCGCCGCGGATCTTCCACGCACGGCTCTCCTCTGCCGATCTCACACTTCCCCCCCCCCCCCCCTCTCTCTCACTCCCTCTCGTGCTCAGACAGGCACAAAGACCGATGAAAAAAAAGTTGTTATACTGTACGTAGTATATCAACATGACAGTTTTTAGCCCCTGCCATTCAGAGGCTGTTGCATCATCCTACCTGTGCAGTGGGGGAGAAGAAAAGCAGAGAGAAAACGATATAATTCTGCCCAAACAAATGTTCACTGCGCCGGCTCCACTACCAAAATTCACCACCTGCCCCCTGGACCCTATCCCCTCCAGCCTCGTCAAAGCCTGTCTCTCTCCTCTTGCCCCACTCATCACCGATATCATCAACTCCTCCCTCACTTCTGGTATTGTCCCCTCCCCGCTCAAGCTCGCTGCCATCACACCCACCCTCAAAAAACCCGGCCTGGATTCCGACAACCCCAACAACTTCAGACCCATCTCCAACCTCCCATTTCTTTCTAAAATACTGGAACGCACCGTCGCAACTCAACTCAAACAATACCTCCACACCAACCAGCTTTACAAAACATTCCAATCTGGCTTCAGATCACACCACAGTACCGAAACAGCACTACTCAAAGTCACCAATGACCTCCTCCTCTCCTCTGATTCAGGCTCCCTCATCATTCTCCTCCTCCTCGACCTCAGTGCAGCCTTCGACACCATCAACCACTCCATCCTCCTCAGTCGCTTAAAATCAATTGGCATAACCGGCACAGCACTCTCCTGGCTCACATCTTATCTGTCTGACCACTTTCACTTCATCTCCATCAACAACTGCAAATCCCACACCACCCCAGTATTACACAAGGCTCGGTGCTTGGTCCCCTTCTCTTCATCCTCTACATGCTCCCCCTAGGTCACATCATTCGCCGCTATGGACTACAATTTCACTGCTACGCTGACGACACCCAGCTCTACATTTCCACCAAAACCATCACCCCTGCCATTCTCTCCACCATCACCGACTGTCTCACTGAAATAAAAACCTGGATGACCAACAACTTCCTCAAACTCCACTGCAATAAATCAGAAATCATGATCCTCGGCCCAAAATCCCTCCTCCCCTCCTCCCAGAACTTCTCACTTTGCAATGACGGACATACAGTCACCCCCTCCCCTCTGGTCAGAAATCTCGGCGTCATCTTGGATCCCACCCTCTCCTTCAAGTCACACATCAACAACATCACCAAAACATCCTTCTTTCACCTCCAAAACATTGCACGACTCCGCCCCACTCTCTCCCCCTCAGCCGCTGAAACACTCATCCACGCCTTCATCACCTCCAGACTAGATTATTGCAACAGCATCCTCTATGGCCTCCCTTCCACTGTTCTCCGTAAACTGCAATATGTTCAAAACTCAGCTGCTCGATTACTCACCCACTCCCACTCCAGAGAACACATCACACCCATCAGGGGCGGTTTTAGCATCAGAGATTTGGGTGGGCTCAGCCCACCCAAAGGTCATGGACCACTGAACCCCTAGGGGGATCCGGGGGCATGCCCCCCCGGAAGAAAATTTTGTACAGTTTCAAGTAAAAATGGATCAAACTGGCGCACTTTGAGATCAAAATGAAGAGACTAGATCTATGAAGAACTACACACATCAATATCTTCTTTACCGTTCTGTGGTTTTACAGCGATGAAAAAATAATTGTTTCCCTTTATATACTATATATATTCTGCATACAGGTTACTATATGGTAGAATTATGCTTGCATACATAATACCAAAATCAATTCAGGGGAGTTTCAAGTAAAGTAACATTTTGCTTTGTAGGCAAAACAAAAGTCAAATTAAATCAAAAGGGAACTTCCTAACTTATTGGCTGGAATAATATTCCGACAAGATAATAATATACTGTAAGCACTAAAGCAGGAGTTTCGATTCTGAAGGGCTTAATTTCATTCAGATAACAAGGGACCCGTTTGAAAATATGTTTGTCACTTATGCCCATATGTTTCTCAAAAAACATCGCATCCATTTACACCCGCTTTACTGCGAGCTAGCATGACATGGCTGGCTGGTGCCATGGTAGCCTACCTACCTTCCTCCAGTCCACCTGTTTGTCTGGCAGGCACAGCGACAAGTTCTTTTGTTTAGCCTACGAAACAACGTTACGCGCTAATTTGCATATCAATATGCGCTAATTAAGTAACTACTAACGACTCTGACTGCTCAATGCTCACCTCACAGTTTCATTGATCATGAGTGGGGAGAACGATTGTGTGGACTGTGGAGGACCACTTCGCTGCTGTACTGTGTGTGTGACCTGTGTGAAGTGATGTGGGATTAGGCAGATAGATGGAGGAGGGAGCGCCTGCGCAGCCGCGGTTCTAGAAACTTTTTGGGTGAGCTGAACCCCCCTAAATTTTTGTCTCAGCCCACCCTAAGAACATAGGGGGGGGGGGAAACATGCGCATTGAGTGTAGTCAGAAACTGCTACTAATGACCACCATGGATTTGGAGAGAGAAAAAAAAAGAAAAAAAAGGGGGTTTTGCCTCAATTTTTTTGGGTGGGCTGAGACTATTTTTGGGTGGGCTAAAGCCCACCCAAAAAAGGCCTAGAACCGCCCCTGCTAATATAAAAGAGAAAGCTGCTGAACTGAATTGAGACGATGCGGGCATAGTTTTCAGTGATAAAAACTAGCCTATTTTTGCTCACACAGTTCCAGCTGAAACATGCAAGAGTAGCCTGCATATTTAGTATTGGGGCTATCCCATATTTATCCCATATCTATATTATATGTATAGGCTTTTCTGGCATGTAGGAGAATATCACCCTCACTCCATTTGAGGCTCCGTTTATGATATGCGCTGCGGTGATTAATAGTGATCATATTTCTCCAGGCATCGTTCAGGTGTTAAGACATAAAGTGGTAAGTAGGCTTAATTTAATTATGTAGCAGAGCCACAAATGTTTTTCTTGTTCTATTCTCAGTTGACTGCCATCTATTTTTCATATGGCGATCTTATATGAATGGTGAGTGACTCCAGAGAGCCGATTATATGGGTCTGTCATGGATTTTGATCTTATCCTCTGAAGCTAACCTGGTCGGGACCAGGTTAGCTTTGCAGCGTGAGTTGCCATGGTGATTGAACTAGGTTAGAAGTTAACTTGCTTTGTAGTACGGCTAAACCAGGTTCAAACTCAAACTTACTCGGATAAGTCATTAATCTAGCTACGTAGTACAGGCCTCTGCTCTCAGTCAGAATGTCAAAATATAAGCGATGTGATGTATACTTTTTGAGATATTAACGTTTGTTTGGCACAACTCATACTAGTTAACTGCCGCGGGGTTATGCATTTTTGGGTGGCAGTGACGTCACACTGATTCATCCTATAGGAAAACACTTTTTAAACTGAACCTATTTCTAGATTTGTAAAGATAAATATTTGTAAATAATGACATGTTTGAATATTGTGCAATGTCTCTCCTTTCTACCTAGGCTATTTGCCCCTGGTGAAACACTGCCACTATGTAAATACTTCTGTCTATTTTTCTTATACATATTCATGTCATGTCCTTAAATTGTACAGATGTCACAACTTTATTCTCTACTATGTACCTTTATCTATTTTTTTTTAAATGGCTGTCAATGACATCACAGGGGAGATGGGTATTTAAACCTCCCCCTTTTCATTGTTCTGCTTGACTCTGAGGAAGACAGTTCACCTGTCGAAACTTTTTCTATTTCTAGATTTATCTTAGTGTTACTTTGCCTTGTTTTTATTGATTGTATTGTACTGGTTATATGACTAATACTATACTAATACTGGTGGTAGGCTAGTACCTAATCGAGTTAAAATAATTACAAAGGTACTTATAGGAACATCACCCTGGACAATTTTTCTGTATGACTGTTTTGGGTCATGGGTTTCATACATTTTGTGGTCTAATTTGTGTCAGTTCAGGGGTCCTTGAAATGGAAAACTTTGAGAACCACTGCCTAAACATGTTTCTGCAGTTTAAGAATTCTCATAATAGAATGTTTAGGCATATGATATTCTCATATCATAATAATAATAGCAACAACAATAAATCCATTGAAGATCCAGCTGTATGGTCTAGGTTCAGTCAGCAGATGGCAGCAAAGCATCCAGAAGATATCCAGCTCAGGCAGATCCACACTCTGAAAGTCTAGTAGGAACAGTGCTCTCCATGCATTTCTAATGTAGATTTTTGTACTCCTCAAGGTGTCTAATAAGCAAATTTTGTTGTTACCCAATTGAAATAGTGTCCCATGGGTCCGTTTGGTGGCCATCTTTGCGGCATGTTGCAATGTCTGACGAAAATGGATAAGGGTCATAACCTTTGAACTAGACATCATACAGAGACAAATGAGACCACTTTTCTCTATGATTTTGGCATGAGAAATTGATTGAGAGGGTTGTTTTAATAATTTTAACAGGTTTGGTATAGTAAAACTCGAAACAATATGAAAAAAATAGTATAATTTACACTCAAAATCTTGCAACAAAAAAAAATCTGTCTACATATTAGTCCATGAGCCAGAAGGGTTGGGAATAATGCTCATAATGATTTTTGGCAAGGTATACATTTCTAGAGTTAGAAAATATGTGATAGCCTTGCACCAATGGTAGCTAAATGTGTGTTATCACTCGATTTATAACACCATGCAAAACACACTTTTCAAACCTAATAATTGAGGGACTTAGGAAAATTTGTGGCTAAGTTCATGCAAATCAAGTCTAAAAGCACCAGATTTTGCCAAGAATTAGCCTATGGCATGCTCTAACAATTGAGCGAGAGTGCCCAAGCCGGTGACCCCCGGGGTCACCATGGCGGCCAAATCCAATATGACCACATGCCCGAAAAAGCTTTTGGCTATAACTTTTGAAAGAGATGAGCTAGAAATACAGACTTGGTGTCTATCTTGTGTTTTTTGACCATTAGAAAGGTGTTGGAATGCTTATGTTTACTAGGGAAGATGTGTGTGGACCCCTAATCTGTAAATTTCTAAGATGACGGCTACCTGAATATGAGTGATGCTTTTAGCAAACTCTGTGTCCATTTTATGGTTTTTGAGTTTTAGAAACACATTGTAATACTCAGATTTATGTGAAACAACATTTATGTTATTTACCAATCACAAAGTAATCACACAGGTGAAAATAGAAATAGATGGGGTTGTAATTGAACGGGTGCACGAAAACAAGTTCCTAGGGGTTATAATGGATGATAAACTTAGTTGGAAACCACATACTAAACACATACAGTCCAAAATTTCAAGAAGCATTGCAGTCATAACAAAGCAAAACAGGTTTGGGATCATAAGTCACTCCACACTGTCTACTGTTCTTTAGTCTTGCCATATCTACATTATTGTGCTGAGGTTTGCGGAATTAACTATACAAATTAATTGCAGTCACTAATCACTGTCCAAAAGAGAGCAATAAGGACCATACACAAGGTTGGCTATCTGGAACAAACTAACACACTATTTTGACAGTCAAAATTATTAAAATGCACTGACATTGTATCAGATCAAACAGCAATAATAATGTACAAGGCAAGAAACAATCAAATCAACTACCAGAAAACATACAGAATTTGTTTCGGGGGTTATAACTTAAGGGGACAATATAATTTCAAAACTCTCAGTATACGTACAACTATGAAAGGTTTTTGTGTTTCAACTTCTGGTGTGACATTATGGAACCGTTTGAGTGAGGAACTGAAGCAATGATTTACCGCTATTACATGGTTACACCATAGACCCTGCACACTTTCAGCAATCATGACAAAACCTCTGATTTTGACTAGTACATCCTCCTTGATATATCTGCCAAGTTTCGCGATCATTGGACGGTGCGGAGTTACTGCCTTTTTTGTGTTAGGCCACAGCCATTTCTGGCGTTTGTGGTGCCCCCTTTTGGTCGAATTGCACACAATTTGACCCACATGATCTGTGATAATAATAATAATAATAATAATAAACATGGGTTTTATATAGCGCTTTTCTAGGACTCAAAGACGCTTTACAAACAAAGAAACACTAAAGGGGCGGGGATGACGTAAGTGCAACAGACAATGGACAAACACAACACAGGCACACAGGGATAGGCAGGGGGAGCTAGGAGAAGGCAGAGGAGAAGAGATGGGTTTTGAGGCGGGATTGGAAGACGGTGAGGGAGTCTGATTCTCTAATGTCCGGTGGGAGAGAGTTCCAGAGCTTGGGAGCTGCCCTGGAAAAAGCTCTGTCGCCGAAACTGCGGAGGTTGGATTTGGGAGTGGAGAGAAGGCCGGCAGAGGTGGATCGGAGGGAACGGGAGGGTTGGTAGGGGGAGAGGAGGTTGGTGAGATAAGGGGGGGCCAGTTGGTGGAGAGCTTTGTAAGTGATGACGAGGATTTTGTAGGTGATCCGGGAGGAGATGGGAAGCCAGTGGAGTTGTTGAAGGACTGGGGTGATGTGGTGCCAGGATTTGGTGTGGGTGAGGAGACGGGCGGCTGCGTTTTGGACCAGTTGGAGTTTATTGATGAGGGTGGAGTTGGTGCCGTAGAGGAGTGAGTTGCAGTAGTCCAGACGGGAGGAGATGAAGGCGTGAATGAGTGTTTCAGCAGCAGGGTGTGAGAGGGAGGACCGGATCTTGGCGATGTTGCGGAGATGGTAGAAGGAGGTTTTGACAATATGGTGGATGTGGGGCTCAAGGGAGAGGGTGGGGTCAAAAATTATGCCGAGGTTGCGTGCCTGAGGAGATGGGGAAACAGTGGTGCAGTCGATGGTGAGTGAGGGGTTGTTGAGTTTGCTGAGGGTGGATTTGGAGCCGATGAGGAGGAGTTCAGTTTTATTGCTGTTTAGTTGAAGGAAGTTGTGTTGCATCCAGACTTTTATTGCAGACAGGCAGGAGTTGATATGGGAGAGGGGTGGGTTCTGAGGGGATTTAGTGCTGAAGTAGATCTGGGTGTCGTCGGCGTAGCAGTGGAAGTTGAGGTTGAAGTGGCGGAGGATCTTACCAAGGGGGAGGATGTAGATGAGGAAGAGGAGTGGGCCGAGTACGGAGCCTTGGGGGACACCATGTGAGACTGTGGAGGGGGTGGAGGAGTGGTTGTGGAGGGAGATGAAGTGGGAGCGGTTGGAGAGGTAGGAGTGGAGCCACCTGAGTGCGGTGCTTTTGATACCGAGAGCCTCAAGTCTGGACAGCAGGATGGCGTGGCTCACGGTATCGAAGGCTGCACTCAGGTCGAGGAGGATGAGGAAGGTGAGGGATCCAGTGTCGGCAGAGGTGAGGAGGTCGTTGAGAACTTTGAGGAGTGCAGCTTCTGTGGAGTGGAGTGGGCGGAAACTGGATTGGAGGGGTTCAAAGAGGTTATTGGAGTGCAGGTGAGTTTGGAGTTGTGTGGCGACAAGGCGTTCCAGGGTTTTGGAGAGGAAGGGGAGGTTGGAGATGGGCCGGTAGTGGTTGAGGATGGAGGGGTCGAGACCAGGTTTCTTGAGGATTGGGGTGACAGAGGCGGTTTTGAAGGCGGAGGGGACAATACCATGGGACAGGGAGGAGTTGAAGAGATTGGTGAGGTAGGGGCAGAGGACCGGGAGGCATGATTTCAGCAGGGGGGTGGGGAGGGGGTCGAGGGAGCAGGTTGTGGGTTTCGATGAGCTGATGAGTTTGGAGATGGTTGAGGGGGTAACTGGAGTGAAGCAGGAGAGGCGGCAGTGTGGGGGAGGGGTAGGCAGGTCAAGAGGGATGGAGAGGAGAGGGGCTGGAGTAGGGGCTGCTGGGTCAGACACGGGGGATAGTGACTGATGGATGGTGGTGATTTTGTCTGCAAAAAACTGTAGGAAAGAGTTGCATAGGTCGGGTGTGGAGGTAGGGAGGGCGTCGGTGCGGGGTTTGAGGAGGTTGTTGACGGTGGAGAAGAGTGTTTTGGAGTTGTGGCTGGGGTCGTTGATGATGGAGGAGTAGTAGGCGGACTTGGCGGCAGTGAGGGCTTCTTTATAGGTGGAGAGGTGGATTTTGAATGCTTGAAGATGGACGGTGAGTGGGGTTTTCTTGTAGAGTCGTTCCAGTTGGCGGCCAGTTTGCTTCATGGTGCGGAGGTGGGGTGTGAACCAAGGGGCAGAGGAGTTGAAGGAGATGGTTTTGGTTTTGCGGGGGGCAAGGGAGTCGAGGGAGGCAGACAGTGTGTCGTTGAGGAAATTGGTGAGATCATCAGGTGAGGAGGAGGCTGGGTGCAGGGTGAGAGCTGTGGTGAGTAGGTCGGAGAGTTGCAGAGGGTCAAGTGCTTTGGTGTTCCGGAATGTTATTTGTCTGAGGTTAAGGGGGCGTGGGGAGGGGGATGAGACAGTGAACTGGATGAGAGTGTGGTCAGACAGAGGGAATGAAGTAGGGTGGATGTTGAGAACCGGTAGATTGGCAGAGCAGACAAGGTCGAGGATATGGCCTTTGACGTGGGTGGGGAAGGTGACGTGTTGGGTGAAGTTGAAGTTGTCCAGGAGAGAGGTGAGGTCGGATGCAGGTTTACAGGTGGGTGAATCAATGTGGATGTTGAAATCGCCGAGGAGGAGTAGACGGGAGGAGAGAGATGAGGCTATTGTGAGGACTTCGGTGAGGTCGGACAGGAATGATGGGTGGGGTTTAGGTGGACGGTAAATGAGTAGAACAGTGATGGAGCAGCAGGTTTTGAAAGCCAGGAGTTCGAAAGATGAAACTGAGGGGAGGGTGAGTTCTGTTAACCGGTAGTGTTGTTTGAAAATGACAGCCAGGCCACCTCCACAACGGGAGGGGCGGGGTTTGGAGATGTAATTGAATCCAGGGGGAGATGCTTGGTTGAGGGACAAGAAATCATTGGGTTGTTGCCAGGTTTCGGTGAGGAGGAGAAAGTCGAGTGAATTGTCAAGAATTAGTTCATGCAGGAGGGGGGCTTTGTTATTAAGTGACCGGGTGTTGAGGAGGGCGAAGGTGGGTGAATGGGAAGGTGGGGTAGTGAGGGCACGGTGGAGAGGACGGAGGTTAGCCAGGTTGACAGAGCAGGGGGGTGTAGTGGAGGGGGGGCGGTGGGAGCTTATGGTTTGGATGAAGGAGATAGTGGAGGAATGTGAATGGCGGGAGTGTTTGGGGCCACGCTGGAGGTATGGGCGATGGCGGAGGATGCCAGCAGTGCGAGCAGTGATGAGGGCAGTGGGGGGTAACCAGTAGTTATTGTTAAGAAGTAAAAGTTGATGGGAAGAGTAGTGGAGGTGGAGGGGGGGCAGGTAGGGAGACCAGGGTGTACCATGCAGCAGAAGGGTGGGGTTAGCGGGGATAGAAAGGGTTAGTAATGTTAGTAGATAGGAGAGAGGGTTTAGTAGGGGAGCCATAGGGATAGATAGATAGTGCGTGAGTGGGATGTAACGTTAGCAGCAGTGGGAGTAAGCACGGGGAGTGAGTGAGCTACTCGCAGTACCGAGGGGAATTGGATGAGTGCAGCCAGGGGAAGATGAAATCCAGAGGAAGGGGGAAATCCGGGAAAATGAGTGGTCCAGTAAAAATAAAAAAGTGGAAGTCCGAGTGTGAATAATCCAGAAAACGTTAGCGGGACAGAGCGAGCAGGGCAGCTCCAAGCAGGCCAGGTGTAGCGCTAGCCGGCGGCTAACAGATGTTGTTGTTGGCTACCGTTAGCCGGCTAGCAGAGGGCAGGGAGAGTGAAGTAGCGAAAGACAGACAGACACGATGAACAGGGGAAGACAGAAAAGGATAAAACAAACAAAAGTCGATGGGGAAACAGAAGAAAATAGGTGAAAAGCAAAATAAAACATACTGACAGAGGAGCGGCAGCCACAGACGGCGCCAGCAGTGCCCACCAGCAGCCACAAACACACACACGCACAGTACAGGAAGTGACGAAGTGACTGTGATGATCTCAGAACATCTCCACCAAACTTCCACCAAGTTATGACAATTGAGCTGAGAGGCCACGCCCTCTCACAACTTTAAGGGTTAATATCTCTGAAATTAAAGTAGATTTTAAACATCCAAGGATTGTAGAGCTTGCTCCATAGATGCTTCCTGGCGATTTTGGTGGAAATCTGTCTAGGAGGAGATGTCGAAAATGTGTTTTCCAAACTTTTCAAAATATCTCAAACATTTTCGAGGCGGACCTTGAGGGTCCTTGAGGCAAATTTGTAGAGCAGGTTCACCTGAACATGTGGAAAAAACTTGCTTGAAAATCGGACAAACAGCGAGGAGTTGTGGCCTTCAACGTGAAACCTTTAATTATAGTGTCACCTTCAGAAACTAGCACCCAATATCCGTCATTGTGCCAAATTTCAGGTCTCTGCGATTTTACCAACTCACGGGAATTTGCGTCGAGGCAGATGAACAATGAGAACAATAAAATATTAGAAACAAAATGTTGGCAGACCAACAAAGTCATATTTACATAAAAACATCAATACAGTACCTCAAGGTGCATTAGCACCCCTACATTACCCAACAATCAATTGAAATAATCTTAGTAAAACACAGTTTCATGTTAAAATGATTTGCTTGGCCTACCCAGAGGACATGCGCACATCAGGAGTGAGTAGGCATGAAGCTGACACACCTGTGCTCCATGAGCGTCTTATTAGTTTGTGTAACTCACTCTTGATTGGCCAAGGGCTGTCCTGGGTCCTAGTATCCCCCTACTACAATGGTTTTAGTCTCTATAGCCTATAGCCAAGTGTTGAGCAATGCAAAACTCAAGGCTCCAACACAAGAGTCCAGAAATGAATGAGTGACACGGTGGCTCTGTCCATATTTTCATACCATCAATGGTTCCGAGCTTCTGAGTCCAATTTTACAATGAGATGCACCCACTTTAACCCTGCAGGTGTAATTATTACTTCAGACTAACTAATAAAGTAATAAAACCACTAGTAAACCAGTAGGCGGCGACTGGCCTGCTGTTCAGTGAGTGGCCTGACTGCGGGCACACACCATTTTTTTTTTTGCAGGCCAGGCCAGGCCAGGCCAGGCCAGGCCAGGCCAGGCCACCGGGCATTTGCCCGACGTGCCCAATTATGCAGTCCGCGCCTGTGTGTGTCTGTGTGTTTGTGTTTGTGTGTGTGTGTCACACCAACACAGACACAAGAGGCAGATGTTGGTTTATGTAATAAAATTATGTATTACAAAATACTACCTCCACAGGTTCTTGTCTGGTGAGCCTGGCCACACCCACTTTCCCATCAGGTGGGGACTCCTCTTCAATTTGCCTGCAAGTGGTGAAAGCCGCCTTCTCCCAAGCTCCTTTCGCCTTACGTAGAATGGTGGAGGTGAATGCAGTCATCCCTCTGTGGTCTTCCTGAAACAGAGCCATCCAACATTGGTTAAACAAATTCATTCCCAGAATCCTCTTGTCTGACCCCAAGCACTCATCTTTTACAATTACAACCCCCTTGTCTAAGACTCTTTTTTTCTTTTTTCTTTTTTATTGCTTCAGTCTCTGTGGTCGCACCCGGTGCCTTTCTGGGTACCGGCGTTTTACCGGCGTTTTACCGGAGTGCTTTCACTGGCTGTGGGTGTTTTAGGCGTTGGCGGCCTCTCGACAGACAGTTCAGGTGGTTCAGTGAGAACAG
This sequence comes from Poromitra crassiceps, assembly GCF_964638095.1. Taxonomy (NCBI): domain Eukaryota; kingdom Metazoa; phylum Chordata; class Actinopteri; order Beryciformes; family Melamphaidae; genus Poromitra; species Poromitra crassiceps. The sequence goes on along the minus strand of NC_139624.1, from coordinate 1,832,844 downwards.
GGGGTGATGTCAGGCTCACTGGTGTACTGGGTGAAATCTGTGGAACAACACAGTCCATAGCTACTGATGGCACATTCTCGGCCACGGGTGGAAACAGCTTAGCTGGGGGTCTTACCACAGTCTGTCGCCATGGCAACATGTGGTCGACATGCACTGTGCGCTGTCTCAGTCCATCTTGAACCATGTAAGTGACATTTCCCAGTCTCTCAAGAACAGTTCCCTGAATCCATTTCTCCACTCCCCCCCTGAAATTTCGGATGCGGACTGTCTCTCCTTCCAGGAAGGAACGAACGGGGGAGACTCCATGGTCATGATAGCTTTAGCAAACTGAAAAGGGTTTGGATCTGGCATTTCAAGAACAACTCCGCTGGCGTCTGACCAGTCACAGTGTGGGGTGTACTGCGATACATCAGAAGAAAATTTGCCAGACGGTGAATGAGTGGTATTTGGATTTGCACTGATCTCTCTGCTGCCCCATTTGACGTGGGGTGGTATGCAGGTACAGCAGTGTGTTTGATTCCATTCCTCTCCAGGAACTGAGTGAACTCCTTAGACACCAGCTGAGGACCATTATCTGATACCACCAGCTCCTCTGGTAATCCATACGATCCAAACAGGCCCCGCAGCACTTCAATGGTGTTGTGAGAGGTGATAGAGGACATGGGGAACACTTCTAACCATTTTGAATGGCTATCGATCAGCACTAGAAAGTATTGCTTATCCTTTTCAGCAAAATCAATATGTATTCTTTGCCACACTATTTCAGGCCATTTCCAAGGGTGTAGCGGTGCCACACCTGACATTTTCTGTACAGCTTGGCAGACAGGGCAACCTTGCACCAGCTCTTGTATTTCACCATCACAGCCTGGCCACCAGAGGTAGCTGCAGGCGAGCGCCTTCATACGACAGATACCTGGATGCTCATGATGTAGATCTTCCAGCAATCTCTGTCGATAAGCTGGGGGTATGATGACTCGCTGTCCCCAGAGAAGGCAGCCTTGTTCTGCTGACAACTCATGTCTGCGTATAAAGTATGGCTTCAGCGCTTCGTTCTGCACATAGCCAGGCCATCCATTCATAGTGTAGCTCCAAACCTTGCTGAGTAATGGATCTTTCAAAGGCTGCGTTTCCCAACAAAGAAGCTTCTTAAGGAGTTAAGAAGCTTCTTAAGGAGTTCAGAAGGCTCCAAAGAAGTGTTTCCCAAACGCCTTCTTAACAGCCTTCTTAACACATCGCTAAAGAAGGCTCTTAACTCATTCTCTGCCAAAGACGTACCCGGACGTACTTTTAACAATGGCGTTCTGTGCCAAAGACGTACTCGGACGTACTTTCATGTTTTGGGTGTTTACATTACATCAGACACTTTCCCAGCCTGTGACATTGTTTCAAGTCAAACTGATAAAAGGAACCCGCTAGTTTAGTATTCATGGGTGGAGCCTGTGGTCGAAACAGAGTCCGACCCAGAGTTCTCGGATGGCGACGATGGCGAGGAAGACGCCGGCATTTTTGTTGTTGCTCCACGACGGAGCGCCAGGGCGACGAAGGCTCCCCTTCACAGCGTTCTGATCCGTCTGACACAGATGAATCGGAGGAGGAGAAATGGGTGCCACTTGGAGAGAGCGATGACGATGGTAAAAAGTAGCCTATTTTTTGTATCGCGTTTGAGATGAAATGATCACACACAGCCGTCTGTGTCACATAAACATTTCAAAGTTTACAGCACTAACGTAGCTATTGTGTGATCTTCTGTGCTAACGTTAGTTATGAGAGGTAACGTGACAGCAGGTAACGTTACAGCACTCGTTATTCCTGTGTGTGTGTGTGTGTGTGTGTGTGTGTGAGAGAGAGAGAGAGAGAGAGTGTGTGAGTGTGACCACATAAGGGTTCGTTCCATTTGTTTATGCTTTTATCAAGCTAAGCTAAAAATCCACATGGCAACTGTAAAAGTAAATTATTTATTTGATTTTGTGCACATATTTATCATACTTTGATATTTTGTGTTTTCAGACTCTGAGTCGATGGAGGCGCAGTCCAGTCCTAGTCCCAGTCCTGTGTGTAGTCCTACACCACCTATTTCGGAAAGACCATGTCTCGAAATAGGTTCCAACTTATTCTGAGGTTCTTCCATTTTACTGACAATACTGTAGCAAGGAGGCTGCGGCCAAGCCTCATCTGTCAAGAAACCCCAGGGGCCAGACTCTCTCTCTCTCTCTCTCTCTCTGTAGCCGCTCACTGAGTTAGTAATTTATCTTTTAATGGAGTTGTATTAGTTTTAAATTATGTTCCCACTTGCACTTCTTTGTTACACGTATTTACGTTGTCTGTCTTGTCTCCATGGGGACCACAATGGAAATAAGCCTTCGGGCTTTATTGTGTTTTTATCCTCGGTGATATGTTGTCTTATGTCCTGTTTTTATCACCAAATAAAGTCAATCAATCAATCAATCACTCACTGGGCGGGATGGACTGACACAGCTCCCTCAAATACATTCTCTTATTTTTTATTTTTTATTTATTTATTTGGGAAAACAAATACTGTATATGTCTGATGTGTCACTGAGGCAAAAAATAAAAGGCTCAAAAGAGAGTTCTGCTTGAAACGGTGTCCTTCACTAAAAACCTCTTTTTCTCCTATTTCTCTCCCAAGGAGGACATTTTAGTGAAAACAAGCTAACTTCCACTGCTTGTAACTAAACAAGGAAACATGGTAGAGATTCAGGCCCCTATCGTTGCATCGGCGCAGTTTCTAGGCCGAGCGGCAGGCGCAGATCAAAGCAGTGGGCGTGGAAAGGCGCACTTGATATCGTCGTGCTGGCGCTAGATGCAGCCCAAAGCATTACAACCACGCCTTTTAGGCGTAAAATTATGCACCGTCATGCTCATTGGATAAGTGCAATAAACGAATCGCACGCTTGCCTTTTTAGCTCCAATTCCAGTGATCCCGCAAAACCAGACGAAAGCCAAACGCTCTGCCCCCCCCCCCCCCCCCTCCCTTCATCCAGCCTGTCTGTCTGCATTATAGGCTATTATTCCATATTATTATGCTTCTCAAACCAATCTAACTGCAGTTTCAATACTGCAAGCATGTAAATACGCTACACTATAGCAAGATCAAAGTGAAAATAATGTACTAAACGCATCAGCTAGAAAAATATAGCCTATTAGATTGGTGAAAGTTTGTCCAGAAAGATATCGTTTTCTCTCCCCTGCTGCAGGTAGAATGATGCACATAAATATACCCTACATTATGTAAAGTCATTGCATAAATGTGTTTTTATTGTAAAACTAAATGTGGAGTAGGGCGAAGTTATTGGAGCGCACATCACAGTATAGCAGATGACAGTAGAAGCTTCCGAAGCGCGTTCCGCTGTCACTTACCTAAATCACGCTAAATCCACACAGGGTATATATAGGCTCAAGAGGACATATATGTTTCACATAGGGTGGTGTTTCATTTCATGTTTTATTTGGTCCAATATTGAAATGTTCGACAATTGCAGGTTGTCTTACCATTACACATTATTTTAGATCTACCTTTTATATCTATTTCGGCTCTATTTAGTAGCGAAATGGAGGACCCAATTGCATGCTGGGAGTGGACATTCACAGGCAGTAAACTTACAACTGCTATTTCCTATGGGAAGCTGGGTGCTGCTATGTGTTGTGTCTGTTTGAGCGAGGGAGTCAGAGAGAGAGAGAGAAGGGTGACTCAGAGGCAGAAGAGCACTGGCGCACTGAATAGGCCTGGTTTCAGAGAGAGACAGAGAAGGGTGACAGGGGAGAGGCACAAGTGCACTGGCGCAGTGAATAGGCCTGGTTTTCAAAGGCGCAAAGCGCTAAATTTAAGGCAGGTGCCAAGATATCAGTACGCCGAGATTTAAGGCCGACACGCCCACTTTGGCCCATTCTGGGACTGCGCCACGCCCATTCGGCCTAAAGCGCATTTGGCAGCGTAAAGCCATATTGATATCGTCCCAAAACAGGCGCAAGGCACGTTTTTTTGCGGTTAAGGCCCGTTTTAGTGCCGAAGGCCTGTGGGAGAATAGGGCCCTCAGTTTTTTACAAGGGGTAAGAAGAGAGTCTCTGCTTTATTGTGAGATATGTTGTGTAATTTTATTCCTAGCACAGAATATTCTGTGGGTCCTGGAAGATCAGGAAATATGCTCAAAATCCTGGCACTGGGAGCACACAGACCGAAATGACCCTGGCAGAGAATGAGTTAAGAAGCATCTTAACTGGAGCTGTCCACCATCTCGATGTGAGAGGTCCTCTGTGGCCCACTAGATGGCACTCTGAGCCCACCAGTGGGCCACGACCCAGTGGTTGAGAAATACTGTTGTAGAATAACCTAATCGTGGTCATGTTAAACAAGAACTTCTTCTATTAAACATTATTTATTTCAGAGATGGACTGCAGTTCAAATTGCTTTATATACACAGCGTACAACAAAATTGCGAGAAACACTACAGAATTTAAGCGACCTTGGGTTCTGTGAAAGGTGCTATATAAATCCACAACATTCTTATTATAAAAGGAATCCATTCTCATTAGAGGAATATAGCCTACAGTAAAACATTTAAAACACAAGTAACCATACATAGAGGGGAGATTTTCAAGTGTTCCCCAATTTTAAACACTAAAGGGTGCATGAAAGAAAGGAAAAAGGGAAAAACACAAGAGGAACAGTGGACACAAGTATCTCCTTTTGCCTGACGCGGCTGGATCTGCCAGTGTTTCGTCATTAAAAAGGTGTTAAGAATGCCCCAGACCCTTCTTACAAAACCTTCTTAACGAAAGATCATCTTAGCGCTAAGAAGCTTTTGGGAAACACAGCCTTCTTAACGAAAGATCATTTTAGGCTAAGAAGCAATCGGGAAACGCGTTGGCTTCTTACGGGAGCCTTAACTCATTGAGTGCCATGGACGAACATGTTCGTCAATTGGTTTAGTAACGTAGAGTGCCAAGGACGAACATGTTCGTCAATTGCGTTTTTTGGCGGTGGGACGTTGATCAAAGCCTTCTGTATCTCCTGTACAAATATTGTAGCTATTGGGTGTGTATAACCTATTTTACAGACCCATAGGTGGCGACAGTGCTCTCCAGATTAGAGAAATGTCCGAAATATAGCCTGAAAAAGCCCCCTGATCAAAGAGAAAGTCAAGTCAAGTCAAGTCAAGTTTATTTATATAGCCCTAATTCACAAGCATGTCTCAGAGGGCTTCACAGAAAGTATAGCTAATTCTAGCTGACACAACAGTAACAAGAATATACAGAATAAAGATAACATTTGAACAATTGATAATATAGAAAATATAGGAATGAGGGGAGAGCAGAGGAGAGAGCAGGAGAAGGGAGAAGAGCAGGGGGAATGTGAGAGAGTGATGGGGTGGGGAGGGAATGGGAGATGCTGGAGGGTATAGGAGGTGGGGAAGGAGCAAGAGGAGAGAGCAGGAGGGGGGAAGGGAGGGGAGGTGTGGGGGAGAAGAGAGCAGGGGGAGGGAGGAGGTGGGGAGAGAATGAGCAATATAGACGGAGGAGAGGGGGGAGGTGGGGAGAAAATAGGAAATGTGGAGGAGGAGAGAACAGAGAAGGAGAGATGAGGGTGCAGGGGAGGGAGAGCCAGGGTAGAGAAGCAGGGGGAGTGTGAGGGAGGGAGGAGGCGGGGAGAAAACGGGGAAACGCGGAGGAGGAGGGAACAGAGAAGGAGAGACGCAAGGGGAAATGCGGAGGAGGAGGGAACAGAGAAGGAGAGACGGGAGGGTGCAGGGGAGGGAGAGCCAGGGTAGAGGTAGGGTCTAGGGTTGGGGGGGGGGAGGGAGTAGGATACGGGCCCGGATTAGGGCGAGGGTGGGGAGAAAATGGGAAATGTGGAGGAGGAGAGAACAGAGAAGGAGAGGCGGGAGGGTGCAGGGGAAGGAGAGCAGGGGGAATGTGAGAGAGGGGAGAGCAGGAAGTGGCAGGGATTCAGGAAAATAGGGGAGAAGAGGAGAAGGAGGAGGAGCAGAAGGAGGGAGAAGGAGGTGGGGAAAGAATGGGAAATGTGGAGGAGGAGAGAACAGAGAAGGAGAGATGGGAGGGTGCAGGGGAGGGAGAGCAGGGGGAACGCGAGAGGGAGGAGGCGGGGGAGGGAACAGACCTCTCCGCTCCCTCCTCCTCCATCCCCCCCCCCCCCCAGAGAGGACAGAGAGGAGGAGAGAACAGAGAAGGAGAGGTGGGAGGGTGCAGGGGAGGGAGTGCAGCGGGAATGTGAGAGAGGGGAGAGGAGGAGAGAACAGAGAAGGAGAGGTGGGAAGGTGCAGGGGAGGGAGAGCAGGGGGAACGCGAGAGGAGGAGGCGGGGGAGGGAACAGACCTCTCTGCCCCCTCCTCCTCCACATCCCCCCCCCCCAGAGAGGACAGAGAGGAGGAGAGAACAGAGAAGGAGAGGTGGGAGGGTGCAGGGGAAGGAGTGCAGGGGGAATGTGAGAGAGGGGAGAGGACAGAGAGGAGGAGGGAACAGAGAAGGAGAGGTGGGAGGGTGCAGGGGAGGGAGAGCAGGGGGAACGCGGGAGGAGGAGGCGGGGGAGGGAACAGACCTCTCCGCCCCCTCCTCCTCCACACCCCCCCCCCCCCAGAGAGGACAGAGGAGAGGTGGGAGGGTGCAGGGGGAGGAGTGCAGGGGGAATGTGAGAGAGGGGAGAGGACAGAGAGGAGGAGAGGTGGGAGGGTGCAGGGGAGGGAGAGCAGGGGGAACGCGAGAGGAGGAGGCGGGGGAGGGAACAGACCTCTCTGTTCCCTCCTCCCCCCCCCCCCAGAGAGGACAGAGAGGAGGAGAGAACAGAGAAGGAGAGGTGGGAGGGTGCAGGGGAAGGAGTGCAGGGGGAATGTGAGAGAGGGGAGAGGACAGAGAGGAGGAGAGGTGGGAGGGTGCAGGGGAAGGAGTGCAGGGGGAATGTGAGAGAGGGGAGAGGACAGAGAGGAGGAGAGAACAGAGAAGGAGAGGTGGGAGGGTGGAGGGGAGGGAGAGCAGGGGGAACACGGGAGGAGGAGGCGGGGGAGGGAACAGACCTCTCCGCCCCCTCCTCCTCCACATCCCCCCCCCCCCAGAGAGGACAGAGAAGGGGAGGGGGGAGGAGTGCAGGGGGAATGTGAGAGAGGGGAGAGGACAGAGAGGAGGAGAGAACAGAGAAGGAGAGGTGGGAGGGTGCAGGGGAGGGAGAGCAGGGGGAACGCGAGAGGAGGAGGCGGGGGAGGGAACAGACAGACCTCTCTGCCCCCTCCTCCTCCACACCCCCCCCCCCCCCCCCCAACCCTAACCCCCCCCCCCCCAGAGAGGACAGAGAAAGCGCTCATGCTGCAGCCCAGAGCCATGTAGATTGCTCTGGCTGCAACTGACGGTGCCTGGCAACAGCAGTCAATCCGCGCACACAACTGAGCTCCTCTGCCTCTGTCTGTCTGTCTGCATAGTTTCTTCACACGGTTAGCCCAACGCTTTCCCTGCAGTCCGGCTTGGCATTTCGTTGTCGCGCTGCCTGGGAGGCGGCGCACAAAAAGCACTCCGAAAATAGACGCTGGGTGCGTGAGGCTGTGTGTTACTAGTGTGGGGAGGAGTTTGTAGCTGAGGGGGGGAGAGGGGGGTGGGGCACCCAGGGCAGCACACAACTACACCACGTCACTACATCAGAAAATATTAGCTAGAGTCAGTGAATGTGCTTGAAACGTTGCATTTCACAAAAGGCTGAATATCTCAGCTTCTCGATAGAAATGCCTGTATTTGCTGTTTTTGACCTATCTTCTCCTATCTGATAACTAAAGAACGGAAAATGGTATCAATAAACTTTTTTTTGCTGATGATACAATAGAGCCTCCTTGTTCTTTTTGCGTGTTCTGTGTTTACATAGTAATATCACACAATATTCTGTGGGCCTCGAGAAATCACTGAAAACGCTCTGAACTTCTGGCACTGGGAGCGTCCGTTCTCCAAAAGTGGCTGGCACTCAATGAGTTAAGAAGGGTCAAAGAAGCTTCTTAGTGCTAAGAAGCTTTTGGGAAACGCATGCCTTCATAACAAAAGATCATCTTAGGCTAAGAAGCAATGGGGAAACACGTTTGCTTCTTAAGGGGGCCTTAAGAAGGGTTAAAGAAGCTTCTTAGTGCTAAGAAGCTTTTGGGAAACGCAGCCAAAGTAGCTTTCTCAATGTCTTCAGCACACACTGGTAGATCCTCCACATGTGAGAAGTAAAAATACTCCCCTCTGCTGCTGATTCAACCCGTTCTCACGCTGAGCGTGTAGCATATTGACGCTTTGTCCCGTCCCTTGTGCGTCGCTTGTTACTAACATGGTACCCTTGAGCGACACATGGAACGACTTGGGCTTTCCGTCTAAACTCAATGCAAACCCATGGAAGTAATCTTTGACGCTTATGGCAACTGCTCCCCCATTAGCCTAACTGCTCCCTCATCAGCCTAACTGCTCCGCCGTTAGTCAAGTGCTCCCCCATTAGGCTCTGGAGGAACTAACCTCTCCCAGACCCTAACCCTAAACCTAACCTCTCCCACCCCCCATGCCTAAACCTAACCTCCCCCAGACCCTAACCCTAACCCTAACCTCTCCCACCCCCATGCCTAAACCTAACCTCCCCCAGACCCTAAACCTAACCTCTCCCACCCCCCACGCCTAAACCTAACCTCCCCCCAGACGCTAATGGGGGAGCAGTTGCCATAAGCGTCAAAGATGACTTCTATGGGTTTGCATTGAGTTTAGTCGGAAAGCCCAAGTCGTTTCATGGGTCGCTCAAGGGTACCATGTTAGTAACAAGTGGCGCATAAGGGACGGGACAAAGCGTCAATATGCTACGTGCTCGGAGTGAGAACGTGTTGGCTGTGTTGTCCGCCGAGACTCGGGGGAGGCATAACAAAGCATCAGCATTTGCATGATCAGCACCCTTCTTGTATTCAATCTCATAAGTGTAGCCTAAGCCATGAGAATGAGAACCCAGCGTTGCATTCTTTGTGCTGCCAGAGTTGGAATTGCTGAATTTGGTCCCAGTATGGCTAGCAGTGGCTTGTGATCCGTGAGAAGTGTGAACTTTCTCCCGTACAGATCCTTGTGGAATTTCTTGACTCCGAAGATGATGGCAAGTGCCTCTTTTTCAATTTGGGCATACTTCCTCTCAGCATCTGTTAGTGTCCTAGACGCAAAAGCCACAGGATGTTCCTCCCCATTCTCCATGACATGAGAAATGACCGCACCCACCCCATAAGGTGATGCGTCACACGCAATCTTCAATGGCAGGCGTGTGTCAACACCTTATTTTGTAGCAGTAGCTGCTTTGCATTTTCAAATGCCTTTTGACATTCAGTTGTCCAAACCCATGTTGTCTCATTTCTCAGCAGCTGGTGCAGAGGTTGGAGAAGGGTGGATGGGTTTTCCATGAAACGACTGTAATAGCTTAGAACGCCTAGAAACGACTTCAGTTCCATGACGTTTGTTGGCTCAGGGCTTTTGTTATGGCTTCCACTTTTTCATCAGTAGGGTGGAGGCCCTCCTTGTCGATGCGGTGTCCCAAATACTGCACACTGCCCTGGAGAAACTTGCATTTTGATAGCTTCACTCTGACGCCATGTTTCTCAAGGCGTGTGAGCACCTCCTCCAGCTTTTTGAAGTGCTCCTCCTCAGAGGAGGCAGTGATCCCGTGCTGAGTGTCTTCCGTTACATCTATAACATGATTGCTGCCCCCCAGTGTCTTTTTTAAAACCTCTCGCTTTGTTATTATTTTCCCGTCTGAATTGCCCTTTCCTCCCCTTGTCAGAAAAAGCTTGAAAACTTGACAGGGCATTTACCTGTTGAGATCCGCTGTGTCCTGAAAACTCCATTGTATTACTGGACGCAAGCTCCATTGACATTGCGATCTCACATGCCCTCGGAAAAGTCAGATCCTTCTCCGACAGTAGCCTGCGCTGCACAGCATCCGAACACAGCCCACTCACAAAGCGATCCCTCAGGGCTTCATCCATGTACTGTCCAAAACTGCACGTAGCTGACAGCTGCCTCAAAGCCAGCATATAATCAGAAACAGTCTCTCCTTCTTTCTGGTTACGTTTCTGAAAACGGAAGCGTTCAGCTATCACTATTGGTGCGGGCTTGTAATGTGCACTCAACGCTCTCGTCAGTTCATCATACTGCAACGTACTCGGCATATGTGGAGACACCAAGTTCTTCAGCAGCTTGTAAGTGTCCGCCCCAATCACAGAAAGAAAAACACACACTTTCTTATCATCGTCGACTTCATTCGCCAACATCCACTGCTCAAGACGCTCCAAATATGAATCAAAATCCTCCTTTGACTCCATATATTCATCCACGCGACCCACTTGCCACGCCATGTTAGCCAGCAAATGCTAACTGTTAGCTTGACACGTCCCTGGTTCCTCCACAAAATGCCGTGTTTTGTCTTCTTACAACCAGTGAACTGTCTTTTTTTCGTCGGCGGCCTTTGTCACGCGGCGGAATTCTTTTTAAATCCTTGTCGCCATTTGTGATATATTGTTCATCTTCAATAATCACACAGGAAGTTCTCAGAACACGTCTTTACTGTTCAACACACATATCAGGACTGGCAATACAATTTAATGTGCTAGGCTAGCAGGAACACATCCGGTTTACAGAATCACAACTGCATTTATATTTATCACCGCAAGGCGGCATCAAAACCACTCTATTACCACTCTCTTGGAGCATTAGCACTGCAGGCCTCCCACAGCTGTCCCATTGAAAGTGCCCACCTGAGCGTGGTCTTCGTTGGTAGTGGCCATGTTCCGGCTTCTCTAGCATAGAAAATAGCATGGCTGGCAGAGAGGAATTGGCAATAGAGCTAGCCTCCATTTTCAGCCACAAGGGGCCCCTGGGAGTTAAATTGCCAGGAGTTCCTATGGGCTGATATATGTGCCACCTCAAATTGAATTTGAATTGCTCAACTTGAATTCGAAATTTTTCATTTTGAATTTGAATTGCTCTTTTTGAATTCGAAATTTTTCATTTTGAAATTGAATTGCTCTATTTGAATTCGAATTTTTTTATTTTGAAATTGAATTGCTCTATTTGAATTTGAATTGCTCTATTTGAATTAGAATTTTTTCATTTTGAAATTGAATTGCTTTTATATTTTGAAATTTTTATTTTTTAATGTGAGTTGAAAAACTGAATCTGAATAGCATAATATACCTACATAAATCAAATCCAGTCAAGAACATGGGAAAATATGTAATTTAAAAATGGAAAGCATGTAGGAACCCTGCCAATCATCTTGCATATTGATATTTGTGGCTGTGAAGAACAGTCTTAATCTATACAGTGATATGCAGGCTATCATTAAATTTTATAAAACATGTACAGTACTTGTTAGTAGTTTCATGTTTGGTTTTACCTGTAATAAATAAGGACATTTATATATGTGCCTTTTATTTACCATCACAGCATAAATGACAATGCATAACCCCTCCTAATGTGATGTCAGAAAATCTAAGTAATTATGCATGACATTACATTTCAGGGCATAGAATATTTTTTTATTCCAAAATAACAGATGTGGGACACAATCAATTAACTATTCATACTGTTTGCAACAGTAACATTTACAGTGCTGAATAATGGAGTTGCATGAATATGAGTGTGCACTGATGATGTGGCCTGCAAAGATGGGTTAGTGTTAGTGACCGGCAGCATTTAATTTAGAAATGTTATAGTGGAACCTACATAGAAAGAAGTTTTACCTGGGCACTTCACAGACTGCCTGGAGTAAAGACATATGGAGCACTCTTTTCTGTCTCCACGTTTATTAATAGGGGCTGAGTGACATTTTGACAGGTAATCTTCTTCTAGTCTTCTTCAGAGTAAAAAATACTTCAATGTTAGACTTTTTTAAATGTTAGTTGTACAAAATCCCCCCACCAGTTCAGCCCCACCTAACCAGCCACACCTGGGGCCCTGATTGAGCTGCACATGGGCTCAATAAAGGGTGGTTGATTGGGTGAAGCTCAGTAGGCCATGTATGCTGTTGAGAGGAGGCTGCTCTGCTCTGTTCTTCCCAATTGATTGTCCATGTGCAGATGCATCGTTTGAAGTGTTAGTTTATTATAGTTAGTTCCTTTGAATATTGATTGAGTATTTGATTTGAATTAGATTTATTATATTACTTTACAGTTTAATTTGTTTTCCCTTGTTTGATCAAATCCTTTGTTAATACCTTGTTTGTCTTTTAGGCCAAATCATCTGTCCACATGATTTTCCATCATTAATCAAGGGATTTGGTTTGTAAATAAAAACCCTGGCATTAGTTCCTCTGAATCCTCCTCATTCCACCTGGATGTCTCACTTGCTGAGGCTACACCTGTAACCTCCACCTTTATAGTTTAACACAGTGTTAGTGTCAGAGGTATGCACCTTGCTGCTACAAACTGAACATTTTCTAGTTGGAAAAAATAAGATTACTATATACTATAATTAATTGGGCTATATTTCATATGCTACATTTCAAAAGACAATCTGTGACGACATGTTTCCTGTCACACCTAGCCCTCATTCGCAGCTTGACAGAAAACGTTGTTCAGGCTCTGGAGATCTGGGATGTACTGGTAGTCCTTTATCAATGCTCTCCAAAACACATCCTACAGGAGAACATAAAACTGTTATTCTTTGCAATTATTTTAAAAATCAATGCTAAAACATTTTAGGTTAAAATATTGACACGAGTAACTGGTGAGCTGCAGATGATGTAAACGTTTGTAATAAATGTTATCTCTTCTACTTCAACCTCTGTCTAGTCTGGTCAATTATAGGACAAGATACACTTAGCCTACTGTAACACAGTCTTGGGGTTTGTCTTCCTTGTCTAGAATGGACACAAGGCCACTACTGCAACAGCAGCCTTATGTGCAGGGTGAGAATCTAGCACTGCAGCTAAATGCTGGTGAAATACTAAAGTGGCTGGTAGATTTAAGACGCAAAATAATTAATTTCCCACTCTGGTAACGTCCAACATGGTGTTAGCTGTAGCCTAACACCAGCAAAGAGACAACTTGTGTGATGACAATTCATTTAACACTAGCCGGTTGCCAATATTGACTGCATCAAAGATGTAGCAAAGTAGTATTACTATTACTATTAAAACGATTATGAATTATATTCGCTAAACATTATCTCAACAGACTTACCAGCGGCTTCGTTCTGTGATGCGTTTGTTATGGTTTGTTCACACTTCCTATACGTCCTGTTTGCGGGAATATCATTGGCTGATTCAAGTCATGTGACGCTAAAACGAGCATTTGATTGGTTTTTGCGATAGCACTGCCATAACGTTTCCCTGATCTAATAAGTTACGTTTTCATTAAACTGCGTTCGATTTGAGACTGCCAACAAACGGAATCGTGTTCAGAAGAATTTTATTTAGTTCATATGAAAAAAGCATCTAACCTCAAAATGGGGATCGATCATCTCAAAAACGAAAGCAGATAGCAGCCTTCGGCCCCTCACCTAAAAAGGAGTTCGGTCAATCTGCGCTCGATTGCTCTTCCTCCTTCCTCCTCTTCCTCCTTGAAGGACCCGGATGGCGCACACACATGTTGAAATTTTTGAACACAAGATTCTGAAAATTTTGAATTGAATTTTGAAATAGGAATGTGGAAACTGAATAATTTCAAAGCAAATAAATTCAGTTTAAAATTATGCTATTCAGATTCAGTTTTTCAACTCACATTAAAAAATAAAAATTTCAAAATATAAAAGCAATTCAATTTCAAAATGAAAAAATTCGAATTCAAATAGAGCAATACAAATTCAAATAGAGCAATTCAATTTCAAAATAAAAAAATTCGAATTCAAATAGAGCAATTCAATTTCAAAATGAAAAATTTCGAATTCAAAAAGAGCAATTCAAATTCAAAATGAAAAATTTCGAATTCAAGTTGAGCAATTCGAATTCAATTTGAGGTGGCACATATATCAGCCCATAAGTTCCTTGCTACCAAAACATTAGAGCCCTAACATTGGCAGCCCATAAAGAGAAAACATTGCATGGATGCAACTGGGACGTATCCTCAGTGATGACCCTGGGGTCATAGGATGTTTCGGGTCTCGCAACATCATACACCCTCGCCCAGGTGACCCAGCCGGGGCTGGCCAAGCCCCAACTTACGTCCCAGTAGCTACCCACGGTCAGCCCTCTAGGAAGGGTCGAAGGTGGTCACGTGGTCAGGGCCACTCAATCCGCTGCTCCGGAACTACTCTGCCGGGACCGGGGGGGAGAAGGGCTCTGGTACGTAGAGGGACCGGGCTCTGTGGGTTGCCACCCGGCCGGGCTCCTCCCTCGTCTCACCAGGTCTAGGACCTGTGCGCTGCACCAGACTCCGCCGCTCCAAACATCTCATTCCGATGTGATGGTATCTTGGTGGATACCATGCAGTACCAGTAATTGGTGGCACTGCAGACTCCACTTGCGGCTTGAATGGCCCTCCTAGAGGGCCTCTCGTGGATTGTTGGGCTTCTTCCTCACGGAAGACGCAGGCTGGGGCGCTAACCCATACTGCTGCCGGGTGCCGTCTCTGTTCCGGCTGTCAACTGTCTCTCCAGTGGTCACTAGTCTATTCCTGGTTGTCACGTAGTCTATTCCTATGAGTCACTGGCTAGGCTAAGCCAGGCAGGGCCGGCTCGCCCTACAGGCAAAACAGTTTCCTGCCTGGGGCGCCAGTTCGGCTAGGGCGCTCTGTAGCCCTCACAAAACAACACACAAACAAAAACAAAAATTGCTGGTGTGCGCCCATGGCGCCCCCTCCTTTTCTGCACAATCAGTGCCTGAAATTGGGCGCAGGATTGCGAGAATCCCGCATCTGTTTGCGCGAACCGATGTCTATGTTATGGTGCAGAACACTGCAAACAACTGGACAAGCCGCTTGTCACAGACAGGATCCAGGCGCAGGCAGTGTCAGTGCAGCAGCTGAGTAGCCTATGTCGGAGGACTGCGGTCACGCCATCCGCGGTCGGAGGTGGTGGTGATGTCACTTCACCTGCCATAGTGCCTTCTCCTCCCCGTCAAAAGTGAACCAGGAAAATACATTTTAAAAGGCTGTAGGCTGCTTTAGTTTAGTTTCCCTCTTTTTTTAGTTTTGTTTCTGTTTGACATCTACTGTACTAGACTAGCGTTTAATCCTGGTCGCTTTCAGTAGTCTGGAGCCGTTTTGAAACATTTCTGCTGATTCAGGCAAACTCTTTGTATACACAAAGCACCCAGACTATTTTTATTGTGAAGAACCTACAGATACAGCTGTGACTATTGACAGAGAGGGAGAGAGAGAGAGAGGGGGCGGGGGGGGGGATAAAAGACATGAGTGAAACAGTAGAGCAGATTGTGGGAGAAACCAACGTGCAAATAGGTAACGAGCTGCTGCTGCTATTCAGAGATGTGCAGAGACAGTTTAGGGGCCTGGTGCATGCATAAGTGAAAAAGGGGCTGTAATGGCAAAACATGCTTGTTGTTTTAAACAATTAATCAGTCGCTCTTTTGAAATGAACAAAGGAGGATTTATTTCCAAGTAATGGTCTGTCTGTATACAGAGAGTCACACTGTCTGTATATAGAGAGTCACACTGTCTGTATACACAACGTCACACTGTCTGTATACAGAGAGTCACACTGTCTGTATACAGAGAGTCACACTGTCTGTATACAGAGAGTCACACTGTCTGTATACAGAGAGTCACACTGTATGTATACAGAGAGTCACACTGTCTGTATACAGAGAGTCACACTGTCTGTATACAGAGAGTCACACTGTCTGTATACACAGAGTCACACTGTCTGTATACAGAGAGTCACACTGTCTGTATACAGAGAGTCACACTGTCTGTATACAGAGAGTCACATTGTATGTCTACAGAGAGTCACACTGTCTGTATACAGAGAGTCACACTGTATGTATACAGAGAGTCACACTGTCTGTATACAGATAGTCACAGAGTCACACTGTCTGTATACAGAGAGTCACACTGTCTGTATACAGAGAGTCACACTGTATGTATACAGAGAGTCACACTGTATGTAGAGTCACACTGTCTGTATACAGAGAGTCACACTGTATGTATACAGAGTCACACTGTATGTATACAGAGAGTCACCCTGTATGTATACAGAGAGTCACACTGTCTGTATACAGAGAGTCACACTGTATGTATACAGAGAGTCACACTGTCTGTATACAGATAGTCACACTGTATGCATACAGAGAGTCACACTGTCTGTATACAGAGTCACACTGTATGTATACAGAGAGTCACACTGTCTGTATACAGAGAGTCACACTGTCTGTATACAGAGAGTCACACGTCACACTGTCTGTATACAGAGAGTCACACTGTCTGTATACAGATAGTCACAGAGTCACACTGTCTGTATACAGAGAGTCACACTGTCTGTATACAGAGAGTCACACTGTATGTATACAGAGAGTCACACTGTATGTATACAGAGAGTCACACTGTCTGTATGCACAGAGTCACACTGTCTGTATACAGAGAGTCACACTGTCTGTATACAGAGAGTCACACTGTATGTATACAGAGAGTCACACTGTCTGTATACAGAGAGTCACACTGTCTGTATACAGAGAGTCACACTGTCTGTATACAGAGAGTCACAATGTCTGTATACAGAGAGTCACACTGTCTGTATACACACAGAGAGTCACACTGTATGTATACAGAGAGTCACACTGTATGTATACAGAGTCACACTGTCTGTATACAGAGAGTCACACTGTATGTATACAGAGAGTCACACTGTCTGTATACAGAGTCACACTGTCTGTATACAGAGAGTCACACTGTCTGTATACAGAGAGTCACACTGTCTGTATACAGAAAGTCACACTGTCTGCATACACACAGTCACACTGTCTACAGAGAGTCACACTATCTGTAATGTATACAGAGAGTCACACTGTATGTATACAGAGAGTCACACTGTCTGTATACAGGGAGTCACACTGTATGTATACAGAGAGTCACACTGTCTGTATACAGAGAGTCACACTGTCTGTATACAGAGAGTCACACTGTCTGTATACACACAGAGTCACACTGTATGTATACAGAGAGTCACACTGTCTGTATACAGAGAGTCACACTGTCTGTATACAGAGAGTAACACTGTCTGTATACAGAGCCACACTGTCTGTATACAGAGAGTCACACGTCACACTGTCTGTATACAGATAGTCACACTGTCTGTATACAGAGAGTCACAGAGTCACACTGTCTGTATACAGAGAGTAACACTGTCTGTATACAGAGAGTCACACTGTATGTATGCACAGAGTCACACTGTCTGTATACAGAGAGTCACACTGTCTGTACACAGAGAGTCACACTGTCTGTATACAGAGAGTCACACGGTCTGAATACAGAGAGTCACACTGTATGTATACAGAGAGTCACACTGTCTGTATACAGAGAGTCACACTGTCTGTATACAGAGAGTCACAATGTGTGTATACAGAGAGTCACACTGTCTGTATACACACAGAGAGTCACACTGTATGTATACAGAGAGTCACACTGTATGTATACAGAGTCACACTGTCTGTATACAGAGAGTCACACTGTATCGAGAGTCACACTGTATGTATACAGAGAGTCACACTGTCTGTATACAGAGAGTCACACTGTCTGTATACACACAGATATTCACACTGTATGTATACAGAGAGTCACACTGTCTGTATACAGAGAGTCACACTGTATGTATACAGAGAGTCACACTGTCTGTATACACACAGAGAGTCACACTGTATGTATACAGAGAGTCACACTGTCTGTATACAGAGAGTCACACTGTCTGTATACAGAGTCACACTGTCTGTATACAGAGAGTCACATGTCACACTGTCTGTATACAGAGATTCACACTGTCTGTATACAGAGTCACACTGTCTGTATACAGAGAGTCACACGTCACACTGTCTGTATACAGAGAGTCACACTGTCTGTATACAGAGAGTCACAGAGTCACACTGTCTGTATACAGACAGTAACACTGTCTGTATACAGAGAGTCACACTGTCTGTATGCAGAGAGTCACGCTGTATGTATACAGAGAGTCACACTGTCTGTATACAGAGAGTCACACTGTCTGTATACAGAGAGTCACACTGTATGTATACAGAGAGTCACACTGTCTGTATACACACAGAGAGTCACACTGTATGTATACAGAGAGTCACACTGTCTGTATACACACAGAGTCACACTGTATGTATACAGAGAGTCACACTGTCTGTATACAGAGAGTCACACTGTCTGTATACAGAGAGTAACACTGTCTGTATACAGAGCCACACTGTCTGTATACAGAGAGTCACACGTCACACTGTCTGTATACAGATAGTCACACTGTCTGTATACAGAGAGTCACAGAGTCACACTGTCTGTATACAGAGAGTAACACTGTCTGTATACAGAGAGTCACACTGTATGTATGCACAGAGTCACACTGTCTGTATACAGAGAGTCACACTGTCTGTACACAGAGAGTCACACTGTCTGTATACAGAGAGTCACACGGTCTGTATACAGAGAGTCACACTGTATGTATACAGAGAGTCACACTGTCTGTATACAGAGAGTCACACTGTCTGTATACAGAGAGTCACAATGTGTGTATACAGAGAGTCACACTGTCTGTATACACACAGAGAGTCACACTGTATGTATACAGAGAGTCACACTGTATGTATACAGAGTCACACTGTCTGTATACAGAGAGTCACACTGTATCGAGAGTCACACTGTATGTATACAGAGAGTCACACTGTCTGTATACAGAGAGTCACACTGTCTGTATACACACAGATATTCACACTGTATGTATACAGAGAGTCACACTGTCTGTATACAGAGAGTCACACTGTATGTATACAGATAGTCACACTGTCTGTATACAGAGAGTCACACTGTCTGTATACACACAGAGAGTCACACTGTATGTATACAGAGAGTCACACTGTCTGTATACAGAGAGTCACACTGTCTGTATACAGAGAGTCACACTGTCTGTATACAGAGTCACACTGTCTGTATACAGAGAGTCACACTGTATGTATACAGAGAGTCACACTGTCTGTATACACACAGAGAGTCACACTGTATGTATACAGAGAGTCACACTGTCTGTACACAGAGAGTCACACTGTATCAAGAGTCACACTGTCTGTATACAGAGAGTCACACTGTCTGTATACACACAGAGAGTCACACTGTATGTATACAGAGAGTCACACTGTCTGTATACACACAGAGAGTCACACTGTCTGTATACAGAGAGTCACACTGTCTGTATACAGAGAGTCACACTGTATGTATACAGAGAGTCACACTGTCTGTATACAGAAAGTCACACTGTCTGTATACAGAGAGTCACACTGTCTGTATACACAGAGTCACACTGTCTACAGAGAGTCACACTGTATGTATACAGAGAGTCACACTGTATGTATACAGAGAGTCACACTGTATGTATACAGATAGTCACATTGTCTGTATACAGAGAGTCACACTGTCTGTATACAGAGAGTCACACTGTATAGCCACTTCTTAACATGCAGTGGAATCCGTATTATAACCTGCACCTAGCCGGTTGGCCTGCATGTTAAACAACAATTAGCCGGCCTACGCGCACTCCCGAGACTCCGTATCTTATCTACCTCGACCACCAGTATAAGATCCGCTTCCACGCAAGCGCTGGTCATGTTAAACAGTGGAACGATATGATCCGCATATGTCTGAGTGGGCGGGTGTGGCTCTTCGTGACTCACTTCACGTTCGCTAGTTTATTAATTAATGAATCGTTCGGGCAATCGCTTATATCAACGAGCAAACTCACGGTTTCCTCAAGTGCTGCAAAAACGGCTTGATTTGTTAAGTGGGCGCTAGAATGACCGTGCTTTCCGAGGTGAGGGCTGGCTTGACTGCAGAGAGGCAGCGGGGAAGGAAAGTGAAAAGTGGAGCAGAAACGCGCTCCTGAGAATACGAGGCAGCAGGATGACTGAAGCAAATGAAACAACTATCACAAAGAGCAGCCGACATTCTGACACTTTTTGCGCAATGCGTGCCGCTCTATCTGCCTGTTTGTCTCTCTGCCAGTGCCCGCATGTCTGTTTAGTGTGCGTGTGTGTGTGGCATGTCATTTTTAACGCTGTTCATAACGAGCAGAGCGTGTTTAGGCTATCGTATGGCTCCATCCCCAAATTAATTTTCATCGTCCCTGACGCTACTGTGCGCCCACACTGCGGAGTGGATAGGAGCTGACTGACTCTGACTGATAGGCTATCAAAGTTTTGTGGGGAGAAATACATTTCAAACTAGTCAGATATGACTTGAATGTCATAAAATAAATCACCCACAGTGATTGACGACAGTCCGACCACTATTTTGACTGCGCGGCTTTATGTAGCTTAACAAAGGCATTTTTGGCACATTGCCACCCCTCGTTGTCAATGGACTCCGTTAAAACATGTTTTTTGAAGTCTCCAGATTTGTCAGGCAGGCAGACTGTGCATCCACACTGTGGAGAGGATAGGAGCTGACTGACTGATAGGCTATCAAACTTTTGTGGGGAGAAATAAATTTAAAACAAGTCAGATATGACTTGATTTGTTTTTGTTTGGTTACAAATTCGCTAAAGCTGTTTCCTATCACATTTCTTGTTTTTGATAGATGCTACCGCGCTGCCTATACAGAGAGTCACACTGTATGTATACAGAGAGTCACACTGTCTGTATACAGAGAGTCACACTGTTTGTATACAGAGAGTCACAATGTCTGTATACAGAGAGTCACACTGTCTGTATACACACAGAGAGTCACACTGTATGTATACAGAGAGTCACACTGTCTGTACACAGAGAGTCACGCTGTATCAAGAGTCACACTGTCTGTATACAGAGAGTCACACTGTCTGTATACAGAGAGTCACACTGTATGTATACAGAGAGTCACACTGTCTGTATACAGGGAGTCACACTGTATGTATACAGAGAGTCACACTGTCTGTATACAGAGAGTCACACTGTCTGTATCTGTATACACACAGAGTCACACTGTATGTATACAGAGAGTCACACTGTCACATTGTCTGTATACAGAGAGTCACACTGTCTGTATACAGAGAGTCACACTGTATGTATACAGAGAGTCACACTGTCTGTATACAGAGAGTCACACTGTATGTATACAGAGAGTCACACTGTCTGTATACAGAGAGTCACACTGTCTGTATACAGAGAGTCACACTGTCTACAGAGAGTCACACTGTCTGTATACAGAGAGTCACACTGTCTGTATACAGAGAGTCACACTGTCTGTATACAGAGAGTCACACTGTATGTATACAGAGAGTCACACTGTCTGTATACAGAGAGTCACACTGTATGTATACAGAGAGTCACACTGTCTGTATACAGAGAGTCACACTGTATGTATACAGAGAGTCACACTGTCTGTATACAGAGAGTCACACTGTCTGTATACAGAGAGTCACACTGTCTGTATACACACAGAGTCACACTGTATGTATACAGAGAGTCACACTGTCTGTATACAGAGAGTCACACTGTCTGTATACAGAGAGTCACACTGTCTGTATACAGAGCCACACTGTCTATATACAGAGAGTCACATGTCACACTGCCTGTATACAGATTGTCACAGAGTCACACTGTCTGTATACAGAGAGTAACACTATCTGTATACAGAGAGTCACACTGTATGTATACAGAGAGTCACACTGTATGTATACAGAGAGTCACACTGTCTGTATACAGAGAGTCACACTGTCTGTATACAGAGAGTCACACTGTCTACAGAGAGTCACACTGTATGTATACAGAGAGTCACACTGTATGTATACAGAGAGTCACACGTCACACTGTCTGTATACAGAGAGTCACACTGTCTGTATACAGAGAGTCACAGAGTCACACTGTCTGTATACAGAGAGTCACACTGTCTGTATACAGAGAGTCACACTGTCTGTATACAGAGAGTCACACTGTCTGTATGCACAGAGTCACACTGTATCAAGAGTCACGCTGTCTGTATACAGAGAGTCACACTGTCTGTATACAGAGAGTCACACTGTCTGTATACACACAGAGAGTCACACTGTATGTATACAGAGAGTCACACTGTCTGTACACAGAGAGTCACACTGTATCAAGAGTCACGCTGTCTGTATACAGAGAGTCACACTGTCTGTATACACACAAAGAGTCACACTGTATGTATACAGAGAGTCACACTGTCTGTATACAGAGAGTCACACTGTCTGTATACAGAGAGTCACACTGTCTGTATACATACAGAGAGTCACACTGTATGTATACAGAGAGTCACACTCGATTGGAAGTTTCAGAAGAAGTGCCCCCAAAGCTAACTCTCTATATCTTATAATGAGCAGTGACTGGCCCCCCACCCTCCAGAGTCTGCTGTAAAGTTCCATCACCTCACCAGGAGGATTCAACTCTCACTCTGGTCAACCTGGACGTTATCTCCCTCACATGCCTGAAGGCATTTGAAGCTCAGCAAGCAGAGATGATTCATCTTAATGATGTTTTTAATGATGTTTTGGAACTACAACATATCTCAGATGGGGAAGGCCACTCACCAACACTGAACACAGACAATAGACCTTATTCGCTAACCCCGGACAGCGCTATATTGTTGACATACTGTCCTGCAGCTGACAACTATAGTAACGGCCTTATTGTCATTTCTGTTCCATTACAAAATTGCGATAGTGATGACAGCAATAAAAACCCCAGAGTTTTTTTTTTTTTTTTTTTTGCACTGTAAAGACAATACATGCCAAGTGTATTTCACCTGGAGTCGAAATTAATAAAATACAATACATATCAGTGCTTGGAGAGGTAAGAAACCCTGGAAGGGCTTATCGAGAACCTCACCACGTAGAAAATATATATATATATATATATATATATATATATTTCTAAAAAATATATATATTATAACCAAGGAGATAGTACAAGTAATAATACATAGATAGTACAAAATAAAAAATAAAATAAAACAAAATAAACAAACTTATTTGAGCAATACATCAAAAGAAATAAAAATTACAATGGCAACAGAAAAAAAAATGAACACAATTCCATTTTAGGACAGATGTTCTTTTAGTTTTCTTTTGTAGACTGGTAGGGAGGGTGAGCTGTCCATCAGGTGGATGTAGTTGTTCCATAAGATAACACCTTTGTATTTGATGGATAACTGCCCTCTGGTGGTACGACAAAGTGGAAGATGCAGGAACTTAGATTGTCTAGTAGATCTGGAGTGAATGTTTGAATTTTTAAGAAAATAATGTTGAAGATGATATGGAAGTGTGTGACCCTGATACTGAACCTTGAAAAGAAAAGTACATGTTTCCACAATGTTTATGTTATAAACAGTCAATATTTTTAATTTAGAAAATAAGGGGGCAGATGTGACTGTGGACTTGGAACTAGTGGCTATTCTAATAAAACGTTTCTGAATTAAATGGAGTTTATGTAGGTATGTAGGATAAGTGCTGGCCCATACAATATTGCAATAAGTTAGGTATGGATATACAAGACTATAATATAACATTAATATACCGGATCTGTTGAGGTATTTGTGGTCTTTTCTGATAATTCCCACAGATTTAGAAAAAAAATTTGACACCAAATCAATGTGTTCTTTCCAGGAGCATTTTTCGTCAACAATTACCCCCAAGAAGTGAGTGGAATACTCTCTGGATTTCTATTCCTTCAATAAATACTTTAGCATCATCAAATTTCTTCCTGCCAGGAAAGATTATATAATTTGTTTTCTTACGTTTAAAGACAATTTGTTTAATTTAAACCATTTTGAATAGGCAAGGAGTCCAGAGTTAGCTTCAGAAATGAGGGTTTTAAAGTGCTTATGGGAAAGAAAAAGATTAGTGTCATCTGCAAATAAAATAGATATAGAGCTAGATACAACGGCAAGATCATTTATATAAATCAAAAATAATAAAGGGCCAAGAATTGAACCTTGTGCCACACCACAAGTCATAACAGCTTTGTTAGACATACAATTACCAAAATAAACAAATTGGCTTCATAAACAAATTGGCAAATTGTTGTTTGTATGCTGCCGTTAATGCCTGTAATAATAAACAAAAGAAAAAATGAGGTGAACAGACTTTGCTGTGAGGAGCTGTCAGAAGGTTTCACCTGTCTCTCCTAACTATCCACACATCTCCTGCGCTGCTGACGTATCCTCGTCTCGCTCCCTTCACGTTTGCGGATGGTAGAGATAGAAACAAATCACAAGGACTTTATTGCTGTCATTACTACAGCCGTGTGTAACGCAGGTCACCATCCGAACACAATTGGAATGATACAGGTAACGCTAACGGCGGCTAGCTTCCTATAAACTCTGCTCTTACATAGGTTGTCACTTAAAGCGGCTGCGCTATGTCAACAACATGGCGGCAGTAGGCGTGCCCGTACGTGAGTGACGTCAATCGAATAAGGTCTATAATGATCAACAATCAATCGATAAATCAATCAATCAATAATTTTCACTCACAGGGCACCCCCTCATAATTATTTATAAAAAAATAAAGTATACAAGTCAGGCCTGGATAAACAGAGTAACCAGTGACTCCTGCTACCAATTTACATGTAAAAATAAATAAATGGATAAATAAATAAAAATCTCTTAATTTTCACACAATTTGAAATCACACAATTTATCAGTGAAATACTGTAATTTATAGATTCATTATGCTATAACTTATTTTTACTGATACTTATGCTTATATTAACCATGTGGCACTCAACATATTCTAATAAACATATTCTGGTTTATTTCAAGAAAAACATTTTGGCTAGTGGAAATTCTAATTGGCTGGTAACTTTAAAATCTAGCAGCTATATTGGCTGGTGATCAAAAGTTAATTTCAAGCCATGCAGGGAGAGCAGGTGGTGACATGGGACTGAGAAAAGGAGTAAATCTAATCCTAATGTTAATTTAAAATTAGATATTCCTATAAATCTGGCTTCAAACGACCAACATCTTTATATAATATTTATTATTATTATAGCATTTATTAGTGGCCAGGCCAGCGAAGCGGCAGGGCCACTTATTGTATTTGCCTGTATTCTTCTTCTCCCGGGAAGTTCGACTTCCCATGCATGAAAACTAACCAAACTTTGCACAAAGGTCCAGTCCCATGTCAAACGTATTTGGCGCAAATTTGGCGACAATAGTCCTAACAGCGGCACTACAGCGACCGTCTAAAGTTTCAAACTTTGAAAATTCATAAAAAATCAGGCATACGTGCTACAGCTTTGCAACCTTCACCAAAATGTGGGCCCAAATGAGGAGAAACTTTTGTACAATGCAACCTATGGCCAATTATGAAGTCTAAAGACCGCAAAACTGCAAAAACTGTCAAACTAATTAAACCCTACTCCTCCCACATTTTTTCTTCAAACGACACCAAACTTCAGCATCTGCATCGTTAGACTGTCCTACACAAAAGTCTCAAACAGATTTTCGATTGGTTAAAAATTGAGCCCACAGTGCATCAAAACGTTGAATTTTGCCCCCGTGTATAGCCTAACTGCCTTAATTACCTAGGGCAAGCCAGGCTAACTTATAAAGAGAAAACATTGCATGGATGCAACTGGGACGTATCCTTAGTGATGTACGCTGGGGTCATAGGATGTGTCGGGTCTCGCAACATCATACACCCTCGCCCAGGTGACCCAGCCGGGGCTGGCCAAGCCCCAACTTAAGTCCCAGTAGCTACCCACGGTCAGCCCTCTAGGAAGGGTCGAAGGTGGTCACGTGGTCAGGGCCACTCAATCCGCTGCTCTGGAACTACTCTGCCGGGACCGGGGGGGAGAAGGGCTCTGGTACGTAGAGGGACCGGGCTCTGTGGGTTGCCACCCGGCCGGGCTCCTCCCTCGTCTCACACGGTCTAGGACCTGTGCGCTGCACCAGACTCCCCCGCTCCAAACATCTCATTCCGATGTGATGGTATCTTGGTGGATACCATGCAGTACCAGTAATTGGTGGCACTGCAGACTCCACTTGTGGCCTGAATTGCCCTCCTAGAAGGCCTCTCATGGATTGTTGGGTGCAATAGTAGTGCCTAAAAACTGGCAAGGCCGGCCCTCCTTCAGAGAAGGGCTTTTGCAAGTGAATTTTTTTAATTCTAATGTTCTTATAATTCCAGATGTAGGACAGAATTATGGAGTCCAGTTCTTTAAAAAAAAGCCGATGTAAGAAAGATAGGAAGGTTTTGACACAGATAAAGGAACCTGGGAAGTGAAACCATTCATACGGCCAATCATGGACAAAGGGAGGATTTCGAGTTTTCTATACATTGTTTAAGCCTTGAAACAAAATAATCAAAATTCAACCTAAATATTAGTTTAGAATCCCTGGGTATGGTAATGCCAAGATAGGTGAGGCGGTCCTTTGCCATTTCTTGGGGCATTTTGTCTTTATTTAGATAGGACAGTAGGCAGACAGGAAAGGTGGGGAGAGAGAGGGAATGACATGCGGCAAAGGACCTCTGGTCCGATTCGAAACCTGCGTCGGCCGCGTGAAGGACCGAGCCTCCCTCATATGCGTGCTACAAGGTGTGCCACCAGGACGCACCCTTTACCAGTTTGAATGGGAGATTTTCCAGGAAACCGGGAGTGAAGACATCAGAGAAAGGCATAAAGTCACTCTTTGTCCAGTTAATTGTGTATCTGGACAGCTTACCAAAGGAGGTTATTCATTCTAGGAGAGGGGGGATCGATTTCTCTGAGTTATGTAGGTATAATTACATCGTCAGCATACAAACTACGTAATACAGGTCTCAATGCCTCCGACCTTCAGGCCTGTAATACTTGGGTGACTATGTATTTTTAAGGCAAGGGGCTCAAGCGCAATGGCGAAGAGGGCCGGCGAGAGAGTAATGGAAACCTGGTTGACCTATCACCGTTGGTTATAACTGAACATATTGGACTAGTATATGAGCTTTACCCAGGATATGAATGAATCACCAAATATGAATATGTGCCCATTAAAGAACACATTACAGAACAATTGTATCTAGAGAGAATAAAACTAGTCCAGTTGGTGGCCATTCTAATACAACTGTCCACCAAGTTTTCTTCTTCCGTCGTCATGGGAGCAGATTAAAGCAGAGTTGTGACATTACAAAACAGAGAGACAGATAACTTGTGGGTGTTGTAGTTTATTTCCAGTATAAATGAATGACTTTACAAAGTTCTGTCGTATTTTATGATCTTTGTTCCCCTCTGTTCCCTAAGAGCCACTGACTGACCTCAGATCATCCAGTAGGAGCCTGTGTGTGTGTGTGTGTGTGTGTGTGTGTGTGTGTGTGTGTGTGTGTGTGTGTGTTGGTCCCATTGTTTCTGATTCGATTGGTTGATAGTGTCTTATAAACTTTTAGATTGACTGATTGACAAACCCTGAAGGCAGACATGTTGGTTTGTTGTCAGAATGTGATTAACCCGCTGATTCCAGAATACATTTCAAAACTTTATTTAACCAAAACACACAGACGGTAACAGACTAGAAACTATTATCTGCATACAATCAAATAACACTGAAAAGATATAAATCACAACAATACAAACAATAAAAGATACATTTTCATTCAATGAATATTTTCTAGAATAGTGCTGAAAGAACAAAGCTTTGGTTTCTCCCCCCTTTCTCTCTGTCCCTCTCTCCTCTCTCTCACCTGTTTTCTCTCATTTGTGTCTATGTAATTACAATTTGACACTTGGCACACATCTTCATCCAAAGCGATGTACAGTACATATTAGATTTAATACAACAGATGCAAGGTGCTAGTCAGGAGAGAACAATGGGAGTAAGTGCATTAAAGCTACAGATGTTACCTGTTTCGAAATACACTATTGCTGCAAAAGTACTGTGGTCACAGTGATGGTTGGATTTTTTTCTGTGTTTGCACCACTGACCTAAATAATGAACAGAGCTATCCCATTCATCTTGGTCTCCCATTTGGAGTTGAAACGTTGGCTGTCACCATCTTGATTTGTCGTCAGCAGAGTGAATGGGTTGAGTCTTTGCACAGCTCACGTGAGATGGTGGTTTCCTAGAGCCGCAGCTCCACCTGCTATTGGTCCGTGAACAAGATTTTAAAATAAAGCGGAGACTCCACAGATTTCAATGGTATTAGTCTGATCACTCTACAACCAAAACTCACTGAAATAGCAGCCAAAGAAAAACACTTGGACAACCATAGACAGCATTTTTTGCCTTTGGTTTTGGATATCATGCCCAGAACGCTTCCAACGTGCACAGACAGCGCACAGAGCTGACTCGGTAGCAGAGCTGTAGTACTGTGGGAGCGCAGGGGAGCGGAGCTCCCACACTTCTTCTCCAAGGGTTTGTTTTTACAATAGTAAAATAGAGGGGGGGTTGTTCCTCATATAGGTGCGCTCCCCCAGTTCTCCAGATAGCACTACACACCTGCTCGGTAGCTAGTAGATAACGTTAGCTAGCTAGCATACAAGATAATACAATTAATAATTCTCCCCCGGAGCCTCTCCTCCGCCATGTTTATTGATATTTTTTAGTCCCGCTTCTTCCTCAATTCTGCTTGGTCGTTCGGAAAAAGTGACATTGATGAGCAGTGCTCCTCAAAGTTAAAAACACTAGCCACTGAGAACGCTAAAGACCAGGCGTGGTGCTGGGAAGAGGAACGCTCCAATAGCACGTCTGTACCATAGAGAATGAATTGCAGAAAGGAGCTGGCAGCTCAGAAAAAGCTTTCTGTGGACACCATACCTTACTGTTGCCACAAACGGTGCTTTGAAACAGGTAAAACTACTAAGGTGCTACGAGGCAGTGCATTACATTATATGTCATGTCATGTCATGTCATTTAATATCATGCCATGTCATGTAATGTTATGTTATGTCATGTTTAATGTCATGTCATGTATGTAATGCATAGAGGCAGTGCATAGAGTTAGAGTGCATAGAGTGGATACTAAAGCAGAAATGCTGTTACAATGTTACAAAGAGGAGTTGTTTGATGGTTTGACCCCTGATGATGTCATGACCCCTGACGTTACTTCATGGCGATGGACTGTCCTCCCATCCCATCGTAACGTCGCACCTGGAAGATCATCAACAGAGACACCAGCAGGCCCAGCAGCTAGAAAGGTAGACAGACAGACAGGTCATCAGAGATGTAATCAGACAGGCAGACAGAGACAGACAGACAGTGTTGACTTGAGGGCGGTGTCTGTCTTACTGTCATTACATGCCTTTAGCCCTGCAGAGGGCAGCACATGCTAATTTACAGAGACTGTATACAAATATGTACATAGCTTCCGTGACGTCACCCGCTGGTGTGTGGACCGTTTTGAAGCCTCAGTTTGGCATTTTGACTGTCGCCATCTTGGTTATTTTGGAGCAAGAAAGCAGCTAGCGTGAGACCAGGGGTTTCCCACAGAGCTACGGCTCCTATTGGTCGGCCAGCTGCCTCATCTACGTACATAACGTTTAGTTTTGTATGAAATCGCTCAATCAACTACATCTCTCGTCTCGCACTATATACGCCACACCAACACGACCTGGGGGGGAAGTTATGACATCACTTAGGTGCCTGGTTGAGTGTAATCTTTCTAATTTATAGGTTATAGTGCAACAGTTTTATGACAAACTGCAACTTTTTTGACTTGTTAAGTTCAGCGTTCACCACTGCTCATGTTTGTACATGCATCGTTGGTGCATGTAGGGCCCGACCGGAGGGGGCGTGACTTTAGCTCTCTATGGACAGTTTCACCAGAATTGTGTTGCTAGGGAACAGTTTGGACTCAAGTTTATTGTCAGCAACAAGGACCCTAAAAAGAAGGATGACATCGCCCGTGTTGGGGGTCGTTACTCAAAAAAGTAATATATTACACATTACTTTAAAAAAGTAATGCCTTACTTAATTACTCCCTGGAGCAAGTAATTCGTTACACTACTTGTTACATTAATTTAGCGTTACTCCTAAACATTGACTGAGATGCATTGTCAGTTAACAACATGACCTTACGCTACATATGCCCACATATCAGCATAAATCGGATAATCCCTATCCTAATGAGGAGATACACAAGATCTTTGTTTCTGAAATGGAGACAACTCCAACTTTGGATGACTCCACACGAGACGACAGGATTTATTATTCTCCCCGGGTCCAACATGAAGCGCCATGCGCTCTGCCATCAACACAAAATAAAGTGTCTGTACTGCAGCTATATCCAGAAAAATAATGTGAATCACTTACAGCCTTCACCATAGAAATATCTGACTCTGGCAACATTTCCTCTGACAATGCAACAAGCCTGTTTATCTCTGCCTTTCACCTTATCTGCTGCTACACATGTTGAGCGGTCAGCGTGGAGTCAGTGACTCTGCCAGCTTTTTGTTTTGTTAGCATGTGGCCTTCCGGTGTTTGGGGAGATTTGTCGTGTGCACAGCGGTGGATAAATTCTGGCCTGAGCAAAGTTTGCACTTTACCATCACACTCCTGTCCTTTCCTGCAACAATTCAAATCATCTCTTTTAATCATGTCTCTTTAATCTATCTTGTACCACGTTGCCTTTAATATTCCTGTCTGTATTTGTGCTTTGCTTATGTGTTGTTTTGTTGTTGTTGTGTTGTTGTTGTTGGTGGTGCTGTTGTTGTTTTTAGATGCTGCCATTTTGGCCAGAGCCCTATACCACGAATGTTCTATAAGAAGATCCAGGATCTGTCCCTTGATCGATCAGCTCGATTGTAGTTAACTTGTACCACGAACCTCGGTTGCCACTCGTTTAGTGGAACCAGGTTTTTCTAATCAAGCCGAGAGCTCGTGCACATGAAAATGCCCGTGCACTGGAGTTGGGGCTGCAAAAGAGGCGTGTTTTTTAACAACTGCCAATCACAATGCAATATGGACTGCTCCAACTTCTACAGCGCCAGACACGCCTATTTCCTCGTTCATTGAAACCGCAAATAAAAATCCGCGTTGGATATTATTAGTCTGTTCCTGAATGATTGTCTAAAGTTACCACTTTTATCCACACCAGTAATTTCTTTGAAGAGCGGTTTCTGCCTCCACGTAGGCTATCTACAGCAGCTCGATTCACCCTCTCAATATACTCAATAAAACCGGCATGTCTTTTGTGGAAGCAATGTGTAATCTATCTCAGTCCAAAATCCGTATGTATAGACCATTTAGGCTCAATGAATAATAATGATCTCATGATGTGTTTAGTCGCACTGATTGAATAATTCCTATAGGCTAATCAATAAAAAAAAATAATGATAATAAAATAAAATAAATGCTTCTGAACTGAATCGACACGGTACGTGCGGGCATAGATTTCATTTATAAAAAAATTGCCTATTTTGTGGTCACATACAGTATATAGGCTATTGTCAGCAGAGTCGTATATCTCCATATTTCATATAATGATGCTGGAAATATGAAGTTCAATCACATCATACAGGCCAAAAGCAACACAGTTGCAGCTGCAAAATGCAGGAGTAGCCTAGATATGAATAATCTGTGTGCAGGCGATCCCATATTAAATTGCTTAGATGTAGTAGGCTATTCTAGCATGTATGACCATTTCAATTCCAACCCAACGTCAGTCTCAGCTCTGTTGCGCACATGGCACTGTGCGCTTTGAAGATGTTTATGTAACCTTTTTATGCCGATTTAGTGATATTTCTCCACTCACTATTCAGCTGCAATCGATCGGCGGGGGTCAAACAACATATAGGCTACTTGAGAGCACAAAAGTGAATATATAAAAACATATTCCAAAGTGGTAAGTAGGGCTTAATGTAAATGTAGCCTGCAACAAGTGCAAGGCTTTACAGTAGCCCTTGATTAATTCAACAGGAGCCTTTTTTTTCCCTGAATGATCAAATGGATCCTGCCGGTCGCGAAACACTCTTTCTCTCCTCAAAGCCCCCCTTACAATTTGTGCTCCTTCCTCGATGGGAAACTCGTCCAGAAAGGGGTTGGCCATTTTTCCAAACTGCTGATTCGATTGGTTCGTGGGCGGTGCCTTTTAAGGTCTAATCTTATCCTTGCAACTTAACCTGCTGCGGATCAGGTTAAGTGTGAAGCATAAGTTGCTATGGAAATGTGTTTACAATGCTCTATGTTTGAGGCATTACGGACACGTAGTAGTTTCGGGAAGTTATACTACAAGAATGGATCGGCTGAAGGGACACAGACGGGTGAACCAACGAATCGTCACTCATCATGCCTAAAACCTAACCAATCGTTACTCCTCCCCTTCCCCCAGCCCACCCATTCTAGCCACACAAAAGACGTGAGCTGTTGTCAGCTGTTGTGTTGCGCAATCGAGTGAATGAAACCACGATGTTTTCTCTATAATCCTGCAGATTCAAACCCGATCCTGAAAATGGAAGAACTTATGTAACGCAAGTAACGACTTGAGTGTTTGATTAGTAACTGTAATGTGATTACTGGATTTAGGGACTGTAATGCCTTACACTACTCTGACAAATGTAATGTGATTACAATAACGCATTACTTTGTAACACGTTACAGTCAGCTAACGCGTAACTTAGTAACGTGTTACAGTCAGCTAACGTGTAACTTAGTAACGTGTTACCCCCAACACCGGACATCGCTCACCTCACAGCGTTGGAAGCATTTGTCAACCAAAGGTGAAACAACGCAGATATGATGGCCCCACAGCCTGGCCCCTATGCAAAACTTGAAAGCTGTGACGTGAGTGATGACCTATCCTTCTTTTTTAGGGTCCTTGGTTGGTCAGGAACAGGAAGTAAGGCTAAGGCCAAGTAACCTAACAGTTGTCCCCTGGACCAACATTTCCAAGATGTGGTTAAGATTAGGGGTTTCTCATCTAACCATGACCATAACCAAACCCTAACCCTAACCAAATTGTTGTACTTGCTTAAACCTAATGTCGAACCCTAATGTTTTATAAAAATGTGTGTGTTCGACCAGGAATCAATTATTTTAAATCTCAGGTTTTGACAGGCAACTGAGAGCTGCTTTATCATTCGTTCAATGTTTTATGACACAAAAATGGAAGATAATAGCCGAAAGTACTGCCCACTTCAACCCCAGCCTCAAAAAGCAGTGAAAACAGCGAAATGGCAATATTTAGGATTTGGGTTGAAACTAATGTCTAGTACTTTTTGAGGCTTACAGTTAGCCACATAAGATCCTAAATTATATAGTTGGAAGGTTTTGGTGCATTTTGCTTGCCGGGGTCTTTAACTCAGAAAGATGCAGAAATGCGTAAACAGGTTTTTATTACAAGTCAACTTCGTACTGTTACCTTCTGAACTGTGGAATGCTCGTCTAGATCTCACAATAGTTCGCTCGGTATTTTTTATGAAGAGGTTTTTTTAAGAACTTTTTAATCTGGCATTTAATTACGTTTATTTTATGTCCATGGTCTTACCTTTTTATCCATTCATTCTTAGATTTGTCCCCCTGATATTTTATTCTATCATAGTATTTTATATTGCTATATTTTATGTATGTTGTATGTTGTTTTCATCCATTTAATTTAATTTATCTTAACCTGTACTTTAATTGATTAGCTTTGTATGTCTCATATTTTCCTCTCTGTTTTTAATTCTTCTTTTTATGTGAAACACTTTGGGCTATAATATAGCACCATGTCGCCGCTATACACACACACACACACACACACACACACACACACACACACACACACACACACACACACACAC
This sequence comes from Poromitra crassiceps, assembly GCF_964638095.1. Taxonomy (NCBI): domain Eukaryota; kingdom Metazoa; phylum Chordata; class Actinopteri; order Beryciformes; family Melamphaidae; genus Poromitra; species Poromitra crassiceps. The sequence goes on along the minus strand of NC_139624.1, from coordinate 1,798,997 downwards.
ACACAAATATGATGGATGTTCTAGCTTACTGCGGTGACAGCAAATCCAAAGAAGAAGCCCATCCCGATTTTAAAGAAAAAGTCAAAGAATGAAAATAAGAGTCCGCCGCATGACTAGAGAGGAGACAGAGGAGGGATAATTAGTTAACAACATCACTGATTGATCTTTTTTTTTGTATTGGTTGGATGATTGATTGATTGCTTACCAATAGATAGACTTTGTCTGGACCTGTCATTCCCTGTAAGGAAACATGGAGAAAACATGGTCACCATGACAACTTTGAAACTTTTAATTTGAAAAGATGCTCTGCTGCTGAGTCAACGGAAAGCTGATAGGAAAATCAGATTCAGGTGAGAATTACCTTTTTAACTGACTGCAACTAAAAACGCTGTTAAGCCCAGTTCACACCAATGATTCGCAACGCAATGAGTTGAAACTTGCAACTTCTATTGACAGTGCGAATGCAAACTGTTTGGTGTGAAAGCACCTTTTGTCATTGTAGAAAAGGGTCCATAATGGCCCACCGTCAGGCCTGTTCTTGGGGCAGTCGATGCCCACGAGCCGGCGCACCAACGACGTAATGATGATGACATCATCAATGATGACGTCAGAGTTCACCTGTGAGGTCATCGGCGACGTCAGGCGATCTAGGCTGACTGTGATGGCGGACGGGACTTTACGGGTCACCGATGATGTCATAGCATGGAGTTCACCTGTGAGGTAATCGGCGATGTCAGACCGATGATGTCATAGCTCCCTGGACGTTGTGACATCACAAAATGCGGGGATATAAACAAAGTGTTCTGTGACGCTATATACTATCCGGTATCCCATATACTTCCGGTATTCTTACTTCCTACTACTCTACCTTCATAATGCCTACCCTTGCCACGACCAAATCCGAACCCGAGCTGAATCCTGGCTATCTTACAACCAGCCAGGCCCTGGTGACCGACTGCCTTACAACCAGCCAGGTCACGAGTGGTATTCCTTCAACCGCGTCCGAGGACCGACATCTCGGTCCCCATCTCCATCTCTGTGATTCTGACCGATCACGGCCCGTGAGCCCTCATCTACGATCCAGCACACTTCACGAGGCAAGCCCAAAAGCTTCGCCCCCAGCAAGCCCACAAGCTTCGCTACAAATTGGTCCTCCGAGCCGGATCAGAGGACTTGCGACGCTCAGAGATGGAACAGGAGTCAGGTGAGCTCGCTCTGGCCACGGCACCTCGCCGACCAGAGGAGCAATCCTTTCCCCACCAGATCGAATCTGGATACAGCAGGAGTAGTACTCAGGTGCCCCCCCTACACTCCCACCAGACGATCAGATCGGGGCAGGAGCTCATCCGCAGCCACCAGGAAAACAGACTCCCTGCTCAGGCAGTCCATGCAGGGCCGATCTAGCTCGAGAAAAGGCTAAGTTTGACGCTACGATCGCGCGCCAAAGGGAGACCAACCGGGACATCACTGAATACTTCAAGGAATCCCAACGCACTGGCAGGTCCCATCAAGTTTACCACCAGTCAAGTCCGGACAGGTCAGGTCATGGAGGTTTGACCTATGACGACAGAGTGTAGACAGAATGTATCCTGCAGCCCCAGCGGGCGCAGGAGTCACCATCATCAGGGCACAAGCCATCATGACGGAATATTTTCGGCCCAGGTCCTCGCCTATGACCCGGAGACCCCAGGCCGGTATGGGTCAGCCCGGTACCAAGGGGTCCGGCCCTCTTCCCGAGCAGAGCCTCGGTCGAGGAGCCCCAGTCACTCTCACCATCATAGCGCTAGCAGTCACCGCTCCCACCATAGCGCATCGCGATACTCTAGCGCCAGCTCACGGTCAACCGTACGCGCCCACTCCTCCTCCTCAGCCCAAGCGGCAGCTTACGAGGAATACAAGGCACTATTGGTGACCGAGAGCCTCCGCCGCCAACACGCGGAGGAAGAGGAAGCTGATGAGGAGTACCACCGGCTGAACGAGCAAACCAGAGCGGCGCAACGGGCCCAAGAACAGGCCCACGCTGAGGCGCAACGGGTCCAAGCAGAGGCTCAGCAGGCCCAAAAACGGGTCCAAGAAGAGCAAGAACAGGCCCAAGAGGAGGCCCTCCAAGCTAGAGAGCGGATCACCCGCCGCCTGGGGCAAGCTGAGCTGGCGCTGGACGAGGCCCGGGTTCGTGCCCGGCTGCAAATCGAGCAGAAGCACGTAGCGGCCTGGCCTCGCGCCCGTCTGCTTGCCGGGGACCCGGCAGTTTCACCCATGCCTCGCACCCCCCACGACCAGGGTCAGGTCAGCACGGTGGCTCCAGAGCCAACGACCCAAACTTCGGAACCCACTGTTCCAGTGCCAATGCCACCAACACTCCCACCTAGGACACGTCCGCCGACAAAGGTTGCCAACCCTGAGCATGCAATACAGTGCAACGGGGCGGCTGAGCCCGCCACTGGGACACCCCACACTCAGGTAGGCACGGCGAACGTTGGGACCAACAACACGGGGCACAGTCAGCCGGCCGGCGTCAATCATTCCCACAAGATAGCTGGACACGACAGCTGGGACCCCCCCAGAGGACGGGACCAGCCATCTCAACTACCTATTCCCAGAATTCACCTCCTGGCCCTGCCCGGGCTCATGGAGACAACTCCAGCCAAGGCCTCTAGGGAGGCCAACAAGTCCGAGCAAGTGGAGCAAGTGGACATGCCTTTGCGGACGGCGAGGCAGGAGCCCCAGATGCTTCACGGGGTGGCCGTCTCCCTCATCGTCTCGCCGGCAATTTGCCCAGAGCAGACCTATTGCACCAAGAGAGCCTTTACGGAACCGAACCTTGGTCTAGGCGAGCAACCTCACCCCATCACCGCCCTGCAGCAGGAATCCCTCCCGAGGAATTTGCCCCTCCATCAGTTCGGGAGGATCCATCTTGTCCTGCTCATACAGCACCTATGGAAATGGGAACCAGGCTGGGATGATCCAGTCCTACCTGAGACACTGCTGCAGGCCTGGGAAGATTGGGAGGACGAGCCACCGCAATCACAGGTAGCTGTTGTGGTCGACATTGCGCGGGGAAGGCCCCTTCCCGCACTCACCACCAGCAGTCGGGGTTGCGGATCCCCCTTCCCTCTTCTCAGCCCAGATCGCTGGCCAGAGACACCCCAACTCCACACGACCGCGGATAAGAGCGAGGAGTTGAAGCCAAGTTATGGTGGCCTCAGGTCGGCTCCCCCCATGCCGGAGGAGTGTACGACCTTCGGTGCCCTCAGTGAGGATGCCACACCGGCGCTCCACGGGGCGGCCAACGAGGCACTAGGGGCAGAGGCCTCCCTCCAACGAGGGCAGACAAACTGCCTCCTCACCGACCCTACGCCGCTGAGGTTCCTCAACTGGAAACTCAAGCCACCAGAACCAGAGGCTCCTCACTACCGCAGTAGCTGGGTAGACCCCCAGGTCCTGAGCGGCTCTCGCGCTGACCTCACGCCGCTGAGGTTCCTCAACTGGAAACTCAAGCCACCAGAACCAGAGGCTCCTCACTACCGCAGTAGCTGGGTAGACCCCCGGCTCCTGAGCGGCTCCCGCGCTGACCTCACGCCGCTGAGTTTCCTCAACTGGAAACTCAAGCCCCCAGAGGCCACTACAGCTCACTACAGCAGTTGCTGGGTAGACCCCCAGCTCCCACACACATCCTGGCCAACGAGGACAGTCACCAAATCTTGGCTCTTGTGATGTACGGGACTGGACAACTACGTGTAGACCCGTACCTACACCTGGCCGGTGGCCAAGCGGACCACAGCCCCCCTCACTGCCAAAATAATCAACCAAGCCCTGCCTATACCAGGTGGGACTGGAGGGCCATTCCGGCCATTTCTGGAAGAATACAGATTCCCCACAGGAATCTGGGAGCGGCTGTAGAAAAGGGTCCATAATGGCCAACCGTCAGGCCTGTTCTTGGGGCAGTCGATGCCCACGACCCGGCGCGCCAACGACGTAATGATGATGACATCATCAATGATGACGTCAGAGTTCACCTGTGAGGTCATCGGCGACGTCAGGCGATCTAGGCTGACTGTGATGGCGGACGGGACTTTACGGGTCACCGATGATGTCATAGCATAGAGTTCACCTGTGAGGTCATCGGCGATGTCAGACATAACACCGATGATGTCATAGCTCCCTGGACGTTGTGACATCACAAACGTGGGGATATAAACAAAGTGTTCTGTGACGCTATATACTATCCGGTATCCCATATACTTCCGGTATTCTTACTTCCTACTACTCTACCTTCATAATGCCTACCCTTGCCACGACCAAATCCGAACCCGAGCTGAATCCTGGCTATCTTACAACCAGCCAGGCCCTGGTGACCGACTGCCTTACAACCAGCCAGGTCACGAGTGGTATTCCTTCAACCGCGTCCGAGGACCGACATCTCGGTCCCCATCTCCATCTCTGTGATTCTGACCGATCACGGCCCGTGAGCCCTCATCTACGATCCAGCACACTTCACGAGGCAAGCCCAAAAGCTTCGCCCCCAGCAAGCCCACAAGCTTCGCTACAGTCATAGTTTTATAGGAATTCTAGGCACATATTGATAAGTTAGCAGTGGCTAACTGTTAGCTAAAACCAACCGTCGGTTTGCTGATGCATCCACTACCAGTGCAGGCACATGAAGCGGGGATGTCACTGCCCCAGTCCTTGGGACCCGTCACTCCACAGCATTTGTTCTATAGGGACAAAGATTGGACATTGTACAAAAGTTGTAGGAGTAACAGAAATTAACTGTTTTGCAGAATAATGGCATAAAATCTAGTTAGGCAGAAATGGCCGTGGCCTATATGGATGGATACAGATACAGTACAGATACGGTTCAGAAGTTATAGGCCAAAACGGGTGAGTGACATGGCCTGAGTAGTGTGTGTGTGTGGTGGTGTGAGGGGGATGGGTGTGCTGGTGGTGGTGGTAGGAACCCACCTGCCAAATGTGGTTGCTCTGGGACCTACGGTTTCTGAGCTGCACATATTATTATTGGATGATAATCATCATCATCATCATCATCATCCTAACAGATATAATAGGGTTCCAGCAGGGTTCCAGCAGGTGCAGTGCTTGGCCCCCTAAAAACCTTCAAAGTATGATAATTCTAGCTAGCTCCCAGGGTAACAAAGCTAGCTCCTGGGCTAACAAAGATAGTCCTTACCCCTGCATTTGTCCTATCCAGCCTAAAGTCATATTATGCTTCAGCAGCAGAAATAGTACACATTGCACCATAGAGCTCAACAGTCATGTGATGTTTCTTGCCCCAGAAGTGAATTCCCCATTCATTATCTCCATAGACATTTTGAAAAACCCTTATATACCCCTTATACAGCTGTCAACATTGGAGCTGCGCGCGCATCGTGTAGGCAAAAAGCCGTGAGCCCAGCATTGACAGACACAGAGAGCTGTGTAAAAGCCCGGCTGTCAGGACTGCTCTGTGCCCATCTGCGACACACAGTTAGATTTTAGTTTTAAAATGCAGTTCTCGGCTTACTACCACAGCTTATCGCCTAGTGATAAGCAATGTTATGCATCGAAATTAACGTTGGTTAATGGGATACGTCTTACAGACCCATACCATACGCACTGGCGCTGTCAATTGGCCAAGCCTAGAGTGGCCAGCAATACATATCGTGAATTCCTTTATAACTGGGAATAGCGTAGATAATTATTCTGTAACTTGCAAAGATATATTGTTATGTTGATAATGCACACAACTCAATAATGACATTATGTAACGTAACTTGGTTGTTAACTAACCGAGCGATGTGGCTGAGCAGCCTACAGCTACAGGCAGCTTACCTGATTATGAAATGAGCACTACAAAGTCGGGCATTTTTAATGATGTCCTCGTTCCAATCAACTCAATAATGACATTATTTAATGTTACTTGGTTGTTAACTAACCGAGCGATGTGGCTGTTACTAGCAGCCTACAGCTACAGCTTACCTGATATGAAATGAGCGAGCACTGCAAAGTCGGGCATTTTTAATGATTTCCTCTTTCGGCTTGCAACCAAAGATGCCTACGGTTAGCATTAAAAGCAGTATGAGTTGACGGGATTCGGTAAAACTTTAGTCCTTGCTTTGTTGATAGTGTAACAGACGGTTCAGTGTTGTGTTGTGTTCTATTGCGTGTGTGCGACGCTGTGTATGTTCCCTTGAGTTGCCGTAGAACAGGATATGTGGGGAGAAGCTTGTTATAACGTTACAGCCTGGCTCTATCATTTATTATTTTATTAACCAAGTGTGGATAGGCGGACATGAATACTCGGCTACAATAGCTTTCAGATTCTGGCATCGCACTGCACAACACGAAGACATGTCTAGCTCGTCTAGTTTTCCAGCCAGTGGAAAACTACTTGCCAGGGCTGTCTGTCTTTCTGCCTCCGTCTTGCGCATCGACGCTGCGTGATGTCAGTGTGACGTAGTCGTATAAGGGGTCTATATAAAGAGTTTTAAGGCTTGAACCAAGCCAACCAGTCTTCCAGAGAATCGTTTGCTGAAAGTTAAATGTTTTATGGTCACTCACGATTCTCTAAGACTGGTTGGCTCGATTCAAGTCTTAAAACTCGTTATATTAGGATTTTTCTAAATGTCTATGGAGAAAATGAATGGGGAATTCACTTCTGGGGCAACAAACGTCACGTGACGAGCTCTATAAGAACGTGTGCTTAGCAGCCTACATAAATATGAGTTCACGCTAAATGGAGTAGGCTGCTTTACAGTAGGCTACTTTACAGTAGAGTTTGCCGGCCAGGCCCGGATCTCCGGGGGTGCAAAAGCATGCATTGCACCCCTCAGTTTAATATTTTGGACCCTCAGTTGAAATTTGAATCAGCGGCCAATATTACTGTGTTCTGTAGCAGGCTCATTTCCATGCTAGAGTTAAGATACTGATCATGTGAAACTAGAAGAGCCAGGGCCGCTGGAAGTCATTTTAAGCAGGGGGTGCTGGCGTTTTTTTTTTACATTTTTTTGCCATATTTAGAGGAATATCTCATTTTAAATTAACATTAGGATACTGTTGTGATGTAATTATTCAGTATTTTCTCATTTTCTCACTCATTCAGAGCAAAGAGGGAGATATATAGCATGATGATAATGCTCTGAGTCTATATCTCCCTATTTGCTCGGAATACACCAGTTAACATGACACAGACTTAACATGATAGAAATATTATCAGCAAACTTAATGACTAGACTAATTATTCTGATCTGAATGGCATATATCAAGAAACATTGACTCCTCTCTTTGCTGTATAGTGGGAGGTGCATTTTTGAGTAGGCTATTAAAATAGCATGTCAAGTTCACGTTTCTTTATTGCCAGATTAAACAATTCGTATTGGTTGTTGGTTGGTTCAACACAACATGTGCGTGCATGCGCGCTTCTTCTTCTATAGCCTACAAGCATGTAACTTCCTTGATTGTTATTGTTGATAATTCTATTTAAATAGGCTACATTTTCATTTCCCGAAACATTCTTAAACAAGAAAGGAACATAGTGCACTGCAAAATATTTTTAATTACATTTGTAAAAAAAAAAAAAAAAAAAAAAAAAAAAATTTGGGAAAAAATCTAGGGGGTGCTGCAGCACCTGCAGCACCCCTACTTCCCGCGGCGCTGAGAAGAGCTGAGGTATCCATTGGTATCAATCATGTTAACCTAACTCATCGGGAAGGGGGCTAAATAACGCTCCAACGTTACGTGAAATTTTGGCAAGGGAAAAAACTGGTATGACCATTTTGAAAGGGGTCCCTTGACCTTTCACCTCAAGATGTCTGAATGAGAATGGGTTATGGGTTGTCTTTTATATTGATATTTGTTATTTGCCCTTGACATCTTGCTCTATACTGACACTTGATACTTGACTCCCTCTACTGTTTTTATGTATGTACAGCACTTTGTAAACTCTGTTTTGAAAAGTCTCCCCTTTACACTTTATGCTAATCCCATGCAGTTTTTGGCACACAAAAAACACGCCATTTTTTGCATGCAGTGTAAATGTATTATTTTTGCATATTCCATTTGAATATTTCGGCATGGGGTCACTAAACTGTCTTGGAATTGCCTAAATTGGGTATGGAAAGCTGAGAATCTTGTGGATTCAATGAGCCCCCATTACATTCATTCATCTGACTCCGGACCGTAACACCTACAATATTTTTCTTTTCTGTTGTCAGCCTGCACTTTCACTACTAGTGTAGTAGTGCACCCCCACTAAATTCAAATGCACCATAACTAATTTTGTTCTTGAAACATACCATTTGCTGGTTTTCGATGAGAGAGGCTTTGAATTTCTCGTCTGTCATAAAGGCCTCAGCAAATTGACTGGCACCGGTCTCAAAACCAGACTTGAGCTGTGATGAGAGAGAGACAGAGAGAGTGAGAGAGAGACAGAGAGAGTGAGAGAGTGAAAGCAGCGTTAGTGTTAACATCACTGCCACCAGCATTATTATGGAGAGCACCACATTTCTTGGCAAGCCCCACCCTAATCTTCCTCTGATTGGGTTGGATTTAGGCATGAGTATTGTCCCTCCCTCACGCTCCCTCCCATCTGTTTTCCATATATCCCTGACTATTCACGAGTTTCCTGGTGAGACTGTGGGCGCTTCCATGACACCCTCCCTCCCTGTTTCCAGCTGTCGGTTGCCTGTTTCCACCCAGGACCGTTCATAGCGAAAGAGACTGAAAATAATCATAATAATTGTTGTGACTTTGTACCTACCTATGTCTTGTAATGGAGCCCCCCAGCACAATAATTTCATACGTGCATAATTGTACAACGGAGTGACAATATCTTGAATCTTGAAAGAGAGAGACCGCTAAAGCTACGTTCAATGACCAAATAATAAGAGTTCCGGTTTGGACGTTTAGCCTTCAAAACAAAAGCGGCCGCTATGCAACCACATACTATTTTTAGCAATTTCGGCTAAAATAAGCCCGTACAGTACGAGTGAATTGACATTCACCTCGTTTTTGTGAAATATCGCGGTTATGCAACTACACAACGTTACTATTTTTAGCCATTTTGGATAAAATAAGCCAAACGTTCTTTGGCGCGCACGTCCTTGCTAGTGAAAAAAATGTAAACAGGAAGTCGACAACCGGCAACCGCTGAGAATCATGGGAAACGTAAGTCCAGGAATAAGGTCAATACATCTTAATTGTTATTTGTATCTGTTTGCTTGTTGCACGTATCTGTTGCCTGTTCCTTGTTTTCTATTTTCTTGTTTTCTGTCGACTTACTCTAAGCGGCTTTGGGTCATTGAAAAGCGCTATATATATATATATATATATATATATATAAAATAAATGAATTATTATTATTATTATGATTGCTTAAGGTTAGGGTAAGAATATAAGGGTAGGCCAATCAGAGGCAGAGTAGGGCGTTCAGAGGCAGAGTAGGACAGGTCTTGGCAAGAAATGTGGTGCTATCCATAATAACACCCGCTGCCATCATCTTCATCATCATCAATAAGTAGGTTGGTAAATAGATAAACAAATAGACATTGACAGATATATTTAGACATTTGGATATTTAGATAGACATATATTTAAATATATGGGCAACGTTGCAGACAGAGTAGGAAGGCTGATCCGTGAGCGGCTGCTTCTGGGACGCGGGTCCGGGTCGTAATCGGCCTCGGCTGGGTCTACTGGGCGAGGGTGTATGATGTTGTCAGACCCGAAACACCCCACGACCCCAGTCAACATCACTGATGACGCGTCCCAGCGCATGCTGTAGCATGTATACTGAAACCCAAAATAGACATATATAGATAAACAGATATTTAGATATATATTTAGATATATATTGTAGATACCTTATTTCTGTAGGCAGCAATGATGATCCCAATAATCAACATGATGAGCAGTCCAACCACCATCAAGCCTGCAAACTGCCCGACCACAAACAATGTTAATATTCATTAATATTATGAATTGTCAGTCATCCACCTGATCAATGAACACCATAATGTATTATAGATCCCTGTTGGTACCATCTGTGGCGTAGGCCTACTTACCACTTTGAGGACCAGCTCCTTCTCTAGACATCCTGTAACCACTCCAAAGACGGAGACGCTCAGCACGCCGATGGCGAACACCCAGAACCAGCCGACGTGCGGAAATCCTACTGTATCCAGCTGTATCGCAATGAGGATGAGAAGAAACACAGGAGTAAGTACACATATACAGGAGTAAGTACACATATAAATGAGTCCATCTTACAGTATATACAGTAGCAATCTGGGAACCCAGAATCTATTTTTATTTGAAAAATAGACTGGGAGAGCCCTACCTTTTTTCCCGGCTTCCTGTACAGCGCGCCTCTCCTGCCATCGTCACTTCCTTTTCTGCGTCCATGCTCCACTGTTTCTAAATAGCAACTTGCACCGTGACTTTCCAGTAATTTTCCACTGTTGTTGTAAGACAAGTTGATGTCTTCTATGCAGTGTGTTTATGCATTAACGTTATTAGCAAATAGCCGAAACGAAGTGACGGTGGCTTTTCCATCACTTCCGCTTTCCTTTTCCGCGTCTATTTCGGCTATTCACTAATAATGTTAAAACAGCATACAACAACAGTATGCAACAACATACTTACAACAACAGTGGAAAATTACTCTAAAGTCACGGTGCAAGTTGCTATTTAGATTGTAAACAGTGGAGTGCGGACACGGAAAAGGAAGTGACGGTGGCAAGAGAGGCACGCTGTACAGGAAGCCGGGAAAAACGGTAGGGCTCTCCCAGAGTATATTTTTCAAATAAAAATAGACTCTGGGTTCCCAGATTGATACAGTAGTAACTACACATATAAAGGAGTCAGTACATAGTACAGTATATTAGTGTTGGAGTACTCAAAATTGGTCTTGGTCTCGAGACCGGTCTCAAGACCACATTTTAATGGTCTCGGTCTCGTCTCAGACTCGACCTCCAACGTTAATTTCTGCAGTTATTCCATTGATAGCCTGCGATTGTAGTTATTTGAGACCTGGGTAGCTATAGCTAGCAGATTAGCTGTAACCATGGTAACGCTTGCCGCCTCGTTTGTTCTTATGCAAAAATCCATCTTATATTTTTTTTACTTTTCCTCGGTAGGAAACCCATGAAACGATAAATAATACTGTTTCTTCTTTGAATTTGAACAAAAATGCACACTACATGCCTGAGTGCTTTTACACTGAGCCGATTGTTATTGTATCACGGCGAGAGAATGGACAATTGCTGCTGGTGGAGCTAACAGAAGTGTGCATTAACATATTCCGGGGTGGCGGCCATGTTTGTGAAATAGGCCTGTTGTCTGACCTCTTCTTGTTTTCTGCTCCTAGACCACATGATGGACAAAGAACCAACAGAGGAACTCTCCCTGCTGTGGCTCATCTGCCCAGCAGCAACACATGTTGGTTTATGTGTAAAATATAATAGCTAAAGGTGTCCTTTGCATGGAACTGCAAAGTGCAACTTTTTAGTATTTAGAAATAATGAAGCTTGCTTCATCAATGAGCCAAACTGTCAGAATATTTCCAGAATTGAGAGGAAACAGACTCAGTTGCCCTGTTATGCAACTTTCACTAATGAGGAGGACTTCACAGAGCTATTTTCCTCTGCCACAGCTCAGACCGCTGTGGGGTGAGAGGTGGTTCCTGGCGGAGTGATCTGGTTCTGGATGGCCAGTTCAGATTGTATACAGTAGAGTTCAGATTGTAAACAGAAGAGTTGACATTGTAAACAGTAGAGTTCAGATTGTGAACAGTAGAGTTCAGATTGTAAACAGTAGAGTTCATAGTTCAGTGTAAAAGTTGAAGATATGTGTGGTAAATGACTGTTCGCGTGCTAGCTGGTTTGGGTGTATTTGACCCCTCCTCGTTTCTGCTCTGAAAGAAAACAAAACAACAAGCGGTGGAAACCTTCCTCTTCATCTGCTGTCCATTAAGGAGCTAGAGTGAGCCAGGTCATTACAGCCTGACTCCACTTCCCTCCACACGCAGCAAAAAATTACCTCAAATTACCTCCCTGTCTGTGGAAAAACTCTCTGCTTAGGAGCAGCGAATCCTTCCCCGAAATGTCCTGACTGTGTCTTATCCCGAGTAAACTGAGAAAGGGTTATGGTAGCTTTAAGGTTTATTTGACAATAAAGGGCTAAATAAATCTGTAACATGTGTCGCTGTTAACAGCTTTTATTAGAAGGTAACAGCATAGTAATTCTGAGCAGACACTTTCCATATGCTTCTCTGCTTTAATCAGACTGTTCTCTGAAGCAGCGAAACAGCTGACTTCAATTTGGCTGTTTACTTTCTGAGAAGCTTTTTACCCAAAGCTGCATATTCTGTTCCTAATGCTAACCCAAAGCTATGTATTCTGTCCCTAAAGCTAATGCTAACCCAACGCTGCGTATTCTGTCCATAAAGTTAATCCTAACCCAAAGCTATGTATTTTGTCCAGTGGCCAAACCCCCCAGCTTCCCTCTGATGACGCGGAAATTAATTGAAAAGTGGTAGTTCCTCGAATGGCCACTAGGCGTCTGCTGACAAAAAATCAAGATGGCGACGGCCAACGAATCAACTCCAAATGGGACACCAAAATCAATGGGATAGCTCTATCCATATTTTTTAGGTCTGTGATTTTGTCGCTAAAGCTAACACTAACCCAAAGCTCTGTCCCTAAAGCTAATGCTAACCCAATGCTACTTATTCTGTCCTAAAGCTAATGCTAACCCAAAGCTATGTATTCTGTCCTAAAGCTAAGGCTAACCCAAATTTACCTATTCTGTCCTAAAGCTAAGGCTAACCCAATTTTATGTATTCTCTGCTGGACAATGGCATCCATCTTCAGTTGTTGCTCCCGGCTGAAGGCCTTTAAACTGCTACGGCTGGGCTGAACTTTGTTAAAGCATAAGGGACATTGCTTTAGAGGAACTAATAATATCCATTCTGTTTATTAAGAGGTGTATGTTAAGTAAAGTTAGGTCAAGTTAAGTTCATGTAAGTTAAGTTAAGTGTCCAGCCAGCTGGCCCAGACGTCGATTGGAGATTGCTGCATCTGCATGTGAAATCCTGCTTCCTTGTCTGTACTGTCTGTTAGCATGTTCTCATGTCAATCACAGGGTTAACATGTCCTCCCTGACCTCTGATCCCTCTGCTGACATGTGGGCATGCGTGTGCATCTCACCTGTTCAACATAGGGGCCAGCCTTCACCACTCCCACAACCAGCAGAATGCCCACGATCTGACAAGACACAAAACATTACATTGATCACAAATCACCTTACATTATTACTTTGATCACAAAACACCTTAAATTACACTTTGATCACAAAATACCTTAAATTATTACTTTTGATCACAAAAGACCTTACATTATTATTTTGATCACAAATCACTTACATTATTACTTTGATCACAAATCACCTTAGATTATTACTTTGATTACAAATAACTTTACATCATTACATCGATGAGACACAAATATTAACAATTTAACAAAATAAAAGCCACAGGAAACGTTTTTGTCTGGTCTGATAACTTACCAGCCACAGGAAACGTTTTTGTGTGGTCTGATAACTTACCAGCCACTTTCACCATTTCACCAGCAAATTAGAACATATCAGTTTTTTTTTTTTTTTATTTAATAACATTTATTTATAAACCTTAAATAGGATCAAATCTGTTGAATTTCAACTGTGCTAATTTAGTAATTTCTGCTCCATTGTATTGACATCAGTGTGTGCTGGTTGTATTCTGTACTTGACTGTACTTTTGCTTTTGGTCACTAGAGGGTGTCCAGGCTCCAATAATAAGCAGACAGGTTTGGGGTTGGACATCTTTCTCAAAGCAGCCCCTCCCCATTCCTCTGTCCTTTTAGGTTTCAACTAATGATCAGCAGTTGTAAACCTTCGCTAACTTAAGGCCCACTTTCTGATCGTAAGAAATCAGATAATTGTGAGAAAAATGAATTGTGCATTTGAATTGGATGGTTTTTTCGTCCTTGTGCACATTTAGCTATATACAAATAACTAGTGTTGTAATTTGCAATAATAATAATAATAATACATTACTATTAGTAGTAGTAGTATTAGTAGTAATATTATTAATACTATTGTTGTTGTTGTTATTATTATTATTTTGATACAATTTGGCAGTATCAATGCGTCCACGGCCCGCTAGATGGCGTTCTGAGGCCCAGCAGTGGGCCGCGGCCCAGTGGTTGAGAGTGGCTGATGTAATGTAATCTAATATAAAGTAATCTAATTTATAGTAATCTAATCTGGTACCACAGCTGTTGTTTGAGTTAATGGACGTTTGGCGGCAGCTGCAGTGTGTTAGGGTTAGTCTCATTTCCGTTTGAAAGGAGACAAGTTCACACACAACACGAGAGAGTGCAGACCATGGTTACTAACCATAACCCTCCCGCTGTAAATTGTGCTCAACTGCTGTAAAATGTCATTCTAATAAAAGTCTATTTTTCTACTTCTTAGCATTGCGACAGACACACACACACACATGTACGCACGCGCGTGCGTGGGCACACACACACACACACACACACACACACACACACACACACACACACACACACACACACACACACACACACACACACACACACACACACACACACACACACACACACAGTCCCACAGTGGGCACACAAGGTGAAGTCACCAGTAGATTACTGGCTCAAAAATAGACTCCAGTAAAGTTTAAAACACAGTTACAGTTTAACAAAGTTTAAAACACAGTTACAGTTTAACAAAAGGATATAATATATATATATATATATATATATATATATATATATATATATATATATATATATATATATATATATATATTATATGTGTATATGTGTATATATATATATATATATATATATATATATATATATATATATATATACTTATTTTTTTACTCATCCCCGTGTGGGCACACACACACACACACACACACACACACACGTGCGCACGCACGCGCACACGCACACGCACACGCACACACACATGCGCGCACAGACACACCCCTGGAGCTGAAAAACATTTTTCTATAGTGAAGGTGAAAAATGTTGGCTTTAACTAATGGCTTCAATCTGAAATTGGAGGCTTAAGGTTAGCCCTATAAGTTTAGTTTTAGGTTTAGGTTAAGTTTAGGTTGAGTGTATTCTAAGTTGATCCTCGGTGTGTTTTGGGTTAACTCTGCTCAGGAAGCCTGTTTACTCAGCCAGCGGAAAGCTGGACTGTTTAGGAAAACGCTTCAAACGTCAGGAGTCTTTTTTAATTTCACATTTTACTCCACTTCACAATTTCCTATTGTAATATTTATACCTCTTCAAATCATCCAACATAACTCCAGATGCTTATGCCCAAACACATAACAAGGTACAACTGTTGAAAGAAAAATCTTAAATTAATGCCACATGAAGAACTGGTGTGAATTGTGTTTTTGTGAATTTGCTCCATTTTGCTTTGTTCCATGTGACTAATTTTTCCTTAATCATGTTTTTTTTATTATCTTTATTTGCAAATAAACTTCACTGAACCAAACAAACTACTTTCCACCCCCAAAAAAGTCTACTGTCCGCCCCTCCCCCCCCCCGTTCTTACAGAAGTCTGTGCATCTGCAGCTCAAAATACTCAAAATGTTTTTTTTTTACCATCATTAGTTAACTATCTCAATACATGCTACATGCTACTAGAGTGTGTGCCTTATTGGATTTGCAAAGAAACTGAAAAAAGACATGAATAAAAAAGTGTTCCCACTTACCCCAAACAAAACATTGAAGAAAATAAAAAGGCACTTCAGGCATCCATTGATTTTCCCCATCTTCCGTCTAATGAGTGGCTCTTAGGTTTGAATGCAAAGTGTAACGGTGAGTAGAGTCTAATCTGCTCTTGTCGACTGCTGTGACAAACTACAAGCACACTCACTATATGTGTGTGTGTAGGATGTAGAGCTGCAGCACATAGAATGGTTTTCTGTTTTCCACCTCTTTCACACAAGATGGACTCTCCAGCAGCTTAAAGGGATATTTCACATTTTTGAAGAGGGGTTGACTGAGGACGCAGATACAGTATGTACCCCCCCCGCCCCCAACACACACACTCCACCCCCTCTCTGCCATGCAGCCTCTACAAGAGGATTTTTCTGCAGCAAGCTGAGGCCCGTCTGCCCAGAGGCATCACACGATAAATCACCTGAATATCAGCTCATCGTTTACACAAGGCCAACCGCGTGTTAGTAACCGGAGATGGGATGTAACTAAGTACAAATACTTTGAAACTGTACTTAAGCAGGATTTTCAGGTATCTTTACTGAGTTGTTTTTTTGGGCTTCTTTACTTGTACTCCTTACATTTTAACACAAATATCTGTACTTTCTACTCATTACATTTTCAAAACAGGCTTGTTACTGTAGTTTTAATGCGAGACAGACAAAAACAATGTAACGTTTGTCTGTCTCTCTCATCTCGCGCTCTCCCAGCTTTCATGCACATTCTTTGTGGAAAAACTATATCACGCACATTATTAATCAAAGTATAGTCTTTATACGTCCTGAGTAATGTCTTCGTTGTTTGTAGTTTCTGTGCATGGTGTATGTATTGTTGATGTTGTTTTATTCTATGTCTTGGATGGCTCGTGCTGTGCCGACCACTGATTGTTTTTTACGGATGACAACCACAATGCAAACAAGTCCTGGAGTTCATTGTGTTTTAAGTCCCAGACTACTTTAATACTGGTGTATGGGTTTTTATCTGTTCATTGTGTATTTTTAACAACTGTCACAAATAAATTATTTCATTCATTCATTCAAAGAGGACATGAAACATTTGACAATATGACTCTAGTTCATTTGCCTTTCAACTCAGAGAAGACAGGACACTGGTTTCAAGTCTGAAATGTACCTAGATTTGCTAGAAAGGTCAACAACATTGCTTTTCGCCAACTAGGGTGCTGCTAGATGATGTCACTAGGTTGACTGTACAGTAGTAAGGATTATGAACATTTTGATGAATCAAAACAACCACACTCCAGTTAGAAACACAACAGCATATGCTGTGAGCCTGTTAGAATTAAAAATACTTAATACTAACACTTAACTAGTCTGTACTCCACTACTGTACTGTACTTACTGTACTGTACTGTACTGTCAACCTATAGTGTCATCATCCAGCACCCTAGTTGGTGAAAAGCTGAAATGTTTGTCAAATGCAAGTGAACTAGAGCAATATGATTGAATGTTTCATAACATAATGGTAGAAATATATATATTTTTACTTTTAGACTTTATTACATTTGTTTGTACTATTTTACTTTTACATATGAGTAAACCAGTTGCATCAGTACTTCTACTTACCCTAACGCTTTCTGCAACAAGCAGAGGTGTGTCTGTCCAGAGGCGACCACACAATATCACCTGAATAATAATAATTTACACAACCGCATGTTAGACACAGTTATCTGTAAACAATTATCTGAATATGTTTACGTCACTTCTAACAACTGAATGCCTTCATTGTGTGTATACTATTACTATGTCTATTATCTTTGTTGTCATTGCACTTATGGGCGAGAAAACTATCAATTACAAAGGAATTACAAGTTGCAAACATATTATTCTGTAGGCCTAAAGCCAGAAACATGCTTCAATGTGAACCTCGAGTTGGGACATTGTCGGTGGCAGCTAGACATACTCGAACGTCAGTTCAGACATGCGGACGCACACACACATACATACACACACCATCTTGAATAAATGTCTTTTATATATCTTGGCCAAGAGGAACAATCTTATATATTCACGGATGCGGGCCGCAGTTATAACCGCGCTGACCGCGGATATCCTGCCCCGCGGGCGGGCCGGATCATAAAATTAAACATTCTGATTAACACATTGAGTGCCACAGCGCTTCAGTAAAATTGTCTGCAGCCTGTGCCAGATTCACTTCCATTCAGTTGAAAACAGCTATAGAATTTTTTCTATTATGGCTATATTGACGGGGCTGGACTTTAATGAAACATTGAACACTCCTGCTTCTTCCAAATAATTTTTTTTGTTTCTAGACAGTTCCATTATGAAATGGCAGCCTCTGAAAAAAGTGCACTTTTTCAAGGGTTTTCTGTCGTTTTTTTTTACTTTCCAAGATATAGTCACTTTTATGAATACCTTTTGCACTCTAATTTCGAGCACATTCACTGACTCTGGCTGGTGTTTTCTGATGTGGTGGCGTAGTGTGGTTTCTGTGCAGCCTGCGTGCCCCCCCCCCCCCTCTCCCCCCCCCCTCTCCACCTCTGAGCTGCGGGCTCCTCCCATACGCACAGAGTTTGTTTTCTCGACTCCGTTTTTGCCCCGGACAGATCCCAGCGCGCATCAAGGAAATGATGCGCGCTGGCAAACGCGACTGAATGAAAAGGCTTGGCCGTTCGGCTTCAGATGCTGGCTTTCTGGCAGGAAATCGTGTGGAGATAGATAGAAGCATAAGAGCTCAGTTGTGAGCGCGGATGCAGCCGAGCCCACTCTCCGCTGCAGACAGAGCAATCTGTACCGGCTCTGGCTGAAGCATGCATCGGTTTCCTCTTTGATCACGGCTTTCTCCGCTTTCTCCTGCACAAAGTAAAGGATCTGAGGTGGGTGGCGCAGCTTCCGTGACGATGTTTAAGGTGGCGCCGTGTGATCCCTTGAAGGGATTCATGCTCACTGGCTAGGTACGACCTTAAACAGCAGAATTATGGAATAATATGAATTATGATTTTAGGACGTCCACAGACGTCCTTGGCACTCCTCGTTACTTTTTTTTAGGACGTGCACAGACGTCCTTGGCACTCAATGTGTTAATAGCGGATGGGTTGCGGGCGGTTGAAACGATGTATCATTAATGGGGAAAAATAATATTAATTACATTCTCTAGTCTATGAACGTATTTTAAGCTACATTTTTCATCAGGCACATTCTTAGTCGCCTATTGTAGATCACCCACGGCCGTAAACCAAACAATAGGCATGTGCTAGGTCCGTCGGCTCCACTTTTCGTCCATATGGTCAATGATGTCACCCTCAAAAAGGAGTCTCCGCTGAAGACGTGTTTGAAGAGAAGACGCATTCGTATTTTCCCATACAATGAGGCAATCAAGTAAACTAAACTTAAAGCTATAGCGTTAGCCGAGTAAACTACATGAGGGCAAGTGGTGGACTGGACATAATACAGCATGGACGTTTATTTGGAGTCTTGGACTGCCGGTATGGTGAACCGCAAGTTCACTCCTTTAATAGCGTTTTATAGCGTTTATAGCGTCGGGTGCATGGCGCGGTTCATGCATACACGCGGATTAGGATGGCATAAAAGCTCATCCACGCATCTCTAGTATACAGGCTTAGACGCTTAAAGACTGACAAATCAGAGAACTTCAGTGGTGGGTAGAGTACTGAAAATCTATACTCAAGTAAAAGTACACGTACTCCAATAAAAAATACTCAAGTACAAGTAAAATGTGTCATGTGAGAAACCTACTAAAGTAAAAGTAAAAAAGAAAAGTACTTGGTTAAAAAATTACTCAAACTACAAGTTACAAGCTACTTTCCATTTTAATATTTTAATATTAAAATGTAGCAAATGTGCAAAAATAATAGGGGTGAGGGGGCAGCACTCAATATTATTTTCATAAAGTAGAGCAATATGAACTAGTTTTAATTTTGTTGACTATTTTTTAATTTAGTCTTACTCTTAGTCCCGTGTTAAAATTTGTCCTTGTTAGTCTGTATCATATTTAGTGAACCTCATCCTGTTGTTATTTAGTCAAGTTTTAGTCGACTAAAAGTTTGAGCATTTTAGTCTCAGCTTAGTCCAATAAAACCATAAGTATTTTAGTCTAGTTTTAGTCAACGAAAACTGCTCACATTTTAGTCTAGTTTTAGTCAATGAAAACTGTTGAATCTGCTGATGCGCTTGCACTAGTAATTGTAATTCGAAGGAGTGTTGGCAACTCTTTCCCAGGGAAAGTAGCTAATGGTGACTCTGCCCACCCAGGCCAGTGTCGGCATGCGGCGGTAGCAACAACAAGTGGACCGTATTTACAGTCCCTGCTCAACCCGCAGCTGAGGGGAGAATGGAGGGAGCCTTGCTAATGTAGACAAGCAAGTAGCTGTACATTTTGGAAACACAATGCCTCATACATAAGACCCTTAGCTAAGACTGAGTGGGTTCTGTTGTAACTACTGTAAATGTTTTTAAGACATGTCAGCTACATCTACATGTCAGCTACATCTATGATGCTGCAGCACAGGAACCTGAACTGCTGCATTGAGGGGGGGAACAGTCTATACAGTAATTAGTGTTAATTTTGTCATCTATTTTTAAATTTTGTCGTAGTCTTAGTCCTGTGTCAAATGTCCTTATTAGTTTTTATCATATTTAGTCAACCCCATCCGAGTATTTTAGTCTCGTCTTAGTCAATGAAACTAAAAGTCTGAACATTTTAGTCTCGTCTTAGTCTTGGGGAAAAAGGTAGTCGACTAACATTTTTCGTCATAGTTTTCGTCGACGAAATTAACACTAATATGAACAATCTCTCACTCCCATTGCTTGAGACAAAAAGTACTGATACTCACTGTGATTGAACAGGTAGCTGGAATTACCTGCTGGGCATTGCTGCCTGACGCACCTCATCTGGTGCCCATGGGTCAGCTGCAGGGTCGTCAGCCAGGAACCACCAACGTTTTGCTCCTTTAATCCTGGAACGTCTCCTGGTGGAGGAGCAGTGACAGGGACATCTCCCTGTCACCCCCTGCAGCTGGCGTCTGGGTTAGATGTTCTTTCCTCAACACTTCTCCCTCCTCCTTAGCCACAGCCAAAAGCTGCCCTTCTCCACTTCTTACACCAGTTCTTTTGTTGCTTTCTTGAGCTTTCCTCCCGTCACGCCAGCGTCCCTCAGTAGGGGTGTGGTTGACAGCCCCACAAAGCCTCGGCATCCAACCTCCACTGGGTAGATGGTGGTCCTCCAGCCAGCCTCCCTGCACTCCGCAGTCAGTTCTGAGTACTTGGTCTTCTTTTGTTCGAAAGCGGCCTCGATGCCCTCCTCCCATGGTACTGTGAGCTCAATGAGGAGTGCAGCTTTTGCTTTGGTGGACCACACCACTATGTCAGGACGGAGAGACGTGTTGGTGATTTCCCAGGGAACTGGAGCTGCATGCCAAGATCAACTCTCATGTTCCACTCCTGGTCAAAGGAAAAGAGCTTTGGTGTTTCTCTTGGCCTGGTGCTTCTTCTTCCTCCGCCCTCCCTGACAAAGTTGATGTGGTGTTCCATTGTTTTATTTATTTAACCTTTATTTAACCAGGTAAGTCATTAAGAACAAATTTGTATTTACAATGGCGACCTGGCAGAAGGCACAGCCTTTTGAGGGATAGGGGGGTAGGGGATAAAATAAATACAAAGTTAGGACAAGTTAAAACACAGTTAAAACATGGCAAGACAGACAGAGCAAAAACAACAACAAACAAGCAGACAGGCAGGGGATAATACTAGTTCAGGAAGCAGTTGCAGGTGTCAGTGATAATGTCCATGATAGAGTCCTTGAAAGCTGACTTGGAGATGAAATTGGCCAGTTTTAGTCTTTTTTGTAAGCCATTCCAGTCTGTGGGCACGGCAGAATGAAATGACGAATGACCAATTACCAGTGGTGGAAGAAGTACTGAAAGTTTGTACTCAAGTAGAAGTACTGTTACCTTACTGAAATATTACTCAATTACAAGTAAAAGTACTGGTGTTAAAAATATACTTAAGTAAAAGTAAAAAGTACTCTTCTAAAAAACTACTCAGAGTATTAGTTACTTTTTTAACCATCCATTTTTAATAGCAGGCTGTCACAGGCATTCACTTGAAACGGGAGATCCATGTAGAAAATACATTATACACTTTCAACAAAGCATATTTCTCTAATAAATGATATGAATGAAAGATCAATCCCTTCTTAGTATCAACAGGGAGCAAACACCTAAATAACTGAAAACTGGTGGGTGGGAGGGGTCTGTCAGTCACACCTGCTTTGCTCTTCCCCCAGATGTTATTCATTTGTAATAATACTGGTAAGCATTTGACTCTTAAAGAGGACAGGAAACATTTGATCATATGAATCTAGTTAATTTGCATGTCACCTCAGAGAAGACAGGACACTGCTTTCAAGTCTGAAATGTACCTAGATTTGCTAGAAGGATGAACATTTCACCTTTTTTTTTACAGAACTGTTTTTGTATTGCTTAACTGTGAGTCTGTGACTGTTTTATTTCTGAACAGAAGGATTAGCCTCGCCTCCAATAAACAAAAACCCCTGATGCTGTTGCTGTGCATTTATTTGAAAAGGAATAGGGCCCACATGATATGCAAGTAAAATAATAATAGCAGCACAGACATCAGCACTCAGCAACACTTTTTCCAACAATAAAGAAAATAAATGTTATTCACATACCGAGTAACTGTTATCCTTATGATTAGTTTCCCGACTTTTCAAGATGTGCTCTGTACTGATACTGAACCAGTGGAAACAACTATTATGAAATTAATGGTTGTATTTTAATTTAAATATTTGCTTTGATTGAAACAAAAATCTTGTCATTAGTATTTTTTCATAGCCTATAGCAAGCTGTTAGGAGTTAAACAGGTCATAATTCCCTCTCTCAATTTTATATTGCTGTGAAAACACATGTATTGTGCCCTGCAAACTATTTGGGCTTGTTTTTTTTTTTTTTTTTTTACGGAATACACATTAAATATCCACACTGGGTAGACTAGCCTCTATACCTAATATATACAATCTATGCTGTCTATACCCATGGTCACCTATTAGGCTACATTGCCGCCTGCCCTCCTATGGTCGGACAACGGTACATGTCATGACGTGTCACAGACCGCATATTTTGGGATTATTTTATCAAGTGGATTATGTCAATGAACGGGACTTGCGTGGCGTCCGTGGACAATGCATACCTTGGGTGGCATTTGGCTTCAGGTTTGTCTTTCACTTTGGTGAAGGGTTCAGCATCATGTCGCTTCCTCCTGAGTCCTGTGTCGACTGGTCTGTCACGCAAGTTCGCAACCAAATTAATGATCAAATTAGCAGTGAACAGGGGGCATGTCGCGTCACGCATGATGCACGTGATTCCATCCTTAATCGAATTTGAATTAAAAGTGTTATTTAGACAGTCACTGTCTGCACGGCACGGCAGCACACATGCTTGAGTCAGTGACAGAGACAGGGTGCTTGACAGCGAATTCAGCGGACAGATCAGAGGGGAAAGACTGGCGGGGGGGAATTAATGGACCAAACGGCCGCTACTCGATAACAGTATCGATAAGGTCGGACCTTATTGATTTTCGGGTTTCGAGTCGAGTCCCATCCCTACCTACGAGCGGCTTGAAATCCCCGTCTCTGGCGTGGTCATGCCGGAAAACAACATCTAACCTGTGGGCGTCTCCCCGCCCCCCCATTTCATGGTTTTCATTGCCCCGTTTGCGATCAGCTGATAGAGTTTATTGGCTGCGTAAAATGCAGATCAAGGTTTGGATGTTTGGATTTAATTAATTCAAATTGTACTCAGTACTCAGTATGATTTAAAAAGTAACGAAGTAGATTACATGGTGCAATCCATACTTAAGTAAGAGTAAAATTACAGACTTGAAAAAATAACTTTTAAAAGTACAAGTACCCAAAAAAAGTACTTAATTACAGTAACGTGAGTAGTTGTAATTTGTTCCTTCCACCCCTGCCAATTACAGAATGTGTTTTGGGGATTTTCAACAGGATGAGGTTAGCAGAACGGGTGTTATAGGCAGCAGGTGCAATTTGCAACAAACTACACGGGTAGGGGGGTGACAGACCAAGGAGTTTGTAGATTAACATGAACCAGTGTATTTCCCGACGAGTGTGCAAGGATGGCCAGTACAGAGGAATATAAAGTGCAGTGGTGAGTTCTGAAAGGGGCATTAGTAGCAAAACGGATGGCAGAGTGATAGCTAACATCAAGCTTCTGCAGAGTAGTTTTGCAGGCATTGGTGGTGAACATCCACTGCTTTCCTGTATGTGCCCCTCTAGCACCTCGGCTAGCTTTCTCAGGAACTGGTCATGGCGCCATCTATAGTGTCCTTGCAAAAGTGCGATCTTACAGCCTGACAGGATGTGCTAGAGGCTTGTATTGGGAGTGTTGCAGAGTGGGAGCATACTTCCTCATTTCTGAACTACTGGTGGAGGTTCCGAGGACAGGGAAGCGTGTCATAGGTTGACCTGATGAGGAAGCCGAGCCTCACTTGAGGGATCTTCCACAAGTCTGACTAACTGATCTTCCGGTCGACAACCCCCTCCCAGGTTGTCCAGCTTCCTTGTCAGCTCTGGGACACAGCCTTGATCTTGTAGCGCTCTTCCTCCATCCTTGTCACCTCTGACACCACCATCTTCTTTCTCTCTTTCCGGTTGCCCTTAAGACCAAAAACGTGGCGCCTCTTCCTAGTCCTGGCCTTCCTGCCTGGACCCTGCCAATGATTTCTTGGTGCTGCAGTCTACCAAGTGCTTGGTCGATCTCAGCTTGGGCATCCCGCTTCTGGCCAGTACGGGCCTTGGCACCTGCGTTCCTCACTGACTGGTCGCTGGACTCTCTCAGTTCAAGAAGCAGCCTGGTCTTTTCCTGCTTGTAGCCCAGACTGATGGATTGTAGTGGCAGCTGCAATGTGTTTTCCCGAAGAGGCCCGTGTCAGACAGGCACCTCGGTAGCCTCAGCCACTTTCCATTGAGTTCCATCTTGCTTGTTGTGGATGAGGGAATCTCACTCATTTTCAGCGGCCACATTATCCTCCTGTAGAGCGTGAACTGGTAGATCCACACCTTGTACTTCCCGGGAGTTGGCTCTGGTCCATCTTTGCCAGGCCTTCTGAGAGCTGCTTCAATACAGCTCTCCCCATTTGCTTGTCAGAGAGCTCTGCTGTGTACTCCCCCCAGGCTTCTGATGGGATGCTCAGACAGAAGTGGGATTCTCTCGCCCCCTATGACAAAGATGGTGCTGTCGTTTCTGACTCCCCTCCTGAGAGACAGGCTGCAGGAATTGGCAGGCTTGATTTTCATTCTTGCCCAGGACATCAGCTAAGGACGTCCACTAATCGCTTTGGATAAAAGAGGTGGTTCGATTCCCGTCTCCTCCAGTCTGCATGTCGAAGTGTCCTTGGGCAAGATACTGAACTCCAAATTGCTCCTGATGGTGTGCCAGCACCCTGCATGGTAGCCTGCCGCCATCGGTGTATGAATGGGTGAATGTACCTACTGATTGTAAAGCACTTTAGATAAAAGCACTATATAAATGCAGGCCATTTACCATTGACCATCAGCTCGTCCATCCTTTTCAGCAATCTACATGGTGCTGTCTGAAGGAGGCTCACAGAATGTGAGTTGCCAGATCTGCATGAACTGTATAAACAGCGGTGCCTCAGGAGGTCCCTGAAGATCATCAAAGACACAAACCACCCCCACAACAGCCTGTTCTCCCTGCTACCCTCAGGGAGAAGATACAGGGTTCCAAAAGCACGCACAAATCGCTTGAGGAACAGTTTCTTCCCGCAGGCCACGAGACTCCTTAACACGTTGACTGCCAACGACGTGTTAACACGTTTTCAGAATCCAGCTGTTGACTGCCAGCGACGTGTTAACACGTCGTTGGCATCGATTTTTTTTTTTGACGGTGGGTTGTGCATCTAACCCTTTTACATCTCTTATATAAGTATTGGACGTGTACAACGTGTACAACCCATTCCACCGACCCACTAAGTGGCGACAAGGAAGTAGGAAGGCAAGCAAAAAGCAGTGTGATCCATTTCCATTCTCATGAAAATGGATTGGCGGAGGCGCTTTCGTTTTCGCGCTGATTGCTGGCGGTGCGGGATTGCAAACTTGCATGGTGGATTGCGGATGGAGCACACTTTGAGGCACGCAGCGTAAATATGACCAGAGTCGCAGGGGCTTCATCGGAGCTCTCGGCCAGGGCTCCGGGAGGCGGGCGAGTCCAGCCGGGCTTCCTCGGGGAGCGGCCACGCAGACAGGCACATCCAGGCACAGCCGCACAGCGGCAGCGGGGCAGTGAGACTTGTGACAAGCTTGTGGTGCAGCAGGCCATTTTGCCTTGCAAAATAGCACCAAATTGGAAACAGCCATAAAAGGCTTTTAGAATGGGATTTTCAACCCATTCTTTTTTGTTTCTTTTTCGCTCTAATTTAGAGTAATTTAATTTCTATTCAGAAATTTATTTGAGAGGTCGAGAGTATGAGAAAGTGCATTTGCACAGGTAGGAAAGTGCTTGTGACACGGCGCTGCAGCCAAGAAGAACGCCCACGGAGGGAGGAGTTGAGCAGAGGGGAGTTTCCTGCTGTTATGGAGGAAATTACTGTTCAAAACTATTGTTTAGGTCTTACTGATGCCAAAAATGAATGGTTAAAGTGACTGTTCTATCGAATTTCACAAAAAGCCGTTTATCTCTGAATATTTTTTCTGACGCTGAAACCATGCTGTATTCAATTGCTAATGCTTACATAACTACTAACTCTACAAACTAACTCTTTTAGACAGAGAAAGTACACATTCTATTAGTACTTTTGAGATATTGTATGTTCACAAACTCCAAGCAGAAAAGAATCCTCGGCTCTTGTAAAATGAGCCAGAATCCTCAAAAAACGGCTTGGCAGAAGCTACCTACAGCAAAAAAAACGGCTGGCAGTCAATGTGTTAACATACACAAATAGTGTAGTAGCCGCACTGTACCGTACTGTAGCTGCTACCACTACGTATGTCTAACGTTTAATTGTATGTTTAATAAGGATGTCAAATACGCCGAATTTAAAATGCAGAGTTTAATTGTATGTTTAATAAGGAATATGTTATTTGCACCTGTATGTCAAATACGCAGAATTTAAAATGTTTAAGCACGTCTAAAGTATGCACCCGACACGTGCACCTATGTGCAGTGAATATGCCACTGTCTCTGACTTGTCTTATCACTATACTGCCTTATGCTTGTTGTGTCTCTTGTTGTTTTTGCACCCATATGCCCTGTTATATTTGTTATATTTGTACTATTTGCACTATGTTGTAAACGGAGTCCACAGCACAAGAATTTCACACGTGATACTTGTACCATAGAGTGACAATAAAAATCTTGAATCTTGAATCTTGAATCTGGACGTCATCCATGTAGGTCCTCAGTGGGGGTAGCTTCTGTCCGGATGGTAGTTTGATCCCTCCGACAGTCTGTCTTGCTCCGATAAGGATGATCTCAAAGGGTGCCACAAACAGAATCTGAGAAATGGCACACCCCATAGCGATTCCGACCTCTAGCTGTTGCCACCCGGTGGTGAAGTCCTGTAGGGCAAAGCCCAAATGCAGATCCTTGAAGTAGCTTGCTACCAAGTTCTTGATACAGGAGGCCATGTGGAGGAACTCCATGGCATAGCTCATTGGTTCCCAAATGGCGGGGTTCCGCCCGCCTGAATTGCAAAAAAATAATAATTAGAAACCGTTTTTACATATACACATTAACCCTGAGGAGTAACCGGATTGGGCCAATTTTCGGAAATATCACGATATTTGGGAAATATCAAAATTTGTAACATTTTCTTTCAGAGGCTGCAGCAGGCTCAGTTTTAAAGCCATAGTGAAGTTTCTGGTATCATTATGAAATGGGAAGACCTAAGCAATCGATTTGTACCAACCATGTCATGCTAGTTTGTCACGAAGGTAGCTACATAACACTCTATAGGCAAAATTTTGGCGAGGAAAAAAAACAGCCTATGTTGGCAGGTGTGTGTGTGTGTCCGTTTTGAACCAGCTAGTAGCCTTATATTATTTAGCCTTTCTGCTGCTATTGCATAAATCAGCAAAGTTTATTTTATGGGGAAGGGGGGGTGGGGGGGGCGTTGGTATACGCAGTGGAAGTGGTCCCTGGGAAATTTGGTTTGGTACGTAGTGGTACTTGTGGTACTAGTGGTCGGAAAAGTTTGGGAACCCCTGGCATAGCTGATCAGCTGATGTGGAACTGACCCATAGGCGTTGGCGAGGTCGAGCCAGATGACATGCAGGTCTGTCTTCTCGCGCTTGGCCTTTTGGATTCTGTTCCCAGATCATTGCAGAGTGTTCTACACAGCCTGGGAAGCCTGGGACTCCTGCCTTCTGGCAGTTGGTGTCAATGTAGCTGTTCTCCATCAGGTAGTCGGTCATCCTTTTGTCCAGTACAGAGAAGAAGATCTTCCCTTCAAAGTTTAACAGGGCGATGCTCCTGAATTGGCCGATGTCTTTGGAGTTATCTTCCTTGCGGATGAAGACCGTTACTGCTCTTTGCCACTCAGATGGAATGCATTGCTTTTTCCAAGCAGTTCCCATGAGGTACCATAGCAGCTCTAGCACCTTGGGGCAGTTCTTATAGAGCTTGTAGGGTACTCCATTGCGACCCGGTGCTGATGAAGACCTTGCCTTCTCCACGACATGCCTGACTTCGCTGAGCTTGGCGGGCATGATGTTGACCTCAGACGTCGGCGGTGTAGCCCGAGGCACGTACCCAGGTGTTGCTAGTGGGATGTTCCTTGCAGGATCACTGTACTGTTTCCTGACATGCTGCTTCAGCTGCTCCTTGCTGATTTCCAGCTTCCCACTCTTTTTCTCCTCCAGCAGCTGTCTGGCATGCTTGAATGGGTCTTTGAAGAAGTTGGCTTTTTCTTTTTCTTTCCGGTTCCGACGCTTACGGATGTGCTCAGCTCTGCAAAGAATGGCCAGTCTCTGCCTGACCTCCTCCCACAGTGCCTTCAGGCCCTCTTTCTCCACCTGACTTGCCTTCCTCCAGTTCTTACGGAGTTGTCGTCATCTTTGTACCAGCTGGCCAATCTCCTTTTCTCTCCTTCCTTTTTCTCTCGGGGCAGTTCTCTGCTTGGTGGAGACTTTGCCAAACCTGTCTTTGCACCCCTGGTATAGGATGTCCCCAAACTGGTTAAGCCTGGACT
The DNA here is from genome assembly GCF_964638095.1 of Poromitra crassiceps. NCBI lineage: Eukaryota > Metazoa > Chordata > Actinopteri > Beryciformes > Melamphaidae > Poromitra > Poromitra crassiceps. The sequence continues at coordinate 1,769,959 of NC_139624.1, read as the reverse complement.
CTGCCTCTCCTCGCAACGACCCCTCCAATATCCTGACCAGGTCCACTTCCAATTTGTGCCATGCCCCCACCTCGTTTGCCATTTGATATTGCTCCTCCTGGCTTCCTCCTTCCCTCTGCTTTTTGACTTGGCTCAGTTCCAAGGGGAATGGTGGGAATTTCTCCTTGGTGCTCACATGGAGGATCGCCCTCCACCAGAGGACCTTCTTCCTCCTCTAGGGAAGCCTGCCTTCAGCAGCATTGGGTCCGTCAGAGCTGTGGTTTTCAACCCGGATTTCGGTCCCTCTTGTCTGACATGACGTTGCAGTGCAAGGTTGCTTTTGGCCTTTCCCCCCACATCTTATTTTCCCCTTGTGGATTCGCACCCCCCTGAATGTGATCACCTTCTCCCATCCACATCCACATTTCCCCAGGATCTTCTTCTCATTGTCAGTTTCCATTGCCGTCGTTACCGTGTGATCTGTCCTCTTAGGCCCATCTTCCATCCCACCTCTCGGAGGGCCTGCGGGTTGTCTTTTCTTTGTATACTTCATAGTTAGGGTTGGGTGTCACTCACTGAAAGACTAGTGGGTTGGGAAACAACCCCCCACTCCCGGTGCAGTCTTTCCCACCATCAGTCAGTGTTTCCTGGCTGTCCTCCAGTCTTCCCTGGATTCCAACTGCCCTATTCACACTAGTCACTGGGTTTGCCAGAAATTCAGTGATTGAACAGGTAGCTGGAATTACCTGCTGGGCATTGCTGCCTGACGCACCTCCTCCGGTGCCCATGGGTCAGCTGCAGGGTCGTCAGCCAGGGTCGTCAGCCAGGAACCACTATTCACTATATACAGTGAGACGGACATCTCCCTGTCACCCCCTGCAGCTGGCGTCTGGGTTAGATGTTCTTTCCCCAACACTTCTCCCTCCTCCTTAGCCACAGCCAAAAGCTGCCCTTCTTCTCAATGAGGAGTGCGGCTTTTGCTTTGGTGGACCACACCACTATGTCAGGATGGAGAGACGGGGTGGTGATTTCGTCGGGGAACTGGAGCTGCATGCCAAGATCAACTCTCATGTTACACTCCTGGTCAGAGACAGCTTTATTTGGTGTTTCTCTTGGCCTGGTGCTTGGAATCATGTCACCAAGTTTTATATTTAAAACCACAAATAAGAAATAGCAACACTATTTAATTTTTGTTCACATAAACTTTAAAATAACCAGCATAGCCGATAGAATTTGGTGCCATTTGGAACAATGAATAATGCTTTGTGCAACAGCAATGTGCCAGTAGTGTTGGTATTCTTTCAAGTATAGTCTCTCTCAAAATGACTAATGTACTGTAAAACAATGTCCCGTAAATGCCATCCAGTTCAGCTGCCTCTTTGGGCTTCATGGTTGAAAAGAAGTAGTCTTCAGAGGTGGAGCTGGCATCCAAGGCAACTCCACTTTCTGCACCTCGGTGTGACTTAGTCCATCCCTGTAAAACAGGGGTGCCCAATACGTCGATCGCGATCGGGTAGTGTGGTAGATCGCATGGCATTGAGGGGGGATTTTTTTTTTTTTTTTTTTTTTTTTTATAATAAAATAAAATATAATGGAAGTACATGCAGTTGTTTATTTTAATTATGGATCATAATACAATGCAATTGTATTGTAAAGTGAGAAAAAATAAATCATGTATTGGGGGAAAAAGTGTAGCCTGGGTAAACCCATCCCCCACGTGACCTGCTCTCAGTCACTATGGTCTGGTCCCCCGCCTGTGCTAAACGATTTCCTGCGGTTGTTGGGCCCCCCCCCGATAGACCGCTCCATTACGCAACCTTCATCCAACCAGCTTTGTGCACAGAGCACATGCGCAGTGCAGCAGATGGCGTCATCGCTCTGCGACCTTTGTTGTTAGCGCTCGAGCTAACTCCACCTAGCTAACTCACTAGGCTACTGCTAGCAACCACAGGTTGCAGTTTGTGTAAGAGAAACCTTCCTTCTAAAGGCAAGTTGGGCAGCTGCAAACCACTCGAGAAGGGGGTATTTCTACGCCTGGAGAGGGTTGGTGTGAAACTACACCAACAGGATAGCAAATCATGTCGGATTTGCCAGAGTCTGACTGAGGTATGTACTTATAACCTAATGTACTAGTGCTGCACGATTAATCTCCACTTCCCCCGTGCACTCCCGCAAATAAGTAATGTTATGCGCAGCCAGTGTATCAGATAATTTCGCCGTAAAATGTGTCCAGGTGATGAGAAGCCCCAGCTTGTACAAGCTGTCCTTTGTATGGTCGCTGCCCGTCCGCTCAGACCCGATTTCGATATAGCGTTTGGTGATCTTTTGATCAACAGACCTCATAACGGGGATATACTGTTACGTGTGTCTACCAACATCACTAAAAGATCATAAATGTAACGCTGTTTTAATCGATGGCTACGTTGCTAGCTACTAGCTAGCCGCAGACCAGCTATGAACCCGTTTGGATGATCGCTGCCCGTCCACTAAAACGCGATTTCAATATAGCTTGAGGTGATATTTTGATCAACAGACCTCATAACGGGGATCTATACTGTTACATGTGTCTACTGTACTGACGTCCTCTCTGTTTATTCTTTCAGGTATTAATTCTAAACCCTTCTCAGTCAGCTGCTGCCAACCTGATGAGGAAACAGGCGTGCTTGTTGGACACTGAATGCAAGGGCCTAGCCAGTCTGCAGACTTCATCCTCCGGTGCTGTTCGCCTCAGGACTTGAAGGCCTAACGTTGTACCATGGACTGTATACATTCTGTGCTAATAATGCTAGCATGCTAACATCCTTTTCACACACACACACTGAATATACCGAAATGCTAGATTTGATCATGGACTTAACGCTAATGTTAATCAAAAACGGCCGCAGTCATAACGGTAAGGTGTGTTTGACCTAATTTAAATATTAACGTTAATGCCCTCACATTTCAGCGTGGTTACAGATAAACCTATTTAACGCTAGCTAGCTACAGTAGATTTTTGGAGGCGTTAATGTGAATGTCATGACCTATAGCGTAGTATTATACTGTATATTATACATAATCCAGATGTAACCTAGCTATAGCTAGACGTTAAGAGGTTAGCGTGAATGCGACTGAGACCTGACATTACTGGCTTGATATCATATTCCAGGTGCAACCTAGCTAGATGAGCTTCACACTGCTGTATGAGTAGGCTACAAATGTATCAAGCCTTGATATCATATTCCAGATCCAACCTAGCTAGCTATATGTTAAGAGGTAGGAAAATACCGAAATGCTGTATATTATACATAATCCAGATCATATTCCAGATGCAACCTAGCTAGATGTTAAGCCATTAATAATGACATCAGGTGACAAGCTGAAATGTCAATTCTTATAGCAAATCTAGGTAAATTTCAGACTTTAACGTAGTGTCTTATCTGAAGTGAATACAAGTGACCTATATTTTTCAATCCTGTCTTTGAATAAAAGTTGTACATTGTGTTATACTTGAAAACCATGTCTTTGATCCCTTATTTCTGTTCACAATTACAACAAATCTGTATGGTTTATCTGTTGGCATTAAACCGTGGTATTTCCTTGGGTGATATTCCATATTTGTCATTAACCTAGCTGTTCACATCTGCATTTTCTACGTGAGATATCACAAGTAGCCTACTTTTATTAAAAAACAAAATAAAATGCAAAGAGAGGTTTCCTTCTCTAACTATTGGTGCGTTCACAAAATATTTACACAATGAGATTTTTTTTTTATAAATAATCATCAATAACGTGGATAATGACATCTGCAGCTGCTGGACGAGAGAGTGAGCCCACCATACCACTGGACTGTATGCTACAGTATTGCTGTGATGTGTTACATGTTATGTTTTTATAACTGGCTCACTCTGAATGTAGTTAACACTTGCTTTGGAGAATTGTCTGATTGATGACTGCAGAACAAGTTATGAATGTATAACTTTAACTACACTTTTTTTGCTAAATAAACAAGCACAGGTCTAGCATCACATTATTCAGTTTAAGGATCCTTATGTGGAAACATTTTGAGAACCACTGTTTTGAAGTACTATTAATATAGCTGTTTTCATTCTCACATGACAATACAACAGAATAGAGTATCAAACAAAAACATTTTTATTCAGTTCCATTCAAAAAAGTACAATTTGAGTATGAACAGTACAACATGCAGTACAACATGCAGTACAGTATGGAAACAATATGAAGTTCTGTTGGCTGCCATTAACCTCACAAATCAACCATTGCAGCCGGACTGGTCATTTGGTTCAGCATCAACATGGGCTGAGAGATTGAGTAGGCTAAATAAACAATACACATGAGAATTACAGTTAACGTTACAGCATTTAATAACGTTAATTTTCGTGTACCCGATGCCAGGATATTTTGTCACTTTGTTTTCATCAAGTTCTCTGGACTTATATACACAAGCTCACAGCGTCCTAACAGGTTAACGTTATAATCTCAGAAGAGATTGAGTAGGCTAAATAAACCATACACATGATAATTACCGTTAACGTTACAGCATTTAATAACGTTAATTTTCGTGTAGCCGGTGCCAGCATATTTCGCCACTTTTTCTTCATCAAGGCCTCTGGACTTGCATACACAAGCTTGCAGCGTCCATGTCCTTGTCTTTATCATTCACCCCACCGATCTGCAACGCCTTGATTCCCAGATTAGAAGCCTCGCGTATCTGGTCCTCCATTAGCGCATTTAACGGCGACACAACAATACGTAGCTGTAGCTGTTCATAGCCATAGCTAGTAGCTAGCTCGGGAGCTATGCTTTGGAAAGACCAAAAGCTAATGGCTAGCCGCTGCAGCTGTTATACGTCATTGACAAAGACGCACTCTCTGATTGGCCGATCACGGCAGGACTGATGTTGGCAGTCACGCCGTCACTCATTGGCTGCGGGGTGGCTGCGGGTCTGCGCGAGTCTTTCAATCGCCGCGGAAATCGATTTGAATGGCCCGTTCGCTAGACGATAGTGACTGGGAACTGAGAGAGCAGGTCACGTGGTGGCTGGGTTTACCTAGGCTAGAAAAAGTGATGCATCGATTTAAGATGCATCGATAATCGTAATCGAATCGAATCGTAGCCCTCTGAATCGTAATCAAATCGAATCATGTGGCCAGTGAAGATTCACAGCCCTAATGTCAAGTGGTTGTGGGACAACGAGAAAGTGTTGTGAGGTTAGTTACTGCAGGCTGGAAACGATGTGTGTGCGTTTGCGATGTTGAAACTGGACTGGTAGATCTCGGGAGGCTGGCTACTTGAAAAGTAGATCTTGGGTCAAAAAAGTTTGGGCACCCCTGCTGTAAAACAACAGTCAAGTACATATTTACTATTACATGTAATATTAACTACAGTAATAACTATTACTGTACCACAGCGCTCTGAGGTTTGTTACAGGCTGCAAAGCTCTCACACATCATTGCACCCTATACACCAGAGTTCAGTGGCCCTCATTGGCCCTGTGCAGACTTAGTCACTGGTACATTTTTATTTACAAGCCCATCCTTGGTCTGCTTCCATCTGACCTTTGTGGGTATATCTTATTGTGGGTATATAAATTATTGCCTGTGCTCAAATTACACCCTCTTACTGTCCGTCCCCAAGGTTTGCACTGAACTTGGCAAGCAGGCCTTCATGTTCTCTGCCCCTGCAGCCTGGAACCACTTGCAGACAGACTTGCAGCTAGCCGAGCTGATCCCCATTAGAACATTTAAAGGTCCCATTCCGTGCAAAAGCTGTTTTTACTTGTAAATGCATATACAGTATACTGCTGTCAGCCCTCCCTGTAATGAGTGGTCACAAGCTCAGAACTGCCACAGTTGGATTTGTCCCTATACAGCTCTCTCAAGCAGTCTCCTCCAAGCCACACCCCCAAACGCTTCGTTTGCCCAGACGGGGGATCGGGACGTCACGAGCTTCCTCACGCATACTGCGCGGGTCTCTCTCACACAAGCTACCTGCACCATTTTGTCTATAGCCACAAAATTAACACTTCTAGCTGGAGCGACGCCAACTGTACGTGATCCAGCAACTGCAGAGGTGCATTCGGTAAGTCTAGGCATTTTGAGATGTCCTCTTTAGCGTAGTAACCATTAAGTTAACGATAACTCGCAACCTAGCGTGCTGGTCCACAGACGCTAATCTGATTGGCCGCTGGGAGCCTGGGGCGGGCTCTCCCTCAGCGGCCAATGGGAACTGTTAGTTCTGAATATATTATAGAAACAGACCGTTCTTGGGAAGCGACGAGATGAGGAAGTGAGAACTCCGTCACAACAAACGGGGTTGCTATATTTTCGACAAATTAATCCAGAATCATGTTTTATGGACCAGAGACACACGTTTTTAAGAGGTTACAGCTGCACGAATTGGGACCTTTAAAAATATAGTGAAGGGCTTGGAGGCAGATTCAATTGGAGGTTGTGAGTGCTTCAGAACCTAGGCCCGTTTCCTCCTGTCTCTCTTTTAGTCATAGTCATAGTCATGTCTTTGTTTTATATGTGCTCTTAATGTTTGCTTTCATACATGTGTTTTGCTTTTGTGTTTTAATGTTTCCTTATGTGCTGCTTTGTGTTCCTGTCTGTCTTTTGATTCTGTGATTTGCAACTGTATGCTTTGACATATGTGCTTTTAAAATTAATATTTATAAATTAGTACAGTATTCCCCTTAAGGTCCATCAGATGGACCAATGGTAATTTGAGGTTTTTGCATTATTGGGGTACAAGGGTTAACACACTGCACGCATAGAAATACAGCAACATTATTTATTCCACCACAACAAAAGGTACTTTTCAGGAACATGTAACCATGGTACTTCAACATGCCGCAGTATGGCAATCATGGTGAGCTGAACTTGCTAATCCTGTGGCTAGGAAACAGGGAGGTTGTCAGCTTTGTAGCAGTATATTTATTTATCCATTTTGTAGAGCTGAGCTGGGCGCTGAGGTGTTTTGTCTCTTAGTTGTGTCTCTAATATGATACACTGGTTTGCATGCAGTAAACAGTTTCATTTGCAGATAAGGCAGTGTTTGCCTTAGCATGCAATATAAGGGAGCGTACCTATGTTCCCCGGGTCCTATATTCCCCGGGTCCTATGTTCCCCGTTTTTGTGGGACCGGGGAACATAAAACCCTTCCTAACCTCCCCCAGACCCTAACCCAAAACCTAACCTCTCCCACCCCTCACGCCTAAACCTAAGGTCGGCATTGCGGGTGGTCGGCATAGCGGATAGACACCCCAAATGTTACGGAGAGTGTTAAAAACGGGGAACATAGGACCCGGGGAACATAGGGATGACCCCCAATATAATCATCACATCTAATACTTTATCTCTTGGGGAATTTCCACCAACACGAGGCTTCAGTACTAGTTTGAGTCAGACTGACCTACTTTGTGGTTGAGTTTGTCCTGAGGGTAAGCCAATCACAGGCGGAATAGAAGTGACATCTCACATTGCGTTTTTCTTTTTTTATTCCACAGCTTAAACCTGTGTCAATGTTAAAAAGTGTCAATTTGAGAATAAAATGACATAAAAATGTATTTTAACAATAGGAGGGCAAGAATTCGCTTGACTTTATTATATCTTCCATATGATAGGGGGGGGGGGCTAAAATGTCCAAACATACTGTGGTATTATTGGGCTGTACAACTGAGATCTATTATGTTTTATTTTTCTACAAATTATTCTCCACATTGGGTTGAGATGGAATCTCACGGTCTAAAGTTACCTCTTCCCTTATATATCTATTCAGATACAGTTAAAAAATTAAAGATACAAACTAAAAATCCAATTGTAAAACATATGATAAAGGTATGGTATGATGTTAAAAGATATCTAAATGAACCACATGTATTGTCTCAATTTAGTCCAATATGGGGGAATCAATTTTTTGTACCAGGAAGGGGAGATGCAACGTTCAAAACATGGGACTCTAAGGGACTTAAAACTATCAAAGACCTTTATATGCCAGACTCAGATGTTATGATGTCCTTTGAAGAGCTGGAGAGTAAATTTGATCTTAATAGAAGGCATTTTTACAAATACCTTCAGATTAGAAATTTTGTTAGAGCAAATCAAAACAATATATTGACCAAACCTCTACACACAAATTTAGAAAAAATGATGACAGGCGACAGTCTGAGAAAGGGAATCATATCAGGTTTTTATTGTTTACTTACATCTTGCTCACCTGAGAACTCACGATATAAGCTGAATGCTTGGAAGGAAAACTTAGAACTTGAAATTTCAGAGGAAGATTGGGAAACAGCTTGTGAGGAAGTTCATACACTATCTATAAATTCACGACTTCAATTGATACAATACAAATGGTTAATGCGGATGTATGTGACCCCAATGGATCTAAATCGATATAATAAAAACATTCCTGACATATGTACAAAATGTACAGAGGAAAGAGGAACTTTCTTTCATTGCATTTGGCAATGTAGAAAAATTCAGCTATTCTGGGAAGAGGTAAGAAGTATGATCGAGGAGATTATTTCAAAACCAGTTTTTTGGACCCTAAGCATTTTCTGCTAGGTTTATACCCAGAGAATCACAGTTATAGTAAAAGTGAGATGAAATTTATAGATCTCGGTTTGCTCAATGCTAAAAAATGTATTGCACTGTTGTGGAAAATGGTTCACAGACCAAGCTCAACTCAATGGATCAGACAGATGCTGTCAAACCTTCCACTTGAAAAAATGACTTACATATTGAAAGCTAAACAACATATATTTGAAGATATTTGGATGCCATTCATTAATTATGTTGGTAACTTAAATTTAGCAGATGATCAAGCATAATTAGGTTTTGAGATGGGAGCAGTTCCTGAAGCTAGAATGTCTTTGTTACATTGTTTTTATTTATTTTCTTTACTTGTATGACGTTTAATTAAAAAAATTATATGGTTTAAGATTACCTATGTACAAATTGGAGGAGCAGAGGTGTGGGTGTTGGGGTTGTTGTTTTGTTGTTGGTGCTGTTTTGTCTTTGTATTGTAAAGATAACAAATTGTAATAAAAACATATTGGAAAATTTTTATTTTTTTATTTTATGTATTTAAAATACACAATACAAGGTCTGAAAGTATTTTGATACAAATTACATCGTATTTCTCTCGGTCCAGCCAAATACAATACACAAATGTATTTGAAATACGTGTTTGAAATACATGTATTTAAAATACTGCCCATCTCTGATAACACCAAAGATTACTCTAAGGCCTACAAAATAACCCTACAGCCGGAGGCAGAACTCACCATTTTCGGCTAACTTCCCTAAAGCTGTGCAACAATCTCTGACACTGGGAACAACTGTCGCCAAGAGACACATTCTGAAAGAATGGAAGTCCTCCTCTTCACCCTCTTTTCAGGTGTGGCTGATGGACAGGATCTCTGTTGTACAGATGGAGAGACTCAGGTCCCTGAGAACCAACTCGCTTGAAAGGTTCTCAGCTATCTGGGACCAGTTTTTGGCCTACTTTGACGAGGTTAAGAATGACTAGTGAGGTTGGGGGTAACGGATGGCTTGTTCGGCGGGTATCTCATGGACCCCTTGTGTGGGATCCCATAGACATTGGGCCCTATCTTCGTACAGGCGATATCCCCTATTTACGCTTGCGCACCTGTTTACGCGTGCCTTAAGACAGGGAAGATAGCGGTCTGCCTTGCGCATTTGTCCAGGTGTTATGCCGAGTTTTGCACCCCCTGCCGGCAGCATCCCCACCTCACGGGAGCAGATTGTAATGATTTATACAGAAATGTAACTGTTTAAAAGTGATGTAATTGTCTGGGTAGACGTGACCTCCCTGATTTCTAAGTTAAAACAGCCCCGAAATATGTTGGGTTAGCAATTCTCGGCGGCGATGCGGAAACGTTCACGGCACGTGTCGCAAAATGCCAGCGTAAACGGGATTTGGTCAGTCTCAAGTACCAGAATTATTCACAGGTGTGGCCAGGCAATGCTGGGCATTATGTCAATCAAAACCAATCAGATTCCTGTCTCACGATCGCTGTTTGCGCGAGGCATGCAATATGCTGTAATTCTCTCCATGCGTAATAGAGTGTACTCACTCGTGAGAGGACAGAGAGAGATGGAGAGAGCTTGACAGATCGTCTGTGGTGCCAATGACCCTCCGGGTTATGGAGGTAAATAGCCTATGTCCATTGTCCAACAAGTTTTCTCAATTAATTTCCCTCTTTGCAATGTGATAAAAGTTTCTCAGTGAGTTGTAGTTGATTGCCTGACTGAATTATCTGCTAATACCCAATTTTAGCAGCAGAATTTGATCCAAAAGGAATTAATTACTTTGCACTGCTCTGCTATGGTGCGATCCCACCATAGCGAGGTATTTAGCGCTAAGAGGTGCGCGAAGTAATTGCGCGCTGCTGACGATAGGATAATGCCATCTATCCCCACATTTTAGCGCTGAAACGCCTGCTTTGGCATGTGGCACACCTATGCCCAGTACAATTACAGGCATGCGCCCGCCCACAATTTGCATTGCGCACGGCATTAAACGAGCGCAAACGCTAAATTACCGCTTTTGAGAAGATAGGGCCCATTATCTCTTACAATAAGCACCTTATGCGGCTGGTAGCACCACATTGTAATGTTGATGTTTGTATTTTTTTCCCTTCATTTCTTTTCCTGTGTCTGAGGTTTGTCTTGTTTGTTTACTGTACTATAAAAAACTGGAAAAAAATATTGAAAAAAAAGCATAACATCAAAGATTAACGTTACACATGAAAAATCAACACAGCTACATTTTCACCTGTAACGTTAACTTGGCCTAATGTGCAACTTACTTCGATGGGCTTGCAGAAGTTAGAAGGGGAGTTATGGAAGGCGGAGATCTAGGTGTTTTTCGGCAGACAGCACGCACTTCATCAGGTAGCCTGTTTTCTTTTTAGACTTTAGAATACAGAGTGGTGTCAGCTGTGGCCACTGGCCAGGGATTGTCCCTGGAAGCTTCCTCTTGCTGGTTTTGCTTTGTGTCATCATGGTGGCATCTGCAGTAGCCTAACAAAGGTGCTCCTCCTGCGTTCTCCTTCCCCACAATCAACCACCACATTTATAGTTCCGTACTCAGTAATGAGTGAAATGGCAAATGTAGCGAAGAAAAAGTCGATTAGTGGCTCAAAAATATATTCGAGTAAAGAGTAGAAGTACAGTTTTAAAAAGGGAACTTGAAAAGTACTCGTTCCTTAAAAAAACTACTTTTTACTCATGTGCGTTACTTCTAACATGCTCCTACCCACCACTGGAGAACTTATACACAAGGCACAATCAGGCTTTCACACATGAGTTTATAAAATGTTTGATGTACATTTGGAGCAATCAGGAAGGCAGGCCACAGAGTGCACCGTGACTGAGAGGGAGAGATGAGCTGATGGAAACTCTCCTTAATTGAATGGTGTAAGTGTGTGTGCCCAAGTTTGACTATAATATACTGATATACTATTAGCTATTATATTAACCCTGCATATTAGTATTATTATGTGACACCGAAATTAAAATGCATGTGAGTACATAAGCATAAGTTGCACAAGTTCTTACCCTCTGTCTCACCACTATGTGTCAGGTGTCGGAGGGCACTTTGCCTCATGCCTTCTGGTTCTGCCCTTCACTGACAGGATTCTGGGCCAAAATATTTGATCTGTCTCAACATGTTTCAGGGCCTACTCACAACCGAGGCCATACCCTGGATTTAGTTATTACTAGGGGCTTCAAGTCCTCTTCTGTGTCGACTATTGATGTTGCGTTGTCTGACCATCTTTGCATCTTTTTTGGAATGGAAATCTCCCCTGAGATCATTAATAGGTCACAAACCGTTAAAAGACGAGACATTAATGCAGGCACCAGCGAGCTGTTTATGGAGACATTTTCTTTATCTCCTCCCACATCAGCTTCTGTCAATGACATTCTCGATAACTTCAATTCAACAATTCTGAATGCTATTGATAGTGTGGCGCCTGTTAGGTTAAAATTGCTGTCTGGCAAGATTAAAGCACCCTGGCGAAATTCTGCATCCGTTAGATGCAAAAAGAAAGATTGCAGGAAAGCTGAGTGTAAATGGCGGAAAACTAATCTTCACATTCACTATGATATTTACAAAGCCTACAACCTCGAACTGAAAAGGTCGAGACAATCGTTTTTTTCCTATATAATTAACAAAAATGTGAACAATGCACACACTCTATTTGCCACAGTTGATAGACTGACTAACCCGCCTCTCTGTGTAGCACCTGAGTTCCTCTCTACTGTCAAATGTAATGAGTTTGCTGCCTTTTTTACGGATACAATTATTAATATCAGGCAGGCTATTAGTGGCTCCACACCAAGAAATGCTGTGACATCATCCTACCCGCAGATCCCTAGTTCGATAAATGTATCCCAGTTCAGCGTTATCGACCACGACATCTTAGAGGAAACTGTGCAAGGCCTTAAATCATCTTCGTGCTGTCTCGATACCCTTCCAACAAGCTTCTTTAAAAGCGTTTATAACTGTCTGTCGTCGGACCTATTGCAAATAGTTAATAGCTCCCTTTTGACCGGCACTTTTCCTGAGTCCCTGAAAACTGCAGTTATTAAACCCCTACTAAAAAGGCGTAGCCTTGATGCATCGGTAATCAGTAACTACAGACCAATATCTAATCTCCCCTTTATAGCCAAAATAATTGAAAAGGTTGTTTACCTACAACTCAATAGATTCCTAACCTCAAATGATCTCCTAGATAAACTCCAATCAGGCTTTCGCCCCCATCACAGCACAGAAACCGCGCTTACTAAAGTCATAAATTACGGCATTTGACACTGTTGACCACTCAATTTTATTGGACAGACTGGAAAACTGGGTTGGGCTATCGGGTACGGTCCTCCAGTGGTTCAAGTCCTATCTTCAAGACAGGAAGTACTTCATCTCCATTGGCAATTACACATCTGACCTAAATTGGATGACTTGTGGGGTGCCTCAAGGATCCATTATGGGGCCCGTTCTCTTCAACCTTTATATGCTCCCTCTAGGCCTAATTATGCAAAAAAACAAAGTAGCCTATCATAACTATGCAGACGACACTCAGTTGTATATAACTCTTTCCTCAGCTGACTATGCCCCCATAGAATCATTGTGCCAGTGCATTGATCAAATAAATAACTGGATGTGCCAGAATTTCCTACAGCTAAACAAAGACAAAACAGAGGTGATCGTCTTTGGCCCCAAAGAACAAATGCTTAAAATCACTGTACGCCTTGAGTCTCTATCCCTGAAGCCTAAGGATCAAGTCAAAAATCTTGGCGTTATTATTGATTCCGATCTCAACTTTAACTCCCACATTAAGTCAATTAGAAAATCAACTTTTTATCATCTTAAAAATAAAGCAAGAATTAGGGGATACATGTCCAGACAGGATCTAGAAAAACTAATTCACGCCTTCATTTATAGTAGGTTACTATTGCAATAGCCTTTTTTCTGGTCTCTCCAAAAAAGAACTTATATAGGCAACTTCAACTCATTCAGAATGCTGCTGCTAGAGTTCTAACGAAGACTAAGAAAGCTGATCATATCACTCCAGTTGTTAAGTCCTTACAATGGTTGCCAGTGTGTCATAGAATAGATTTTAAAATACTGTTATTAGTCTATAAATCACTTAATGGCCTAGGCCCAAAATACATAGCTGAATTGCTCCCACGCTACAAACCGTCTAGAACTCTTAGGTCAACAGGGTCCAGCTTATTAACTGTCCCTAGGATCAAATCAAATCATGGGAAGGCTGCATTTACCCACTATGCTTCTGCTAGCTGGAACAAATTGCCTGAATACCTCAGATCTGCCCCAACCTTACTTACTTTTAAAAATAGACTAAAGACTTTTATGTTTACCGTCGCTTTTAACTGCTGACAGCTACTATGCAAACCCAATGAGTCCTCTATAAGTTTTTAGCTCTTTCTGCAACTGCTGCGCCTGTTGCTTAATGCACTTTTATACTCTTTTTTAAAGTTTTGTTGTGATGCTTTTAAATGTCCATTTTATTCTCTCCTTTTCTTTTATTTTCCTGTCAACCATTTTATGTGAAGCACTTTGAATTGCCTCTGTGTATGAAATGTGCTATACAAATAAACTTGACTTGACTTGACTTGACTTGACCGCTGGTGCGTGTTAACTTCAACCAATCAGATCGCCATGCCTCTGACGTCACGTTTGCGAACGGTAGTCTATCATTGATTGAGTCCTCACTGTCCTCATCATCGTAAAGTCGCCTTCAAACCATGACGTTAGATTATAACAAACTAGTTGTGTGGCTTAGCCAAATGTTGAGGGTCGTTTTTTAGAATTTAATACATAGAATTGGGAATGTTACATTCAATTTCATTCAGACTGCCTGTCACTTCCGCGGCGGCAGCCATGTTGACGAGTGAAAAGAACTACAAAGACCATGTACCCACTACTTGCCCAGACGAGCCTAAGCCCGCCTAACGCTGCCGCTGATTCGTCGAGCCGGCATGGTTCGGCCAATCATCTTAACTGCCTGTGCATGACAAGATGGATTACGTCGAGAGAATATCTCTTTTGATCTCGCGAGGTTATCCATCTTGCAAGCAAGGTTAGGGAAACGCAACCTGAATAGCGATTCACCCCCCCCTCCCCCCAAATGCTGGAACGAGCCAATCAGAGTCCTTTCATTTACATTGACTGCAAAGTGAAAGAGGATCAATTACAGTACAGAGAAACATTCCCCCTCAATCATCTTCAGTGTGTGTGACAGCTCAATGCGGCACAACATTGCATAATGCTTATAGCAAGGAGGATTCTGCAAAGTCATCTCTGCTAAAATGAATAAAAAGCACTCCACAGATTAGATTGGATGAATCATACTAGTCAGGTCTGAGAATAAAAAGCACTCCACAGATTAGATTGGATGAATCATAGTCAGGTCTGCCAAAAATAGTTGGAACCAGGCCAGAAGACCATCCTGATTCGTGATCTCGCATTCTGTTTGGCTCTACGTATCAGTCTGGACTCCAAGCCGTCCAGTCATTTCAGTGGGTGGGAGTACTTGCCTTGACAGACAACTCCTTCAGCCAATCTGCATCGTGAAATCCAGTCCTTCAGCCAATCAGTATCGGATCCAGTCAAATCCAAATCCACTTGGAAGAACGGCCAAAACGTCTTCTCTGGCGAGAAACCCCGCTGGTGCATCCTCCTGTTCATGTTGTTAGTGAGTCTCTTTCTGCAATAACGACACTTACGGGTGTAAACTTGACCAACATTGACATTACTGCTCGATGCTTCAGGAGCCAGAGAGCCATGGGAGCGGCCATTACTGATTTGCCAGCACATTCCTGATTGGCCGGTTACAATGTCAACTACGAGGCAGGTCCCTGATTGGCCCGTGGACTTTGTAATCATCATCATCATCATCGTCATCTATCTATAAAGGGTGTTCATGTGGGCAATCTGTGCAATTGTGTGCTGAGTGATGTCACTCGAGCACTCCATGATGTGATCAGTGATGGGCACTCGAGCAAATGTGATGTTCAAGGTCAAGGTCAAGGTCAAGGTCAATTTTATTGTCAATTCCACTGTATATACATGACATGCAAGGTTTGAAATTGCATTGCTCGTCATATCCACAGTGCAAGAAAATACATTAAAATACATAAAACCCACCTATACACGATTAAAAAAAGACAATGACATAATCATCATGTCTAATACCTATAAGTATAAAATGTAGACAAATAAAAAAGGTGCAAAAACTGCCGCAGTGCAAATTTAGTTGATTCTTATGACCTAAAAGTCCATTTAAAAGTCATACTGAAAGTGCATGAGTGATCAGATATCCTGGTCATTGTCCAGAGGCTGTGGGTGTATGAGGCACAGAAAGGGAGGGGAGGGCTGGAAGGGAATTCAGCTTCCTGACGGCCTGGTGGATGAAGCTGTTCCCCAGCCTGCTAGTCCTGTCTGCCCGAAGGCTTCTCATTCTCCTCCCAGACGGCAGGAGGCTGAAGAAGCAGTGTGAGGGGTGGGTGGGGCACAGCGCTGAGTGCCTTGCGGACCAGGCGGGTGTCATAGATGTCCTGAAGAGAGGGGAGGGGGCCCCCAATGATCCTCTCCGCTGCTTTCACCACGCGCTGCAGGGATTTCCAAGAGGCTGCAGTGCATACCACACGGTTATGCAGCTGGTGAGGATGCTCTCGGTTATGTTATCAGTGAGTGATGTCATCAGTGATGTAAAGTTGGGCAATTGTGCGCTGCGGATGCCAATAGAGAAGGCGAGGCCACGCAGCAGCCGAGCAAACAAGGCCATGCAACGGCCAAGCTATGTGCATGCAGCGGGCGACCCTATGAATCGAGCGCGCGTAGCCCATGAGATTTCTACTTTCTAAAAAGGCCTATCCAGCACCAGAGACCAGACGGTCCTGGGAACGAAACAAATGTGAATTGACGTGATCGGATGGTTTACCAGGCTGATTGGCTGAAGGAGTTGTAAAGGTAAGTACTCCCGCCAAGTGAAATGACTGTGGATTGCTTAGAGTCCAGACTGATACGTAACAGAACATAAGATCATGAATCAGGATGATTTTAACCAGGCTAGGTCACGGAGGCCAGTCAGCTCTTTGTGGTCTGAGGGAGCAAGGGACACTATCCACCCTTCAATTAGCACAATCCATGTTCTCTGTTTCCCTCCGGTGGGAACATGACAGACGCAGCGTGTTCTCTGTTTCCCTCCGGTGGGAACATGACAGACGCAGCGTGTTCTCTGTTTCCCTCCGGTGGGAACGTGACAGGTGCTGCGTGGTCTCTGTTTCCCTCCTGCATGTGGGAACATGACAGGTGCAGCGTGTTCTCTGTTTCCAAGTCAGCAGTCTACATCCATGTCTGTCCAGACTCATACAAGCACAAATACCTTGAAGCCCACAGCGCAGTGGTGTGGCCATTCAGCCTTAAGGCACTTAAGGCGACTTTTGGGAGTACCTCAAACAATCATTTTCAGCATGGAAAATGGACCTACCCCTATCCCAAAACCACCCACATCCCCCCAACCACTCCCCCTAATCACCACTCGAACCCCGACTCTCTGTGACCTTCCTATCCCCAGTTATGACCCCTTCCCTCACCATGGTCCTTCCCACCACCCACAGCCCCCTATGCACTCCCTCTACCCACCCCTTGCACCCTGACTGTCTATGACATTTCTATCCCTAGCGACGGCCCATTTTCCCTAGCCCTGCCCCTTACTGATCACGCCTCCTCCCACAACCCACACCCCCTAGACATTCCTCCAACCCACCCCTCAAATCCTGACACTCTACGACCTTCCTATCCCTATCTACAGCCCCTTTTCCCCAGCCCCGCCCCCTTCCTTGAGCCCAACACCCCCTAGCTACTCCCCCTACCCACCCCTCAAATCCCAACTCTCTATGACCTTTCTATCCCTAACTATGGCCCCTTTTACCTAGCCCCACCAGCTTCCTTGATGGGACAGTCATGCGGCCACAGTGACCTTGGACAAATAACATGTTGGTGTTATGGATGCGATCGCGATGGGATGTGAGTGCCAAAATGCGACATTTACACTTCAAGTTGTATTCATTGATTGAATGGTGATAAGAACATAATTGACACACATGTAAACACAAACATGTTATTTGATAGCATATTGTAGCCTAGATTTCTTTCTTCATTTTATTCCATTGACATTATCATGCAGTTTTGAGGATAAAGCAGCATCTCCCTATAGGCTAAGTCCGAGAACACAGGAAAGGTACAATGAAAGCAATATAGCCTATGAAGTGTTGGTGCATCTTGCATTTTATTGGGCCTATATGATTTTATTTCATTTATATATTTTAGGGCTGTCAATCGATTAAAATATTTAATCGCGATTAATCGCATGATTTCCATAGTTAACTCACGATTAATCGCAAATTAATCGCATTTTTTTAATCTGTTCTAAATCTACCTTAAACCGAGGTAGGCTACCTTAAACCTGAGAGCTTTGTGCAAAGATGCACTGTTGTATTAATATGGGTAGCTATTATCCTTAGTATGGGTAAGTATTTGGCCATTGGTAATATTGTTATTATTGCTACTAGTTACTGGGAATACACATCTCTCAGGCTGCACTGTGTGAAGTTAATTGGTGCTATCCTCTACATCTCTCCAGCGACAGACAGGAGAAGATGCGTGCATGCTCTCTCCCCCCTCTCTCTCGGTATCTCTCTCTCTCGCGTTCCCGTTCTCCGTCGGTCCCTCTCTCACTGCCTGTCTGTCTCGCTTTCTCTGCCTCCCCCCCCCCCCCCCCCCCCCGTTCTCTCACCGTGGCAGAGAGAGTAAGAGACAGACAGACGGGGAGAGCTGACGCGCTCCCTCTCTCTCTCACCCAAAATGCAGGACATTTTTCTCAATTTGAAGCTGAACTTGCCAATATACCCATTTTATTCCTCCTTTTCTGCTCACGGAGCTTTGTTTCTGCTTGATATCAATGTTAATGCTTCCTGATTTCCAAAACTATGGCGCGGACCAAGGCTCAAACATCACAGAGCGTGCATGCGTTAATCGCGCGTTAAAAAAATTAGCGATTAACGCGTTAACGCTGACAGCCCTAATATATTTGTATCGTATTTTATTTTTAATATTTGTTCTTATTAGGCCTACAACTTTCACCTAATCATTTTCACTTTGATAGGCTATGGCGTATCAGGATGTGTTGTCTTTTGGACTAATTTTAAGAATGGCTTTAAATCTGTTTTTGCAAATTAACTATTCATATAGAAATAAATAAATAAATACCGTAAATTACCATTCCCATTCATTCCATAGACTACAGTATATGATTGTTTCAATGTTCTAAACATTTCCAATGACTTGAGGCAGGGAGGTGGACGAAGAAAAACACTTCATTGACAAAGGAGGGATCATTCAAAACATCTTTTCTTTTACAACGAAATACAGGCCCATAAGTTAGGCCTACATATCTTTTCCAAACGCATTCACTGCAAACAACCATTATCTCCGCTTGTCACAACAGAGGGAAACCGCACACGTCAGTTGGACGGCAGTCTGGCATTTCGGCTTTGGAAATAATTTGTGCACACTTCTCAGTTACTTCTCTTCGCCACTAAGCAACTGGGGGCGCTGGACTTAAAGATGGGTCAGTAACCTCGCGTCACCAGGCTCTTCTCGGCGAGAAAGAGCCTGGCCTCCGTTTACAAGGGATTTTGTCACTCGACCTGTTTCCGGCCTAGAGCCCGCCCTAGACAGGAAACAAGCAGCGGAAACAGCTCGTTCACTTGAGAATCAGACACAACGAATAAGAAAATAAAACGGCATCAGTCATTAACAAAAGATGGACATACCGAACAAAGTTTTTTATTAGAAGTTCCCCAGCAAACATTTTCACGTATAACGACCGTCTGCTGCACGTCAAACCACTACATCTAGTCAGGGTCTAATTATATATTCTGAATGGAAATCTTAGCGACGTAATTCCTCTACTTCCCCACAATGTGTCCAGATTCAACGATTTTTGAAAGACAAAAGATCGCACCTCATGCGGGATTCGATCCTGCGGCGCCGGCTTCGCAGTCATGTGTCTTATCCATTAGGCCACCGAATTAGTTACAAATGCTACGGATTTGGTCATATATAGAGATACTTAACATTGAGCACTTAGCATTTTGACGGTCCCGACTGGAATTGCGTTGATAGGCTAGCTGCCTTGCTAATTCTGTTTCATGATTTCAACCAGCGATGAGACAGGTATATTTATATAATTTACGATAATATAACCAACGTGACTTTAGCAGACAGCATAGCACATCCAAAACCCACAACACTGCGTTTAGTTACGGCAAGAGAAATGGGACACAGGATTCAGGAAGTTTGTGATAAATACAAGCCCATAGCAAGAGACACTTGCACTTATATGACATAAACGTGTTTTCATATTAAAAAAAGAAAAGGGCGTCCAATAAAAGTCGTCATTGCAGGTGGAGTGCATGTCACACTGTGAGTATCTGATCACACAACAGGTAAATTGTCAATCCAATGTCATTTTTATTCAACAAAAACACAAAAGACACCTACATGTGGTGTTTTCAAAGCAATATGAGATCAATATTTTTTGTTTTGAAGTGACAGTCTAAACGTTACATTGGAGGAACGTGGAGAGAACGTCAGACTTAGATGGTAGATGCCAAACCACAATTCTATCGTCTGGTGACGTCGCGGTCAAGACGATGTTTGCTGGGTCTTGTAGAAACATTGCGGATTCACAATATCACATATTTTAAGCCAATACAGAAGCTTTACCTTTCAAACAAATGGTCAGTTGATGGAATAGTTATAGACAGTTGTCTGTCCGCTGTTATCGATAATGGAGGATCAAGTACAACAGTTGAAATCCAAAGGCATCTCTGCTCTGCTGCCAGTGCTGGGAAAGACATGGACATTGATCATAAGATTTCACATGGCGAGTACTCCATTGTCTTTGGCTCTCCAGAAACCTTCCTCGGCAGTGACTACTGGAGAAATGTGCTAACGCTACTATACAATTTGTGTTGTTGTTCTTTTTATCAGGCTCTAGCTAACGTAACCTCGCCGCGTCAAGCTAATGTAAGGTGACCAGATTTCCCAAATGAAAATCGGGGACATTTTGTGGTCTGCTAGGGGGGCCCAGGCTTTTAGAAAATTGTGTACATTTTACAGTAAAATGTATAAATCTGGTGCACTTTGAGAGCAAAAGTAAGAGGCTAGATCTATGAAGAACTTTGTGATTTTGAAACAATTGAAAAAGAAGCAGTGGTTACTAATGGTTAGGCCCTACTAGTTATCTGGCACATTTTACCACAAATAAGACAGCCTTGGTATGAGAAATAGGCTACTGGTGTATTGTGTAGAGTGGCAGGAACATAGAGAGGGACAACTTCTCTCTTTGACCTCACCAACTGGTGGATAATTTATTTCCACAAAACAAAAACATTACAGTAGTGATTTATTACCTCAGTAAACACTTTCCTTGAGTTTAGGGTGTCGCTCACCAGTTTCAAGTATTCAATGGCCACATGACCATATTAACTGCTAATTTAATATTAAATGCTGACAAAATAATTAAAAAAATCATGTTAATACTAAAAGGCAATTTTAATGATTAAAATTGTAATCTAGAGATAAATATGACCTATTGTGTTAATTTAAACCAGGGGTTATCAAAGTTTTGATGGCTGAAGGCCAATTTAGGGAACAGTAGGCTAATGACTAGATAACAATGATCCATCGCCAATCATGTTAAAAATTGACATTTTTTTCAATGGAGTTTGGTGTACATAAAAACGTTACTGACTTCTCTGCAAAAACGTTTTACTGCACTTACTTACCAGATAGTTTTACTGTACTTTTAACTATTCAAAACAACTGGGATGGATAACCCGCTGAATGGGGTCCGGTAAACAAGGACAGTAGCAAAAGCAGCAAGCAGACGCTGCCTCTCGTTCGCCACCTCTGGGGCTTTGGTTGCGGGCGGCTGGGTCCTGGGAAAACCACGGCACGGGCAGAGGGAGAACATCTACTCTGTGATCTACTCTGTCACACACAGGCAGCATTTTTTGCACAACGTGCACAAGCACAACGGGCTTTTGTGGTGCCGCAAATGCTTTGTTATCGAGTTTCTTGCCAGTATTATTATTTGACTTTGTGGCCAAAATCGGGGACATTTTCGGGGACAGCTCCAGCCGGGGACAGAGCACCGAAATCGGGGACTGTCCCCGAAAATCGGGGACGTCTGGTCACCCTAAGCTAATGGCAACAAAGACTTTTTTTGAGCACTATTGTTTCCTGTTTCCTTGGTTTACGCCCCCATGGCCAAAAGCGGTGTAAAGGGTGCACAGACTAATGGGTCAGGGTTTGCGTAGATTATTTGCGTAAATTGTCTTGTTTACTTATAACCAGTTTTGTTTTGTTTTATACATCTATACGTCTGTTTGGGATACCTTTGCAAGACAATACTGGGTGGTGAAATACGGATTGGATCGAGCAGGTAGTCACTGGACAGGTTAGTCATTGTTTTAGTAGGGATTCTAAGCAAGGTTTGATAGATGAGACCCCAGGAAATTACTCAAGTAAGAGTCAGTAATAAGTAGCCTATTTAAAAGTACTCAAGTAAAACAGTACATTTGCATTACGTTAAAAATGTTTTATATTTGAATTATGTACCCTAATACATTTCACACATCCAGCACGTTAGCAGTATTACCTAAGTTGTCCCTGTCTTTGTCTGTCTTTCATAAGCCCCTTTCAGACATGCCTTGGAACTCTGCAGTTACCCTGAGGGGACCCGGGTGGTGGTGTATGTATGAACACAATTTGGAGAGCTATGCGCGCTCCCGAGACCCCCCTACGGGTGCCGCGTCTATGTGCCGACAGGTCTCAATGCCGATAGCCCACAAGCAGAACCAGCTGAGCGAGGCGGCGGTGGAGCTAACCTCTCCCAGCCCCCACGCCAAACCTAATCTCCCCCCATGCCTGAACCTAACCTCCCCCAGACCCTAACCCAAAACCTAACCTCTCCCAGCCCCCACGCCAAACCTAACCTCCCCCCATGCCATGCCTAAACCTAACCTCCCCCAGACCCTAACCCAAAACCTAACCTCTCCCACCCCCACGCCTAAACCTAAGGTCGGCATAGCGGGTGGTCGGCATAGCGGGTGCTCGGCATAGCGGGTGGACCTCCCCCTACAATCCACCTCTGACACCACATCGTAGCCTAGTATCAGGGGTGAGTCGGTCCCCCTGGGGACTGTCTGCCTTTCCGAAGCCCTGCCACTCCGAACGTTAACTTCCATTATTCGGACTGGCGGTCGTTCACCTTAGAAGCCGCAATGCTGACCTTAGGTTTAGGCGTGGGGGTGGGAGAGGTTAGGTTTAGGCATGGGGGGAGGTTAGGTTTGGCGTGAAAAACAGGGAATATAGAACCCGGGGAACATAGACATGATCCCTTTCTGAGTGCCGATATTTCTGAGTGGCAGCACGTCGGAGTGGCAGCATGTAACCGGTCCCCCTCCCCTCCAGAGTGCTGTAGCTGAGCTAAGCGAGTGGGAGGAGGCGGGGGAGCGATGTAGAAAAATAGCTGATGTGAATGAGCGAGTGAGCAAATGCCACGCAGTTTCAGTTTTTCCAAATGAAGCTCGAACTTGCTCCGTTTGTCAGCCAACAGGCTGGCTTTGCTCTGCAAAGTTTTGCACAGCACACCACCTTCAAAATATACTCGAGCATTTTTGGATGCGAGGGTCATCCTGCTTCCCAGTATTGGACATCGCTAGGTAGGATATCTGTATCTGGTTGCATTCATGCCTTTGATTTCACGTTTATTATACACAGCGTTTGTGTGAACGATTCACGTGCAGCAGGACCGCAAAATGTCAGCACAAAATCCAAGCAGTGTCAAGTCAGTCAGTATAAAACGGAAACCTCCGGGTACAACCTTCGCAATAATGACAATTAAATAAAGTAAATGTACATGCAATTTTTTTTGTGTGTGTGTGATCCGAAAGATACAGAACAGAGATAATAAACTGGAAGAATATCTGCTGCCTTCGAAAAGTCAATTTTAACCTGTAGTGAGTCGACTGATCTGTATTTTGTTTTCATTTTGAAGGTAAAAACGTCTAGCTTCCTGTATTCTGTTCTAGCAGACATGTTTTCTTTGCAGCACTTGAGACTTGAGGAAATTGATGCATCTGGGCGTGAGTTGTAGGGTTGTTTAATTAATTAGCGTTATGTGCAAACGATTATATGTGCGAACATTAGCGGGCAGTTCTCACCCATTATGCTTTTTTAGCAACTTGTTATCAGACTCTGCATGTTGTGCTAGTTTGTTGAATGTCAATGCGATTCACTTTGTGCCATTAAGGCTGTAGCCTACAGACAGTTGTCTTCCATGCATGAAGTGCAGCTGTGTGGTCAGTTTTCACAACGCCCCATTGTGTCATCATGCTCCAGAAAGGATACACTTCACGTATCGCCCGGGTCATGCTCAGGGCAAGCAACCCTGAGCTGACCCGGAGTTCATGTCTGAAAGTGACTATACTGAACAGCTCGTGTAGATACGGCACAATCACATACATCCAGTTGACTATGGCTATCAGTAGTGTCAAATGAAACTGAAAGGCAAGGCACAGCCTTGCCTGCAGCTCGGCTGCTGCGTGGCCTCGCCTGCTCTATTGGCATGCGTAGCCAACCCATTCTCACTCCGAGCGCGTAGCATATTGACGCTTTGTCCCGTCCCTTGTGCGTCGCTTGTTACTAACATGGTACCCTTGAGCGACCCATGAAACGACTTGGGCTTTCCGACTAAACTCAATGTAAACCCATGGAAGTCATCTTTGACGCTTATGGCAACTGCTCCCCCATTAGCCTAACTGCTCCCCCATTAGTCAACTGCTCCCCCATTAGGGTCTGGGGAGAGGAGCTAACCTCTCCCAGACCCTAACCCTACCACGCCTAAACCTAACCTCTAGCTGGTCAGTGCACCTCTCTAGTCTGTCTTGTCTAGCTGCAGTGGCTCTCTGATTAGTCTCGGTTTCCAGACGTTTGGTGAGCGGCACCAGTAGCGCCGACCGGGATTAAGACTGAGAGCTGAGTCTACTCTCTGATAGTCTGTCTTGTCTAGCTGGTCAGTGGCTCTCTCTATAGTCTGTCTTGTCTAGCTGGTCAGTGCATCTTTCTAGTCCAGAGGTGCCCAAACTTATCCGGCCAAGTACCACTATGTACCAAACCAGATTTCGCAGGGACCACTTCCACTTCCCCCTAAAATACAATTTTAATCAGAAAGGCTCAATAACAACATAAGGCTAGTGGGTCAAAACGGACACACACACACACACACACACACACACACACACACACACACACACACACACACACACACACACACACACACACACACACACACACACACACACACACAACACAACACAACACAACACAACACAACACAACACACATAAGCCGTTTTCCCACATGCGTACCGGAAAATTACCTGTAAGTCAATATCGGACATTTCCCTTCACACCTCTCCTCTGGCATGTGGGAATCTATCAGCGAAATTGCCTGTATGTGGGGGGGGGGGGGGGGCGGCACTGCAGAGCGGGTGGGGAGTGACGTGTCGGCAAAACTCCGAATGGTGAAATAAGTTTGCTTGTTTATCCGTTCACCTGCGTCGCGTTGAAACACTTTTTACAGACTGGCTTCATTTGATGTGTCCGGGCTTGCCTTGGCTGTCGGCAACGTTGCTTAGTCCCTGTCGGCTGTGACTGAAGGAGGAGGACGGACTGTGGCCAGAGAGCGAGCAGAGAGGAGAGGGGGAAATCAGCACAGCACACACACACATGAAGCTGACATAGGCTACTGCTCTTATTATCACAAGATCATTTCGCCAGTTTGCTATAATGTGCGCTAATGATTAGATTATGCCCGCTGGAACATTAAGCAACGTGTGTACACCTCGCCCATGAGAGTGTCGCGCAGAATATGAAGATAGACTAAACCGGGGACAGATCATGACAGTGTTACGTGCTGAGTCTGGTCCGACCCGCACGCAAGATCACCCGGTGGCGAAAACCACTGGAAGCGCGTTTGCGACTGGCAATAGTCCTTTGGTGGTACGCAACACCAGGGGAATATCGAACAATCAGCTGTGTATTTGGTGTTGGACTGTCTACTGTGTGCAACCTGGTCCACGAAGTCACAGCCCACTGATAGCGGGAAATGACTGGACCCCTTTCTCACCTGTCTGTCTATCGCGGCATACCGCTCTTCTGACTAGCTTCTGACTGGTGAAATGTCCGCGACGACGGGGTCGCGCTTATACCGGCACGGCGCCTTTCTCACATGCAGGAATTAGACCACGTTCCGGTCATTTCGCGGTACAAAGCGCATGTGGGAAAAGGGCTATACACACACACACACACACACCTGCCAACTGTGACAAAGAGGACCCCTTTGGAAATGTTTTCTTTTGGGAAATGTTTTACTCTTCAGGGTTAGTCTGTCTTGTCTAGCTGGTCAGTGCATCTCTCTGACCTATGCACATTCTGTCAGGCCTGACATCTTTCTAGTTTTTATAAATCTGTTACTGGGAGAGTCTTGAGTTTTTCCTTGATCGGCTTCAGAGTAAAAGACAGAACAGCGTTGGAGTGAAACAAAGAGAGGTGAATTATTTCTGAAACCAAATCCTCAGGAAATTAAAGACAAGTCAAGGCAGCTTTATTTGTGCAGAACTTGTGATTCACGGAGTCAATTCAAAGTCCTTTACATAAAAAGCTAATAAGAAAAGAGCACAGAAAAATAAAAAGATTAAGAACAAAGTTTTACAAAGCAGTGAGTAATTTGGCTTGTTTGCCTTCAGGGGGGTCCTCTCGCCATTCCGAAGTGTCGGCATTCCGATCATTGACTTCTATGCTTTCGGAGAGGCGGCCCTTTTTATCTCCAAAAAAGGTTTCGCCATTGCGAAAGAGAGGGAGAGGTTAGGGTCTGCAGGAGGTTAGGTTTAGGCATGGGGGCTGGGAGAGGTTAGCTCCAGCCGGTCCCCCGGGTTAGGGTTCTTTCGCAATGGCGAGACAGATCTCCATTCCGACAATTTGTCGGAATGCCGGTATTTCGGAGTGCCGACATTTCGGAATGCCGGGGTGTTCAGGTTGTCGTGTTTTACCTGCTTGTAAAAGTAACCGCCACTCAAAATGTATCCCCTCTGCAATCTGACTTTCATAGGTTGTTAATTGTTGTATCTGTTGCCTCTTGTTATCTTGTTTTTTATGTTCTCATACTGTGTCAGCGTCTTTGGGTCATTGAAAAGCGCTTTATAAAATAAATGAATTATTATTATTGTTAGTTTGTTTTAATCAACATTATTTATTTTATTACATTTTAGCTCAATTTGTTTGTTTGTATGTTGTTGGATGTCACCATGTCTCAACTAATTGCCCCAAGTGGGATTAATAAAGTTGTTTGAATTGAATTCAATTAAATATGCACATTAACAAACACATTGACTGATACAGACTTTACATAGAGTTACACCCTGCAGGTGGAGAGGATACATAATGATAATGTTCTGTCATAACATCTACAGAGTGACAGGACATAACTGACATAACATAACTGACAGAACAGAGAAATTAAACTCTCATTTGGCTGTGGTGCCCCTGAAAGCCTCTGAAGGACCCCTGGAGGTCCCTGCACCACAGCTTTTGAACCCCTGCTCTGTTTAGTATGATGGTGTATCAGAGGAGAGGAGCACTGCAAATACACTAGAACCAGGACCAGAACGGATGTGGAGCTAAAGCTAAAGCTAACCAGGCACCGAAATGTAACAAAGCCAAGCCTGTTTCTATGACAACACTGTGGAATTTCTCTTGCAGCCATCTTAGCTTTTCCACAGCAGAGCAGATCCTTATCTGTCCTCTCTATACGTTCTAGTTCTATCATCCTTTACTACGAGGCCAGCCTTACTGTACAGTGAGCCCCCTCATGCCTGTGTGTGTGTGTATTTGGGTGGGTGGGTGGGTGGGGGGGGGGGGGGGGGGGGTTAATTACCCAGATAATGGCTGCATGCTTCCCTCCTGCTCCAACCCGCCCAGCGCTCCACATAAACCCAGTCTGAAAGCCGATGAAATGCTCTCTGTCTGCCTGCGTCTGTCTGTTTGTCTGTTTGTCTGTCTGTCTGTCTGTCTGTCTGTCTGTCTACCTGTCTGTCTGCCTGTCTGTCTACCTGTATGTCTGTCTGCCTGTCTTGTCTGCCTGTATGAGTGTCTGCCTGTCTATCTGCCTGTCTGTCTGCCTGACTGTTTGTCTGCCTGCCTGCCTGACTGTCTGACTGATGCTGCACCTGAGGACCAAGAATCCTCCAACATATCAAGTTCTCCTCTGAAATTATCTAAATGCACTTTCTTTTTCTTATTCTTGCTTAGTTTAGTTTATTTGCACAAGGAAATATATGTGGAGACATATAAAAGTCAAAACATAGTAGGGCATACAGGAGATGTAAGAAACCGTTTCCTTAACAAACAATGCACAATAAAAATAAATAAACATTTGGAATAAACAAAAACATTTGAAGTTCATCATTCTGTAGTGGACCTGGTCTATGCAGACAGACTGCATCAGGACCGTGCAGAGAACTTTCACACCATAGGCATCTCAGAAGCAGCACTGAAGCAGCGCTTCACGGAAGCTTCCAGCAGGAGCCTTGCCATTCACACCAGAATCACTCTGTTTTAGTCCACGCCTTGCTCTGTTTTGCCCGGCGCTACCCTGCCCCCACTCACAACTTGCATTGACTTCATGCCTGGCTGCTCGCGTGCACAATGGCACCGTCAAGTTGTTTGAGGGGAGCACTGTCTGGGCTTGAAGAATAGACCAGATGCCAAAACTATCGCTGCAGCACACGTGCAGCGTACTGTAGCTTCAGCGTGGCGTGGCGATGCAAACAGTGCTGTAGTGGTAAAAAAAAAAGGTGGGTAAACTATACTTTTGAGGCAGGTTTCTCACGCGGCACCGGCAGTGTTATAATGGCGGATAAACTATAAGCTTCCGTGACCGATATACAAGACAAAATTATGAGAGTAGAACAACTTAATCTGAATCATATACAGTAGGCCTATAAGATATATCAGGGGGTTCCTCACATTTCTGCCAGCCAGATAGAAAAAGTAGCTGGCTATGGGATGAGCCTTGGACCCTCAAGGGGGGTCCGGGGGGATTCTCCCCCGGAAGAAAATTTTGTAGATTTTAAAATAAAATTCATCAACCTGGTGCGTTTGAGAGCAAAATGAAGAGGCTAAATCTATGAAGAACTACACACATCTCTAATGTGTAACTTTACAAATAATTAGGCCTAAACAATCAATATAAAATGTATTTACACATTGTACACAAAGTGCATTCATTGTGACAAATTTACAATAGTTAATATCCAGCCAGAATCATTGCAAATGGATGTTCAAAGTAACAGTTAGCAATAGCATTCAGTTAATCAATGCCTAATGACGTTAGCCAGAGCAGTGCAAATGAATAATATTACTGTAGCTTGATTGAGCTCAGCACATCAAGCTTCAATCATTGCTACTTGACAACAATAATGTCAGGCATAATCTGATAATCTGATTTAACAAGCAATTTACCATTTGCAACCTCTATTCTTCGTTTTTTTCGGGTTAGTTGTGAAAAACTGACAAATGTCCATTCTGCTTCTTCTGCCTCAGAAATTGTCACGTTGTCTTAATTGCATGAAGAAGAAAATCACCTGCATGCCGTAGTTCGCCCTCTGGCTTTCGCAAATTATAAAACATTTTGTGAATTTGCCAGCAGCCAGGCCAGGGGTACAGATCTCGGCATAACAAACACCAGTATGTTTCTAGATAGTTTTCAACATGGTTGTATTGGCTTTATACAGTAGCACCTGGAATATTCAAGTCACACCTAATGTTACAAACTTTACTTGATCAGAGGGAAATCAATCATGTCTCTTATACCAGTGATTCACTCTTCAGTTGTAAAACGGTAGGCCTATATGATTTTCCCCACTCCTGACACACATTTTTAACCAACCTACGTTCAGCTCACCATGAGCTGGTCTCCAAATGCGCGTCTCCAAATGCGCATTGCGCATCGCTGGCACAATGGCACTGTCAAGTTGTTTGAGGGGAGCACTGTCTGGGCAGGGAAGCGCAGCTCGAGAAAGGCACCAACGTAACCGAGGCCGTGTAGGCTACCGTTCCCGCAGAGTGCACCAAGTAGTAGGCTACGGTTCGCGGAGCTCCTGGTCAGTGCCATGTGTCATCTTTTTTCTTTTGTTTTGGTGTGTGACGTGCTTGCCGTGGTCTCCGCATCAACGGAGTTTACTCGAACTTTTTAAAACTTGTGCAATAATAAGTGCATAAACAATTTAAAAATGTGAGTAAACTATCTTAAAAGGTGCCTAAACGCTGCAGAGCATTGAAAAAGGTACCTAAACGGTGTTTACATGCGTTTAGCCACCACTACAGCCCTGGATGCAAAGCACTGCGTATGCTGTGTTCGGGCTGTTAGAGGGGCAGATGCCCCCTGCATGTGATTATTCTGGGATGTTGGACAGTAAACAGTGGGTCTCCTGTCCTGAATGTCAGTACGGTTTGTTATACATGTGGATCCCATCATCTCACTTCATAATTAAACTCTAGTTTTTGGCTTGCCCTTTGGTGTAGAGCCAGACCGATGTACCAGTCATCGGATATTATCGGGCGATACCGGCCGATATTGCTGATATATATATATATATATATATATATATATATATATATATATATATATGTATATATATATATATATATATACACACATGCCAGCTTGTCTGGAAGGTGGATAAACAACGCTCCAAGTTAGGCCACATTTTGGCGAGGGAAAAAACTATTTCCAAAGGGGTCCCTTGACCTCTCACCTCAAGATATTTGTTTTTTTCTTCAGTTTAACAACAAATATCTGTGTCATGCACACAATTAAGCTGTGATGCCTAAGGGGAAGTACATGTTGGAAATCTGTTTTTTTTGGTATTTTGCATCATCATGTGGATGGAATATTAATTTGTAGCCTATGCCCACGTTCACATGTTCCGTCAAGTCATATCTTTGTCTCATGTGTTTGATATTTGAGGGATCATTAAAAAAAAATTGTGTAATATAATGTGTATATAATATAAGAATATCGGCCGATATATCGATCATTTTTTTACTCCCTAATATCGGTATTGACATCGGCCTCAAAAATCCAGTATCGGTCGGGCTAAGTGCACAGTTTGAAAACCACTGAATGAGACAAGAATACAGGGCAGCACAGCATCCATTTACAAAGATACAATTACAGAAGAGGCTTTTTGAAGCAAAACAAAGTCTGTAAACACACTTCAAACAGAAGAAGTGTTATTATATAGCGATGTTAGACATATAACTGCGGAATAATAATAAATAATTGACAGTGCATGTGCTGGTGGGAGGATCAGGCACTGGATGAGACACCACTATAGAACTCCTTTAGCTTTCACTGAGGCATGTTTTTGCCAGAGGAATTTGGACAGATTTTTGTGACCATGGTTCATATCAGAGTCCAGAGGCCTGTACCACGAAGCAAGATTAGTGGCTTTGCAAAGTAACTTCAGGTTTAACCCTGGGTTTGCCGTGCTACGACGCTAGTTAACTTCTTACCGAGATATATTTCCATAGCAACTTATGCTTCACACTTAACCTGGTCGATAGCAGGTTAAAGGCACTATGTGTAGGATTCTGCACTATTAAATATCACCAAACCATTACCTTGTATATGTTGAGGAATTACAGTGATTCATTTCTGTGTTTACAACTAAGCCACGCCCCCTCCCTGTGTTGTGATTGCGAGCTGTCCTTTCTGCAGGGAGCCCGAATGGGAGTGATCTGTTTACATAGAAATCCCTCCCTGCAGAGGCCGACCTAGTGGGCCCCTCCCAGCGATGCGGGCGCTTCCAGGGACTTTATTTATGTCGATGCCAGGGACACTCATCCACCTTAGAAACCGCATACTTTAGCCAAATCGCCGCCGAAAAGAAAGATCTCAGACCAGAGTCAACCTTGCCGGTCTGGCTTTCACTAGATGGAGAGCCCTAGGAGCAGCTATAGGGCCTGCAAAGTGACTCGGAGCTGGCGTTAGTTCTCCTCATGTGTAAGTAACGTTATAGCTTTTGCATGTCCCATTTCAGTAACGTTACACATGATAGCGAAATGTACAAGTTGTTATCGATATTGTGAATTTGTTCTGGGAATGTTGTAATCACTAGTTGGCTAACTGTTGCTTTTCACGGCTATTCAAATGACTTTACACTGCTAGTGTGGCCTGTTGCTGGATTTGATTAGGTTGTCGTTCGTGTATAACTTATACACAGACATTCTGGTGACAAGTTGACATGCATGACATAACGTTACTTCCCATTACAAATTTCGCATGCATTTTCTGTTATAATTACGTCCAGTTGCTGTCACTATGACGCAGAACGGTATAGTAATGTAAACACTTAGAAAGGCCATCGAGAAAAGCTAGCTTCGCTAATGTTAGCAGTTTGTTTTCCTATTCTGTCTCAGTAAGCAACGTTACATTAGAAAATAGCTGTAACACCTTCCAAACAAATCAAGGTTTGGAAAAAGTATCTAATTCATGAGAATGTGGAGGAACCCTGCCTTGATATCTAGCAGCTACAAAATAGATGGTTCAAATGAATACTAAACACATTTCCATTTGTCTGATTTCCAAGGTGCCAGTCATCCAGAGGATAGCAGAGCTGACGATAGTCAAGATTGAAAACAAGTGGACCCACGATTATGATATTTGAGATGGAGAAATGGTGCTTTTATAGCAAACCTGTATAATAAATGTTCAATCATCTTTGATGTTTTGATGTTTGCTGTCTGCAATCTTCTGTACACCAATAAAGTTGATATGACTTTATCCATGTCTCTTTGGCCACTATTCTCCATTGTGACTGTCTGTTGTCCATTGTAACAGTTGATTTGCCTACTTTATAGCTGAGTGTGTCTAGCTACAGTAGCCTATCAGTATTTGTGTTTCTGTGTATATAGCCTACTTTATATAATAGACAGTGTATGTGATGTTTCACAGTACATTTCACAACTTCGTTTATCAGAGTTTATAGTTTATTTGCTAAACTAAAATATGGGCTACACCAGAATGACGTGACCAGTTCTATCAGCTATGCGGTTCTTCAGGATGTCGACAAGATCTGACTTCTGCTTCTGTCCTGGGTGACCCTGCCTCCTCTTTGTCCCACTGGTGCTAGCCTGGGCTTCAGGCATGCACCTTGGTCTAGGTTTGCCTGCCTATACAAAACAGCAGTGATTCAAGCATTTGAAATTAGTTTGAACAACTGTAACAATGAGAAAATACTAGCGTTGCACTATGAACACATTTTGGCCATGTCTTGGTATTAGCAGACGAACAAAAACACATAGGCTACAAGCTACTCACTGTTGACAGTTGTGGTTAGCTAGCGATGTCCCCAACATTGAATTGAAATCATACTAATTTAGCTATGTCAAACAAGTTTTAGACAACGTTTTGGCTAACCTTACTTAACAATAAAAGAAAGAAAAGAAAGAAAGGTATACTTTTTTTTTTAGTCCCCTTGGGGAAATTCACCCTCTGCATTTGACCCATCCTCTACTAGGAACCTTCCTAGAACTAGGAGCAGTGGGCAGCCACTGTGCAGCGCCCGGGGACCAACTCCAGTTCTTTTTGCCAGTACCTTGGCCAGGGGCACTGACAGGAGTATTAACCCTAACATACATGTTTTTCTTGATGGTGGGAGGAAACCGGAGCACCCGGAGAAAACCCACACGGACACGGGGAGAACATGCAAACTCCACACAGAAAGGACCTGGGACGGACCGGGGTTCGAACCCGGGACCTTCTTGCTGTGAGGCAACAGCGTTAACCACTGACCCACCGTGCCATCCAAAATAGGGCTAGCAGGCTATGCAAAAGGTTATGTTACATGGATTTTGATCGGTTAGCAGATGATACAAATAACAGTAAAGCCTTACCAAGCGGACTACTGGGACTAACCTACATTTTTATGACTATCATGTGAAATTTATCATTACTCAAGCCAAAGACATAGCCAAGATGCATTCGTGCTTGTTTTATGTACTTACTTCTGCAGTAGGTATTATCCACAAAATAGTTGTTTATTTCTGCGTTGCTTGGGAGGGGATGTGATGAGAGGGAGGCGGGGGGAGGTGGTGGGTGGGATCGAGATTGTTTGGGTAACACCCCTTTGTTTTGGTTTGAAATGGCGACATCTAGTGGACAAAAAAATAATTTACTGAATAGCTGAATAATTTACGCATTGAGACAATCTGCATTTTTTGTCAGACCTCCTTTCTGCGATTATTATGTGTAGCAGTGTTGCCTTTGGTTTTTATTAGCCTTCATCTTTGAATTCTTCATATTTCCTTCAATGCCTTGAGATTATGGTTTGTTCCTCCAGCGTGAAGTAGCCTATTCATTTTTATTTGCTCCCAAGCACGTTTGACCCTGCAGATTGCAGCTGAACATGGAGAAATATCACTAAATCACCTGCGTAAAAAGGTGACCATAATCGTCTCCAAAGCGCACTAAGGTGCGCTGTGTGCAACGGAGCTGCTATTTTTATAGGTTATTTTTTAATTCAATTAAAACTACACCCGTGGTTGATTCAGAGCCTATATTTCTAACGTTAAATCTATAATCTAAATAGGCCTACGGATTTTGGAACTTTAGACTGAGTTTTCACTCCTCGCAAAAAACACATGCAGGTTTTATTGAGTAGACCTAAATTAATCTGCTGTAGGCCTATAGGCACTAGACAGAAACAGCAGCAGAAATCAAATGACTGATGTGAATAAAAGCGGTAACTTTACGGCCGGAACACACATCTTGCATGTGCTGTGCGTCTGCGTGGCGTCTGCGTGTCATTTTCATTTCGGCGCCCATGTTAACAGGTTACAGCAGCCACACCACCGGCATCAGACGCGTGTCTCAAGCGCGTGTCTTGCGAGCGTGAGACGCGCGTCATCTAGAGAATAGAAGCGAAGCCTATTTTTTCCTTTTACCGCGCGCGTGTCTCTAGCGTGTCTCTACACAAATAGACACAAAAATACATTAAAATTATATTTTACAGGGGCAGCACAGCCAATCAAGGCTCGTTTTGATTTGAGACGAGAGGATGAGCTGAGCTCACAGCTGCAGTTCTCCTGCCCTCTGAAAACCACATAGGCTACAAGTGGCTTCGTTCCTCCACTCCCCACCACACACACACAGACACACACACACACACACACACACACACAAATTATACTGCCTCGATTCTGAAGTGAGCCCAAGCGATCTTCAGTTAAAATCATCATTGTATTGTTTATAGCAAATTTAATAAAAGGTAAACTCTATAGGAAGATAGTTGGCAGACAGGCAGCAGCGCAGCAGCTGCAGCACCAGCCACGCTGCCTGTGTGGATGCCGCGGGCGTGCCAGCCGCAGCAAGCACGCCACGCACACGCATACGCCACGCAGTCGCAAGATGTGTGTCCCGGCCGTTAGACAGTCCTTCAGTAACAGACTGATATCCAACGCAGACTTTGATTGTGACATGCAGTAAAGCTCAGTTAATTTGACACTTTGATGTGGCTTTCAATGAATGAGGAAATAGGCGCTGTAAAATCGGAGCTGTCCATATTGCATTGTGATTGGCTAGTTGTTACAAACCACGCCTCTTTCGTGGGGACGAGCTCCTGTTCACAAGCATTTTCAGGTGCATGCGCTCTCAACCTGATTAGAAAAACCTGGATCCAGTTAACGAGTTGAGAACTAGATTTGTGGTATGACTTAGTTAGAATCAGGCGCGTAGCCACGGGTGTGCCAGGGTGTGCAAATGCCACCCAGACAGGCCGCTGGCACACCCAAAAAAATGGGGTAAAAAAAGTTTTTTGTTTTGTCTGCAAAACACATGTGAACGCTGTCATGCACTGTGTCCAACTGTCCACTGACCTATGTGCATCATGGGAAACGAGTTAAGCTGTCGTCCACGTAAAGTAAACAAATGCACGCATGCACAGCAGCAGCAGCAGTGCCAAATCAAGAAGACATGAAACAAAGCTCGCTCTTAAGCTTTTTCGGCAAAGGCAAGAAACGTCGCATTGACGACGAGGAAGAAGATGACTCGTCGTCACCCTCCCCCTCAACAAGTGCGGATTGTAGTGCACCCGTTCCCGCACCTGTATTGGTGGTGGACAGTGGAGAAGAGACAGACGGTGATGAAGAAGATGATGCAGCCGAAACAATGACGTTAACAGCGGGGAACGCAGCCAACAACACACCGGAGGTTTGTGCAGAGCCAGAGGACACTGACGCTACATATCTCTCTGCAGTAGACGAACCTGCATGCCAACCAAATTTGCGTTCTTTCCCGACTAGAACACTCATTGGAAAAAGTAGGTGAGACTTTTTTGAGATACTAAACAAAGTGGTTTTACATGTTGCCAAAAAATACAATTTAATTGACTGCTTCTACCTGCTAATAATGAGTGCGAAAAGGAGCAAACAACACACAAATATTCCTCTAAATCTGGTTTGAAAAGACCCAAAGAAATTTGGGCGGCGGCCTTGCGGCCGCCACCGAATATTCCGCCCCCTGGCATACCCTGGCTTTCTGTGGCACACCCAATGAGCCAAGTCTGGCTACGCTACTGGTTAGAATCTAGCTAGATAGCAATGATCTGGTTAAGCCAAACCAGATCAAGGGACAGATCCTGGATCTGCTTATTCTACATTCGTGGTATGGGCCTCTGGTGCAGGACTCTTAGTTTAGATCCCCCGGATGCAAACTATAAGACGCCCACAGACACTGTTTACCAACAGGTCCAGGATCTGGAAGCTATCTCCCCAGATGCAGCAAAGATAATATTAGCAGCGGAGCTGCTACACTATCATCAGTCAAAGGCTACACGAGAGCAGCGGTTCACAACCTGGGGTCCAGGGACCCCACAGGTCCAATCAAATTTTCACGGGAGTCTCCCTGATCGGTCATTTCTCCCGTTAATCTCCTCATTTCATAGTGACACAAATCAAATGACTCTAGCGCTTACTTTTACAAATCACCCCGATCTGCAGCACCTGTTGGACTCTGCCTGTGTGCCTGGCTGCACCTGTGTTGAGGACTTTATAGACAGCCAAAGTCACACCATCAGAGCTCCCACCAAGAAGGCACAACAGAGGATGTACTTTCTTCTTTTGCTGAGGAAGTTCAAGGTGCCAAAATGCAACGTTGGTGCTTTTCTACACCTCCACCATCCCTCTTACCCAGGTCTCTTCAGGGCCCTCCCCCATGGCAGAAGGTCTGGCAGTACCACTCAACTGCCATCTGCCTCTTCAACGAGACCCCCACAAATCAGGACAAATCAGGTCATCCCCCGATGCCCCCTGACCCCAACTGGCTTAGTAACGGACTAGGGTTCCCCCCCACGGACAACATAGAACAATTCAATCCGAATAAAACTTAAGAACAAAAACAAAATGCTTTTTTTATCATCCCCCCCACTTTTTTGTCTGAGTGAAATGTTCTATGGTCTCTCCTGATTCTAAATATAGCTGAATCGATTGGTTTGACAAAGTAAAACTATTTTATATAAGCACAACATGTCTATTATTTGATCATTTGCATTGTGTATTATGTTTTTAATGTGTTGTTTCCCTGATCTTTTTAACGCTATGTAAAGCGTATTTGAGTACCATGAAAAGCGCTCTATAAATGAAATGTATTATTACTATTATTATCATTATTATTATTATTATTATTATTATTAATAAGAAAGAATGGCGGATGAAATCCCTTGGTTCGTATGCCTAAACTGGAAGAGGGCGTGACTTTGGCTGTCCATATGCTTGTGTCATTCAATCAGTGGCTGGCTGCTTCCCAGTGAAGCTGTGGCGCCTCGTCCTCTAGAGAGACACTTCCTGTCTGCCTGGAATGGTTAGCTTTAGCTTGCCTGCAGCGCTTCGGTCGTAGGTTTTGTATTTATGCCTCCGCCGGCGATAGCCAGGCCGGAGGCATTATGGATCCGGGTTGTCCGTCCGTCCGTCCGTCCGTCCGTCCGTCCGTCCGTCCGTCCGTCCGTCCGTCCGTCCGATGTTTGTTAACGCGATATCTGAGGAACGCCTGGACGGAATTTCATCAAATTTGCCTCAAACATCGACGTAGACTCAAGGATGATCTGATTAGATTTTGGTGGTCAAAAGTCAAAGGTCAAGGTCACTGTGACCTCTCAAACGCCATTTTCAAGCTTGTTAACGTGATATCTCAGGAATGCCTTGACGGAATTTAATCAAACTTGTCTCAAACATCGACTTGGACTCAAGGATGAACTGATTAGATTTTGTTGGTCAAAGGTCAAGGTCACTGTGACCTCTCAAACGCCATTTTCCAGCTTGTTAACGCGATATCTCAGGAATGCCTTGACGGAATTTAATCAAACTTGTCTCAAACATCGACTTGGACTCAAGGATGAACTGATTACATTTTGGTGGTCAAAGTTCAAGGTCACTGTGACCTCTCACACACCCAATTTCCAAGCTCTGTAACGCAACATCACAGGAGCGCCTTGACGGAATCTCTTCCAATTTGCCTCAAATGGCGATTTGGACTCCAGAATTAACTAATGGCGGAGGCATAAGTCCGCGTTGCGGTCCTTCTAGTTGTATTTTTATTCTAAAAGTCAAGTAAAACTTGCCATCTGCCTCTGAGTCTGCCTTCACTGCATCCTTGCGTCACACATACACACATGGCCGTGACAGAGTGAGGCTTCTGGTATCATCTAAAACTAGATGACTTAAGGCAGGGGTGTCCAAACTTTTTGAATGGGGGCCAGATTAGATAATGTGAAAATACTGCAGGGCCAACTGCCTCTCGCGTCATATCGGTTATTAACTCATTCAGTGCCAGCCACTTTTGGAGAACGGATGCTCCCAGTGCCAGAGTTTTCAGAGCGTTTTCAGTGATTTCTCGAGGCCCACAGAATATTGTGTGATATTACTATGTAAACACCGAACACGCACAAGAACGAGCTGGCTCTATTGTATCATCAGCAAAAAAAAGTTTATTGATACCATTTTCCGTTCTTTAGTTATGAGCCGGAGAAGATAGGTTGTTTTCAGCGTTTTCAGGCTTTTCAAATTATTAGCTGAGATAATCCGCCTTTTGTGAAATGCAGCATTTCAAGCACATTCACTGAGTCTGAAGATAATATTTTCTGATGTAGTGACGTAGTTGTTGTGTGATGCCCTGCGTGCACCACCCCCCCCCCCCCCTCCCCCCGTAAACTCCTCCCCACACTGCACACAGCCTCACGCAACCATTATATTTTCGGAGTGCTGCGTTTGTGTGCTGCTGTCGGCTCTCAGCGCCACAGCAGGGAAGAGCCAACCCGGATTGCTGAATGGTTTGGCGTCAGGGGCTGCTTTCCTGGCTGCTAATCGGTTGGAGAAACTATACAGACAGACAGACAGACAGACAGGGACAGAGGGGCTCAGTTGTGAGCGCGGATTGACTCCTGTTCGGAGCCAATGTCAGCTCCCGCGACAGAGCAAATGGCTCTGGGAGCATGCATCGGGTTGTCTTTGATCCACGGCTTTTAGGCTGTTTCTCGGACCTGTCTCTAATCTGGACTGCACCGAGCAAGCACTGTCGCCACCTAATGAGTCCGTAAAATAGGTTATACACCTCCAATAGCTACTATAGTTGTACAGGAGCTGCGGAAGGCTTTGATCGACGTCCCACCGTCAAAAAACGCATTGGACGTCGAAGGACGTCCGTGGCATTCTACGTCACTATTTAATTGGACGTCGAAGGACGTCCATGGCATTCAATGAGTTAAAGGGCCCATATTTTGCTAATATAATTTATTATTATTTTATTGTTGGCCTCCAGTAGAGTAACTTATTGCATCATTCATAGTTTAAAAAAATCAGTTTATCTTGTACTGGCTCTCACTGCCCCCTTCAGTTCACCCTCTGTCTGAAACGCTTTGTTTTAGGCCCTGTCCCTTTAAGAACCCCCACCCTCCGAAATACTCAAGGCGGGCAGCGGGGTGAAAGTTTGTTTGCGCAAACCTCTGCTCAGACAGAACCCGGACCCCACGTTGAGAACCACTGCAAACCACAATCATGCAGAGAGGGAGAGAGGGAGAGAGAGAGAGGGAGAGAGAGGGAGAGGGAGAGAGAGAGGGAGAGAGAGGGAGAGGGAGAGGGAGACGGAGGGGACACTGTGTTTGGCTGGAGCAAACACAGCGTCCTCACTCCTCACAGCCTCTCAAAGTCGAGGAGTGACGATTTCTTTGGTGTGCCGTTTTCCTCCAAGCAGCCTGACGCTGATTTCCCCCCTCTAAACAGAGCTCGATTTAAGTTGTTATTTCGGTCTTTTTCAAAATTATTTTTTCATTTTGTAGTAGTAATGGTGCATATTTATCGAAGCAGTGTTTTTATTCCAACATGAACCAATAGTATGTTTAATACTAGATTGAAATGCGGCAGTCTACTGGCATGTCAGAACAGGGAAGGGAGGGGCAGGGCGCTCGCGCCGCGGGCCCGGGCTAAGCTTGGCAAAGTTGGCATCACCATGGTAACAAGTCCTACTGACGTCACTAGAACTATGGTTCTCGCACAAAATCGGCATAAATCCATGTCATCTCGTCTACGAGAGTTCATGGGCGAGAGGGGGGGTTCATGGGGGTAACATTAAAACACTTTCACATATTTATTTGAAGCTTAGCCCATGTTTAATATGACCATCCAAGATTGTAACAACATATATATGATACAAAATTAAGAAATGCATAATATGGCCCCTTTAAAAAAAAACAGACATAAAATATAATTCTACTCTAAGGATCTTGTTTACCATCTGAAAACACTAGTTCTGCCTGTGCTGTTCCTACTTGGTGCTTGTCTACAAACTGTATGATAGTGCTGTCATCATTAGGTGAATGGAAAAAATGCAAATTGAACATTGCTTGATTAACCAATACTGTGTGGAGGGTACAAATGTACGCGGACGACACGGTCATATATGTACATGCTGACTCCAAACAGAAAGCTGCATCTGTGCTCACAGTCGCTATGGAAAAGTTAGCTAATTGGCTGAACGACTCCTGCCTGACCTTGAATGTCTCTAAAACCATGAATATGTATTTCTCTATAAGGCGTAATAACACCCCTCCACCTGACGGGCCCTATTCTCCCACAGGCCTTAGGCGCAAAAACTGGCCTTAAACCCAAAAAAACGTGCCTTGCGCCTGCCTCGGGAAGATAGCAACATGGCTTTACGCCCCGAAATGCGGTTTACGCGAAATAGGCGTGGCGCAGTGGCAGAATAGGCCAGAATGGGCGTTTTGGCCTTAAATACCAGCCTAATGATTTCTTCCCTCCTGGCGTTAATTTAACGCTTTGCGCTTTTGAAAACCAGGCCTTATTCAGTACACCTTGGATATTCCAGGCACAGCTTCTGCTCTGCTGATCTCAGTTTGTCCCCCTCTCTCTCTCTCTCTCACTCCCTTGCTCAGACAGGCACAAGTCCGATAGAAAAAAGAAGTTGTTATACCGTACATAGTATAACAACATGACAGTTTTTTCTAACATGACAGTTTTGAGCCCGTGACATTCAGAGGCTGTTGCATCATCCTACCTGTGCAGCGAAGGCGAGAGAAAACGAGATCATTCTGGCCAAACAAATGTTCACTGTCTGGCTTCCCTGCCACAGCCACACATGTGAAATCTCCCAGCATGCATTGGGCTAATACATTTCGATAATAAATAGCATCCAAATTAGCCTAAATCGATAGAAAGGTAGATAGAAATAGATAGAAATAATGTGTAATGTTACCACAACATGCAATTGTAGAACATTTCAATATTGGACAAAATAAAATCGCGAAATCAAAACAACCCTATGTGAAACATATATGTCATCCTGGGCCTATATATATCCCTCGTAGATTTAACGTGATTTAGATAAGCGTAACGCAGTTCTACTGTCATGTACTGTGATGTCCGCTTCAATAAATTGGCCCTACTTTACATTTAGTTTTACAATAAAAACACATTTCTGCAATGACATACATTACATGTCACATAATGTAGGCTATATTTATGTGCATCATCCTACCTGCAGCAGGGGAGAGAAAACAATATCATTCTGGACAAACTTTCACCAATCTAATCTCATCATTTTTTCTAGCCAATGCGTTTAGAACACAAATGTCTGTTTGTTGTATAGGATCTTCCACGGCCTTGCCCCCCTGCCTTTCAACAAATTAGTGACAAATCGCAACACCAGTGTGAGAACAACAAGAGCCTCCACTAGAGGGGACTGTTGCGTGCCTTTTAGATTGACTAAATTTAGTCAATCTGCATTTACGGTTAAGGCGGGCATGCTGTGGAACACCCTGCCAGCAGTAATTAAGGGCTGTAGTACCCTCAGAGGTTTTCAATCCTCCATTACGAAGTGGCTGAGAGAGGGTCAGTCCTGCGGCCACCTATAGTCATTGGTGTGGCCTCATATACTGTTTATTTCTGTGCTATGTCATTTATTTTTTACCATTTGCCAATGTGTGATTTTAGTGGATTGCTATCTATCTCTATGTGTTCTGATTTTACTGTTATGTGCATTGTATATGTTGTATCTTGCTAATAGTAAGTATCATTTTTTGTCATGTATCTTGATTGTTTAGACATTAGGATTTTCCTTTAATTGCTATATTTGATATGTACTGTGTGCGCACAGGACTCTGTGTGCCCAGGGACTACAGATGCAAATTAGCTTTTAGCTATCTCTGGTGCAATATATTTATTGTGTACTGTCCCTGCTTCAATAAACAATAAAGATAAAGATAAAGGGCCACATATAATATATTTTGAGAGACAAGCCGAGGGCCGCTTAAAATCAGTCTGTGGGCCGCAATTGGCGCCCGGGCCGGACTTTGGACATGCCTGACAAGGTGTCCATTGGTACCAACCACATATTTATTTATTTTTTATATATTTCTTTGAGTCTTGGGTGTCTGTGTCTCTTGTATTATTATTATTATTGTTTTGTCTTATTTTGGTGCTCCATGCCTTGCTTTTCCTTATGTCTCTGTATATATGTAAAACCCAATAAACAATTTTGAATAATTGCTACCAACCACATCATGCTAGCTTGTCTGGAAGGTGGAAGGTGGATAAATAACGCTCCAAAGTTAAGCCAAATCTTGGCAAGGGAAAAACTATTTCCAACGGGGTCCCTTGACCTCTCACCTCAAGATATCTGCACAAATAGCATTAATAACTTTTTTCTCTCAGTTTAGAACAAATATCTGTGCCATGCACACAAGTAAGCTCTGATGGGTAAGGGGGAAAGTACATGTTGGAAAACTGGTTTTTGGGTATTTTGCCTCATCGCTTATATGTGGATGGAATATAATTTTTTGTAGCCTATGCCCACGTTCACATGCTCTGTTACACACACACACACACACACACACACACACACACACACACACACACACACACACACACACACACACACACATATATATATACATACATACATACATACACACACACACACACACACACACACACACACACACACACACACACACACACACACACACACACACACACACACACACACACACACACACACTGTTACGACTGTGTCGTTTGTTTTTCTTCTTTTCTTTGTGAATTATATAGTTTATATGTAGACTCGTCAATGGACTGAGAGTCCGGTCAGTTTTTCTCGTCGGACGGGCACATTAGCTATTTCCGTGACATACTTCCTGGTTGCGGGTGTTTATCTTGTTGTTTA
Source organism: Poromitra crassiceps (assembly GCF_964638095.1). Lineage (NCBI taxonomy): Eukaryota > Metazoa > Chordata > Actinopteri > Beryciformes > Melamphaidae > Poromitra > Poromitra crassiceps. Next base: position 1,726,498 of record NC_139624.1, on the reverse strand, counting down.
TCTTGTTGTTTATCTTGTTGTTTATCTTGTTGTTTATCTTGTTGACTTCATGTTACAGTCCTAATCCTAGACTTGGGGCGTAACACACACACACACACACACACACACACACACACACACACACACAGACACACACACACACACACACACACACACACACACACACACACACACACACACACAGGGAAATACTTCATTTTAGTCTGGTGTGTTCATCAGAGTTGTGATTAAAGGGTTAATGCTGAGGAAGATTTACAGATTTCAAATGGAGCAGCAGCATTCTTAAGTGATGAATAATTAAATATTATCAGATGGGATCTCTGAGACTACAGAAAGGTTGAGAACCACTGGTCTGCACCACAGAGCTGTTTGATTTATGAGAATATACTGTCTCGATTACACACGGCCATGTTAGTGCAATATAATGTCTGTATGTACAACCAGGCCATGTCAGGACTGAGGTGAAACAACTGTTTAGGGAAAACGGCTGTTAATGTACCACACTAAACATGTACAGTATGGTGTTACTTTGTAAATATTACAAAACATTTGGCAAAGCTGGCCAGCCTCCCCTCCTTTCCGTGAGAGGAGTCTGGCTACACGGAAACAAGCTACTGGGATAACCACTCCCCTGCTCTACTCTGCTCTCCCATTGGAGCCACTGTTTCAGTCGCTGCCGGATGTCTGCTCCCCGCTTATTACAAGCTCTGTCATTGGCTCCGACCATGTCAATCAGAGCGGCTTCCACTCCCTCCTCCCTGTCTGTCGCTGTAAATAGTGCCCTTCTGCCTCAGTGAAAACAACAACGCTAACTAGCTAGCAAGCTAACGGCAGAAAGCTACACGCTAGCTTATTGCTACACGCTGAAAATGGCAAGTTGGATTGTTGGACACTATTTTCCAAGGGCACTGCCGCTAAGCACCGCCCATTGCAATTCCACAATGGAGACCTGCGCCGCCAGACTTCTCTAACGGAAGGGAGGGGAGGCTGGCCAGCGAGACTAGGCAAAGATAGGAATGCTATCAAACTTTAAAAGCAGTGTATATGGTTTGGAGAGAGACATTATTTTGAGTTCTGGCATTGGGCTGGTTTTGATTGGTCATTGTTCTGGTTTTGTCACAGAGACCTGGCAACCCTGGCTACATGCCATTGCAAATATCGTCAAATTGCCATACAAAGTGTATGGACATTTCTGCTTCCTGAAAGTCCCAGAAATCTAAACTGAGAGCTGGGGCACAGGAGTAAGCTGACATGGGGGATGTTTGTATGGATTAATGGGGAGTATCTGGTACCTGAAATGCTGATGCCGAGAGATACATCTTGCATTTTAGCGCCTCTCTTCCATTTTTCCTGACTGCATAACCAGTGCAGAACTGTGTAGTTCAGCTTGGGTCAGGTCTTTTTTCATGTCTGCCCCTCATCACGTAAACTGCTGCCTAATAATCTTATCAAAATATCTAATCAATGGTGTATATTTGCAAGTTTCCTGTTTGGTTCCAGATTTCACTGAAAATGTGATGTGTTACTCAAAAACCGTTGCAAGCCACTTCCCCTTCAGACGTGTGCAGGTTGGCCAGTTTCTGCACGGCTTGTGCAACGTACATACAGAATATAAGATCAACAGAGGGTTACAAATAGAGTTTAGAGACAAGCCCCCCCCCCCCCCCCCTCCTGCTCACGCAAAACCGGTGCATCAGTGGTAGGGCCCGAGCTGGGAAGTAACTAAGTACAAATACTTTGTTACTGTACTTGAGTAGGATTTTCCAGTATCTATACTTTACTGAGTATTTATTTTTCTGACAACTTTGTACTTTTTCTCCCTGCATTTTAACACAGATATCCTTACATTAGTTTGCATGACAGACAAAAAAACATGTAATGCTGTTTGTCTGTCTCTCTCATCTCGCAGGTCTCCCAGCTTTCACGCATTATGTGCACAATTTTGTGGCAAAATCATATCACACAATCAATGCGTAGGCCCCTATCGTTGCATCAGCCTATAAACTGCGCTTAGTGCCAGGTGCAGCGCAGATTAATGGGCATGGACCAGCCCACTCCATATTTTGGTATCGGCGCTACACGCAGCCTTAAGCATTACAACCACGCCTTTTAAGCGTAAAATTATGCACAGTCTGCTCATTGGAGAAGTGCAATAAACCAGTCACAAGCTTGCCTTTTAAGCTCCAATTCCACGGAGCGATCCAGTCCGGTCAGAAAGACAAGCGCTCTGCTCCCCCCCTCCCTTTCATCCCCAAGCGCTCTGCTCCCCCCCTCCCTTTCATCCCCCTCTGTCTGTCTCCATATATAGGCTATTATTCCATATTATTATGCTTCTCAAACCAATCTAACTGCAGTTTAAATACTGCAAGCATGTAAATACGCTACACTATAGCAAGATCAAAGTGAAAAGAATGTTCTAAATCAGTGGTTCTCAACTGGTGTAGCCTCAGGACCCACTATTTTCCTTGTCATGAAGTCGCGACCCAAATTTCAGATTTTTTTTTAAACCACTCAAATTTATTGCATAAAAAATAGCACATTCATTTAATACACAATGCCTTCATGCACTGTTATAAACCTCAAATGAACAAAAAAGTGCAACAGAAGTGCAACTAGGGCTAAAAACCAATTGAAATAAGGCAGACTTGAATTACAGGCCTATATGTTTTTAAATTTAAACAAGTCAAACTGGTCATGCTCAGAAAGTCTTATTTGAACTATATGAAATATGAAATAAAAGGCAGACTTATCTTGAATTACATGCCTATATGTTTTTAAACAAGTTAAAGCAGCTACGAGCAACTTTTTCGATTGTTATTAAACAGTATAAATTTAATATCAATGCATCACATCTTACCTCTAATAGTCGACGATACCAACGCAGAGTAGTCTCGCTTGAACCCCGAGTGAATCGGCCAGTGTTAGTGTGTCTGTAGCCAGGGCAGATCAGGAATTGAAATGAAACGGTTTGCAGCAGCCACTTCGGTGCCATGGCACGAGTCCGATACCTCACGAGTCCGACACCTCACGAGTCCGAAAAAAGAGGCTAACTTCCCCCAGACCCTAACCCAAAACCTAACCTCTCCCACCCCCACGCCTAAACCTAACCTCCCCCAGACCCTAACCCAAAACCATGAGGTGTCGGACTCGTGAGGTATCGGACTCGTGAGGTATCGGACTAGGGGGCAGTCCCCGCCACTTCGGCCATAACCACAAAATAACTTCCAAAAAACCTGTTAGAATATAACGAGAGATGTTCCCGCGAGTATGCGTGGCGTTCACATTGTTTATGTTATGTTGCTAGGCAGCGCAAACGGCGTAAAAAGGCAGCTGCGTTTCACTTCCTGGTTTCACTTCCGCGTTTCACTTCCGGGTTACCCGGTCCGGTCGCTCTAGAGAGCCCCCTGTTGGCGCGAGTTAAGACAGACTATAGACTTAATAATCACCTAAGGGAGCAATCTCAGATACACACGGCTTTGGTCTCGTCGACTATTAGAGGTAAGATGTGATGCATTGATATTAAATGTATACTGTTTAATAACAATCGAAAAAGTTGCTCGTAGCTGCTTTAATAATAATAATAATAATAATAATAATAATAATAATAATAATAATAATAATAATAAAACAAGTTAACCTGGTCATGCTAATCCAGTTTCAACAGACTTCTCTTGAATTACAGGCAGAGCATATGCTTCAGCTTGTTAAACAAGTAAAACTGGTCAGGCTAATCCAGTTTCAATAATCTGAATTTAACTCAAATGAAATATGAAAAAAAAAAAAAAAATTGGCCAATGTCCGCGACCCAATCAAAACGGCCCCGCGACCCACCTTTGGGTCGTGACCCACCAGTTGAGAAACGCTGTTCTAAATGCATCGGCTAGAAAAAAATAGCGTATCCCTATGATGAGATTAGATTGGTGAAAGTTTGTCCAGAATGATATAGTTTTCTCTCTCCTGCTGCAGGTAGGATGATCCACATAAATATAGCCTACATTATATAAAGTCATTGCAGAAATGTGTTTTTATTGTAAAACTAAATGTGAAGTAGGGCCAATTTATTGGAGCAGACATCACAGTATAGCACATGACAGTAGAACCGCGTTATGCTGTCACTTATCTAAATCACGTTAAATCTAGAGGGATATATATAGGCCCAGGATGACATGTATGTTTCACATAGGGTTGTGTTTGGATTTCGCTATTTTATTTTGTCCATTATTGAAATGTTCTACAATTGCATGTTGTGGTAACATTACACATTATTTCTATCTATTTCTATCTACCTTTCTATCTATTTAGGCTAATTTGGATGCTATTTATTATCGAAATGTATTAGCCCAATGCATGGTGGGAGATTTCACATGTGTGGCTGTGGCAGGGAAGGCAGGCACATTTGTTTGGCCAGAATGATCTCGTTTTCTCTCGCCTTCACTGCACAGGTAGGATGATGCAACAGCCTCTGAATGTCATGTTAGAAAAAACTGTATTGTTGTTATACTATGTACGGTATAACAACTTCTTTTTTCTATCGGACTTGTGTTGTGCCTGTCTGAGCGAGGGAGTGAGAGAGAGAGAGAGGGGGACAAACTGAGATCAGCAGAGCAGAAGCTGTGCACTGACTAAGGCCTGGTTTTCAAAAGCGCAAAGCGCTAAATTAATGCCAGGAGGGAAGATATCATTAGGCCGGTATTTAAGGCCGAAACGCCCATTCTGGCCTATTCTGCCACTGCGCCACGCCTATTTTGCGTAAAGCGCATTTCGGGGCATAAAGCCATGTTGCTATCTTCCCGAGGCAGGCGCAAGGCGCGTTTTTTTGCGTTTAAGGCCAGTTTCTGCGCCTAAGGCCTGTGGGAAAATAGAGCCCATCGTCTTTATACACCTTAAAACATGTTTGGAGGGAATTTTAATAGTGTTCGAATTCTCTTTTTTTTTTTTTTTTTACAGAAGTAACTGTACTTCTACTTATGTAAATAATGTGTTTCTAGGACACAGTTGTACTCTTGCTGGCCTGCTTTGTAATCCTGTTGTAACGTTAACTTGGACAGGACGGCCCAACTCCAGGGACCACCACGGGTTATTAGGGGTTCAAGCCCCGAAGGGGCGAACCCCTATTGTTTTCGCTCTGGTTCATTATTAGGGGTTCAAGCCCCGAAGGGGCGAACCCCTATTGTTTTTGCTCAGATTCATTATTTTTCTTTTTCCTCTTCTGCCGCGATGCAAATTTCCCTGAGTTGTTGTTACATGGCAGAGACCTGAAATTTGGCCCAATGACAGATATTGGTTACTAGATGCTCCAGGAAAAAAAATATATATATCAGCCCACGGCCAGTACTACAGCGATATTTTGTTTTTAGGCCTTCGCAGGCCATTTTAGGGCATTGTGACATCATCACCATCACCCCTTCCCTGTTTTTCTATTGCTGACTTTGCTCATATGTACCTGGAGGTCAGTAGTCGACCAGGGTGAATCCATCTCATGTAAAAGAGTGTTGTTACATGGAGGTCAGTAGTTGACCTGGGCTAATGCACCTTGTGCAACAGAGTGCAGTCACATGGAGGTCAGTAGTTGATCTGGACAAATCCATCTCATGTAAAAAAGTGTAGTCACCTGTAGATCAGCAGTTGACCTGGTCAAATGTCATGCAAAAAAGCAGTGCTGTTATCAGTGATGTCACTGATGACATCATGGTTCGCGTTTGATTAAGCTTGCGTTGCCCAGCTTATTAGAAGCATTGCGCCAAAAACCCATTCAAAAGTCCCATAGGCGAAAACAGTGAAGAACCAGGAGTGTTAGCATCGATGATTTCCGGACTCGTTCCTGCGGCTCTCTATTAACCAGAAACCAAATTGTTCAAGTGACATCACTGATGGCATTGTGACATCATCAGTGCCTATTGTGTTGTCATCACTGAAATGTCATCATTGATGTGCTTTTTGGTTACACTCAGTGTCATTTTAATTTTATGCAGATGACACTGTGATCTATTCATCCAAGACTGATACCGCACAAATTCAGACTGCTCTTCAGACTGATTTTGATGCTGTTCAAAAATGGGTTTCTTCTATCAAACTTCTACTAAATTAGAAGAAGTCCTACAGCATGTAGGACATGATGGTGTATTAGAAACTACCATATATCGTAAACCCCTTAGCAGGAACAACCTGCTTAGAGCAGACAGCAACCATCCTAACCACCTTATTCGTAACATTCCAGTTGGTCAATTTTTACGTCCTAGAAGGAATTGCAGCACACTCTCCAATTTCAAATCCAAAGCCACAGAATGAACTAACCGTTTTTTTCTAAAGAGACTATGCCAGCATTGACCTTGATGAAGCATATCGGAGAGCACTGCATACTGACAGAATACCTTTACTCAGCAAGAAACCCAAACAACCACCTGCTCGTCTGTGCTTCTCCAGACAATATACCAGTGGGCAGTGGCAGGAAGTATCAAGAACACCATTTTAAAACACTGGCACATCTTAAAAAGTGATCCTCAACTAATGGATATCTGTTCTAACCCTCCTCTTTTTGCTTTTAGACGTTCCCGCAGCCTCAGAGACCGTCTAGTCCCTAGTTCCTCATTGCGCGGCTCGCGAGACGCTGGGGCTCTCGAAGCTTTAGTTGGCGGCTAAGAAATTGCAAAAAAATAAAATATAAAATACATATATTGAAATGTAATCAACATACTTAAAACCACAATACCCTCCCCCACCCACATCTTCCCATCCAGGGTCATACAACAGACAGACAGACAAACAAACAAATACAATCAAAGAAAAAAAAAAAAAAAAAAAAAAAAAAAAAAAAAAGATTTTTTCCCCCCCTGCTCTCCCCAAAATTTCAATAAGCCTTTATGGCATATTATTACAATACAACAATACTGGTGTTGACAGTAATAGAAGGTGCCAAATCATTCAAAACAATAAGCATTTTGCGTTTAGGAGTATTGTGCCAGCGTGCAGCGCTGTTCCAAAACGTGTCAATGTGTGTCGTTGCCTGGGAAACGCACATCCCATAATACAACTGTTTGCATCGCATCCCATAATAGTATGATGATACTTGGGATGCCATTGCGAACATAGATGTGAACAGGTTAGCTAAAACTTTAGCATCACCAGCGACCGCCCCCACCGTTACCGTCGGGGTACGTTTGGAAATCCCTCCAGGCCTGAAAGATTTTCTAGGGGAAACTGGTATATATATATGTGTGTGTGTGTGTGTGTGTGTGTGTGTGTGTGTGTGTGTGTGTGTGTGGAAAACAATAAAACACAAAAAAATGGTAGGCAGATGTGCTTGGTTGGGGTGGCTTTTGGTGTTTTGTGGTAAAAGTGGCTCTCCTATTGACTTTGTCCTGCCAGTGCGGCTCTCATCGAAGAAATAGTGAGGATCACTGGTCTAGTCCATTCCTCCTTCTCCCTCTACATGGCTCCCCTCTAAACCACCACAGGGTTTTTTATAAATGTGGCAATTGTGCCCAATGCTCTAACTCTACTAACTCTAAATTCTTTACCCACCCCTATACTGGTAGGAAATTCAATATACGTTATTTTATCAATTGCAATAGTACTCATGTCATTTACCTTCTAAAATGATCCCAAATGGCCTATGTAGGCCAGACCAAAAGACCAGTTAAAACCAGAATATCTGAACATAAAACTGCTATATGCATCAAAAACCTTGATTATGCTATGGCCAGACATTATAATAAAGCCAACCATGGCTCCCCAGCAACCCTAAGATTTTGGGGGATTGAACATCCGCAAAATCCGTCCCTTTCTCACAAGGGAAGCGACTCAACTCCTGGTCCAGCCACTTATCATCTCCCGCCTGGACTACTGCAACGTGCTCCTGGCCGGCCTGCCTGCCGCCGACATCCGACCGCTTCAGCTCATTCAGAACGCTGCAGCCCGTCTGGTATTCAACCAACCCAAATTCTCTCATGTCACTCCTCTCTTCCGGGACCTTCACTGGCTTCCCATCTCGGCACGCATCAAATTCAAGAGACTGGTACTGGTTTACTGCATTACACAAGACAGCTCCTCTGTACCTGCAATCTATGGTCAGGTTCCAAACCTCTCACCGCTCCCTTCGCTCCTCCACTAGTGCAGCATGCCTCGCCCCTCCTTCGCTACGGGGGCTAAAAAGTCGCTCATCCCGATCGCGACTCTTCTCGTCCCTGGCACCTCAATGGTGGAATGAGCTTCCACCCTCAGTCAGGACGGCTGAATCACTGCCGATCTTTCGGAAAAGACTAAAGACACACCTTTGTAAATACTAACTTAACTTTACCACTATTCCTTCAGATGTTGTAGTTGTCATAGACTGTGTTGCATAGTTGATCGCTCTATTGCTGACAAATGTGTTATTGTAAGTCGCTTTGGATAAAAGCGTCTGCCAAATGACGTAATGTAAATGTAAATGTAGTCACTAGTTGGTTAAATGCTTGCGAACCGCGCAACGAGGAACTAGCAACTAGTGCAATACCCGTGGGGTATAAGGCTATAATAGCCTTATAGCCTTAGACTGATGACATCACAATTGGCACTTGTGCACAGACATACTGACATACTGACACTCCTGGAATTATAGATAGATAGCCTTATAGCCTTAGACTGATGATATCACAATTGGCACTTGTGCGCATGCAGTATAGAAGATAGACTATAATAGCCTTATTAGTCTAGCAGCAAGTCCTCAAAAAAAGCTTTAGTTTTTGAGATACCCCTACCCGAGGTAGAACAAATGACAACAATGATTTTTCTTATCTTTAGGGTCTCCCATTAATGAAATTGATTCTTGTCAAATCTTATTTTTGGGGAAAAAATGTTTTTTTTTGCTGTTCTTTAGAACTACCCCAGTCCCTGAAAAAGAGCCAAATTATGTAATTCCGAATAGGGGAAAGGTGACAAAAAAGCCCATAACTTGAGAGAATGCTCACTCTTTTCCTCATCAGATTTGCTGAGGTATGAACCAGGTGGCTGCCCTACATCACCAAATAGTCAGAAAATTATTTACCTAAAAAGATCATGAATTATAGTCCTGTAAATATAGCTTTAGTTTAGGCGGAAATTGTACTTTGGGGTGATGGGACTTTTCTCTCATTTATCAGAAAAACGGAAATCCCTGAAAAATATACCATTACTGAATTGTCTAGGGTGCTATTGAACACTAACCAGTAGTTCTATGGAGATATCTGGTACCGTTCTATTGCAAATGAGATTTCTTTAGACATAGGCCCAGGGCCGGATCTACCATATGGGCAACCTGGGCAGGTGCCCAGGGGTCCTCAGTATGAAGGGGCCCTCGAAAAGATTTTTTTTTTTTTTTCGGGCTCATGTCGGGCTCCACAGAACTATGACACAAATCTAAGAGCAATCAGAATAAAATAAAAATAGTTCCAAGAAGATTAAGGGCCCTTTCACACCAAACCAAACTCATGTTGTTGTTACATTGTATACATTTGGACCAGTAAGGTTCACTTTCACACTGCAATGATCCCAGCGGACCAGCGGACTTTAACATGACAGACCTACGTCCTGTCATCATCACCTGCGTGGGCTGCGTCTCCACTGATTGGCTTGTGGATGAGCGTGCGTCTGATGTCAGCGTCCCGGAACTGCTCCAAGGAATTTGCTCCTTGTTTACTCCTTTTTATTATGGCATTGCTACCAGGCAGCAACACCAACTTCACTCGCAATACTCGAGATTAGTTCGTGTAGATGATTTGATAATCGGATGTCACAATGTTTGTCCACTGTGAGCCACCGTAGTGTTTACAAGCTAAGCCTATCAGCGTGCCTCTAGCCCCAGCTGGTGTCCGAGTACCGGTAGCATATAGCCAGTTCATGATTACATGCCAATGTATCTGGTCCGCAACTCACGTTACTAAAACTAGCAATCTGTTCACAAGTGTGTGATCCTTGACTCACACACCACACGTGAAAGTAGATTTTACAGTTCGAATTCGCCAAATGAACACCCTTGTTGTGCGCAAATTGTACCAACGCAGACAGGCAAGGGGGCGAAGACTGCAAGCCATCCTGCGAGCCTTTCTGGCAACGTGACGAGTGACGAGTCAGCTGTAGCTTCCTGTAATTGGTCCGATAGTGCGAACCTTCCAATTAAATGCTTTCACACTGCACAGGAAGCGAACCTTGGTCGGATCAAAGACTCGGTCTTTGGTCCGCACCATGGTCCGTGTGAGGTTTCACACCTGTCATTTTTGACTTTTCAAACTGGAAAGTCCGAAGGTCTGGACCAAACGAGATAGGTGTGAAAGCACCCTAAGTCTCATGATTGAGTGTCATTGGATGGCTGTGGGCAAGTGATGATCAGGGGCATGGGAAGTGGAGGTGCTTATGGTGCTGCAGCATCCTCTGCTGTTTTGTATTGGAATTGCAATGTCAATTAAAACTAGAACGACCGCAACACAGACTTATGCCTCCGCCATTAGTTCATTCTTGAGTCCAAATCGCCATTTGAGGCAAATTGGAAGAAATCCCCTCAAGGCGCTCCTGAGATGTTGCGTTACAGAGCTTTGAAATTGGGTGTGTGAGGTCACAGTGACCTTGAACTTTGACCACCAAAATGTAATCAGTTCATCCTTGAGTCCAAGTGGACGTTTGAGGCAAATTAGAAGAAATTCCATCAAGACATTCCTGAGATATTGCGTTAACAAGCTTGAAAATGGCATTCGAGAGGTCACAGTGACCTTGACCTTTGACCTTTGATAACCAAAATGGAATCAGTTCATCCTTGCGTCCAAGTCGATGTTTGAGCCAAATCAGAAGAAATTCTATCAAGCCGTTCTTGAGATATTGCGTTAACCAACTTGGAAATGGCGTTCGTGAGGTCACAGTGACCTTGAAGTTTGACCACCAAAATGTAATCAGTTCATCCTTGAGTCCAAGTTAATGTTTGAGGCAAATTTGATGAAATTCCGTCAAGGCATTCCTGAGATATGGCGTTAACAAGCTTGAAAATTGCGTTGGAGAGGTCACAGTGACCTTGACCTTTGACCTTTGACCACCAAAATCTAATCAGATCATCCTTGCGTCTAATTCGATGTTTGAGGCAAATTTGATGAAATTCCGTCAAGGCGTTCCTCAGATATCGCGTTAACGAACATTGTACAGACGGACGGACGGACATACGTACGGACGGATGAACGGACAACCCGGATCGATAATGCCTCCGGCCTGGCTATCGCCGGCGGAGGCATAAAAAATATATATATATATGATTCAAATGTGTTTATGTTTTATACTGCAATATTTCGGGTTTAGTTGAAGACTATGAGCAAAGCAAAGAGGGTGGAGATGTTATTTTTGATGTTTGGTTTATAACAATAAGATAATAAAATATAATAATAAATAAAGTTCAGTGTTTCTGCCTGTGTTGCGGTCTGTTGTAGTGTAAAATGACCTAAAGGGAGAGCAGGTGGTGACATTAAAGTGAGTGAGAAAAGGAGAAAATACTGAATAATGACATCACAACAGTATCCTAATGTTAATTTAAAATGAGATATTCCTCTTAATATGGCTAAAAAACATCCAAACGCACTTTCCCTAGTTCACTATATTATGATAAACTCCAAAAGGGGAATAGTGAGTGAGTGAATGAGACGAGTGAACCATTCCGAACACAGCTTAGGAGGACTCAAGCTGCTCTCACTAAAGGCGCTGACAGGGTTCTGCCCAGCCTCGTCTTGGAGCCTTGCCGCCGAATAGCGGCGACAGCGAGACTGTTCATACTCGAACGTAAGTTGGTTGCGGTGCACGTCCAAAACACTAGGTGGCTTGTGGTACACTTATGTCCATTACATATGACGTTATCGTGTGTCATTTACCAGTCATGTCGGTGGGGGGACATTTTATTGTCCCTCCATTTCAAAACTCATTCCGGTGAGCCTGCAGAAGGCTTTGCTAGATGAGAGACAAGCACTGTTTGATTGAACAACTACGTCAGCGGATATGTGCACGGCCCAAGGCAACGGCCAATCACAGATCTCGTGCTGGTCACGTCACGTCCGCGTTGACGCCGCCTAGTCACATTTTTGTGGAGCTGCACGCCCCCTCCGCCGAGCTGCGCCGATAGGACGGCCAGCTGCGGCACAGTCGGGCGGCGGCGCTGGTGATTTCACGTAAGCATAAAACCAGTTTAGGGTTGACTAATGTAACCAAGGTTAACTTTGAAGCAAATTAATATTAGGGTAATCAATGTGAAGTCACAATATTAGTTACATTGTTATTTTATCATTTACTTCGCGTACTGTTCCTTTAACTAGTGAAATGGTGAACAGCCAATCAGAGTGGCGATAGCGCTGCTTGCTGGAGAGAGAGAGAGGAAAAGTAAAGCTGCGTCTTTCTTGCGTCAGATGCACTTTGACAAGGAAGAGAGCCGTCGCAAATTGAATGTTGGAGAAGAGAAATTAAGACAAAAGAAGCAAGTTGAGGAACTGTAAACCTTTATTTGTGCCCGTTTTTGGAGGATTTTGTGTTCACCTGCTGTCACCTTACTGGATTCCTGTTTTTGTGTTGAGTTTGAAGAAGGATTTGGTGAGTTAAAACCGAGTTTTCACCGTGTCAATTGCCACGCGGTTTCCTTGTTTTTCAAGCTGAATGTGAAGCTGAAATTGCCAGTAGCTAAACTAAGACAGTGTGGATACGTTTTATGTTGTGTGTTTTATGGGTTTATGTGCGTTTCCTTTGTGTAAAGTGAGTTGAGGAGCTACATGCAACAGGCATGGTTAAATTCAGCCTCTTAATTGTCAATTAAGGTGAATGCTGCTACGCGCCTCCGTTTTGGGGAGCGCTATATGTACATTGACAACCTGCATTTAGTTGCTGGTTTTCCTCAAGTATTTCCTTTTGTTATAAAGTGTGTAAGACTAAATGTATTTGTATGTATATTGCACTGTTGTCATGCAACAGGCCAGGTTTATTGTGGGGATCGGTCGCTTGGTGTTGGCACACTGAGCTGGGGAAACCAGATGGCGAGCCACCCATAGGAGAGATCACATTGGATAGACGTCTTCTGCTGCAAGACCACCTCCAAGGATAAGGACTCTTGATTCATCTTCTACCTGGATCGCGGTAGGATTAAAACATTCCGTATCGTGCTGCAACACGCAGTGAAGTTCATCGGACTGGTACAGGATTTAACAAGGACTGAGAACACACCTAAGAGTGATATTGAGTTATTGATCATAACATATCTGACTATTTGAGTTTTGATTTTGATACTGTATTCACAGTGGTATTTTATTTTCCAATTTGTTTTATGTTGAATGGGTAATGCTAATGGGTTGTATTACTGAAAACTACAACTAAAGTAGACTAAAATAGGCCTAACTGAGAAAAGAACTTGAAATTGAGTTATACCTCAAAGGGAAGATAACCGTTCAAAGGGAACTAAATAACAACTTAAAGGATAAGTGGAAATTATCTCTTAAACTCAAATAGGTTTAAATCAAACTAAACTGAGATAAGAAGGGACATTTGCATATATTTTACTTTGGCTTTTGGTTTCAAGGGGATTTCATTCTAATTCCTGTGTCTGTTAAATGTGTTGTGGTACCAATCTATATGTATGTCTACTACTAAATGTTTCTATAAATAAGCCGGCAGTTCAAGCTTATCCCCTGGTCTGTGGTCCATTTTTCCTGGTTTATCTCTAGTTAATACTGCTCATCTGAACCTAGACCCTGGTCCTAGTTATCTGTAAATATCTACAGTGCTACACTAACCTAATCTCTGTCTACCATGACATTAAAACGTTGTGGTAGGCTACCAGAAAATGTTCATGGGACCAATTAGTGCAGACTCTATTTTTCTATTTTTTTTTACTTGTACCTCGTCCAGCACAGAGAATTTATCATTTTTTATGTGCGTAGCTACTTTTGTCTACTTTCTTGTGGGCTATTACCTGGACTGGTGAACATTCACACCTCACACAACACGACTAAACACGAGCAATGCCAAGCCAGCATCTAAAAGCTGGTTTTGAATTTTGGAACTGAAATACCGGTAGCCTATCTCAGCTTTCAAAAGGTCCCTCAATGAATTTCCCTAAACATACTTTCAAACAAGGAAATATAATTCTAACTATAATCCTCTTCCTTTGACGGCATATTGCCCATCCCAAATCCCTGGGCCTTTATGTCCAGATGATTTTTGAATTCACTGAAAACTTCCACATACTGAAAATCCCCCAGGGCTGCCGTCTGAAATCGTGAATTCACTGAAAACTTCCACATATTGAAAATCCCCCAGGCTATTTAAGTTCAAGTGTTTGTTGATGCGCCAAACTTACCAGACACGTGTCTGTTTCCATAGCATCACCACCGCAACCCTACTTTTATCAGAGTAATTTGACTGTTGCCAGGTATTGCTGTCTTCACACTATACTATCATCACACGATCATCACAGGAAAGCACCATTCAGTTTCCCCAACTCTGCATTCGATCTTATCGTTTTTCTATTTAATCTTGTAGTTAGTGTGTGTGTGTGGGGGGGGGGGGGGGGGGGGGAGACATATTTTCCATTTTCTTGATGACTGGGCTGAGGTATAATTTGGACAGAGAAAATATGCAGCATATATCAGTTGATGTTGATGACACATTAATTTTTCCATAGATCATTCCATTTATTTATTTTTATCTGGTTTTCCCCCTTCTTGTGTCCGAGTGTAAATTTCGGGAGGAAGGGGAGGGCCCTAGGTGCTTCAGAGCCCAGGGGCACCTGGGGGTATTAACTCATTGAGTTCCCAGTGCCAGCCCTTTCAGAGCGTTTTCAGTGATTTCTCGAGGCCCACAGAATATTGTGTGATATTACTATGTAAACACCGAACACGCCCAAAGAACGATGAGACTCTATTGTATCATCAGCAAAAAAAAGTTTATTGATATCATTTTCCGTTCTTTAGTTATCAGCCGGAGAAGATAGGTTGTTTTCAGCAAAAACAGACGTTTCAAATTAGAAGCTGAGATATTCAGCCTTTTGTGAAATGAAGCATTTCAAGCACATCACTGACTCTGAAGCTAATATTTTCTGATATAGTGACACCTCAAAAATAATTTCCTTCAATAAAACATTGATTTTTTAGCTATTTTTTAGCTGCAACCAGCAGCGCTGGCCCCTGCTTTCTTGCTGGTCTTGATTTACTGCTGGTGGGCATCAGATATTCTAGTTTGCCAATCTGTCCATCAAGCCTGCTGTCTGGGTCTGTCTGGGTCGGTGTTGTATGCTGCCATGCGTGCCCCACCCCCCTCTACTGCAAACCCCTCCTCCGTGGGTGTGTCTCTGGTGGCTCTCTGCTGAGTTTGCTCTGCACTGAAAACCCAGCTTTTTCACAGCGTTCCGCGTGTATTTGTCACCGGCTTCCAGCGCTTCCAGTTGAGAATAATAACAACTCTAATCAATCAACTAATCATGTGGATGGGGCTATCGCAGCGGACGCGGAGGGGCTCAATTGTGGCAGCAGATGATTGGCTGCTGCAGGCACAGCTAACGTTATGCTTCATGCATATCGATGCATACCGATGCGGTTTCCGTGTCCCCACGGCTGCTTCTCTGTTTTTTTCCTCACCTTTCTCTAATCTGGAGAGCACTGTCGCCACCTAATGGGTCCGTAAAATTGCTTTTACACATTCAACATCCACCATACTTTCACAGGAGATGCATCTGGCTTTGATCCACGTCCCACCGTCAAACACAATTGACGACAATCGTCGTCATTGGCACTCTACGTTAGTATTTGAATTGACGACGATTGTCGTCATTGGCACTCAATGAGTTAATCTGGCCTTGCATAGGCCTACTACCTCTTCTCTGAAACAGTCAAATTAGGTCATTCTGAATGGGGGATAAGTGGCATAATAGCCTATAAGTTAAGAATGCTTACTCTGTTGGTCATCATATTTGGAGAGGGAAATACCAGGTGGCTGAACTACATCACCAAATAGTCAGAATGTGGGTAAACCAATAAAATAAAGTTGATCTAAATTACAAACCGCCTGGAGCGGCTGTAGCTCAGGAGGTAGAGCAGGTCGTCCACTAATCGCTTTGTATAAAAGAGGTTGGTGGTTCGATTCCCACCTCCTCCAGTCTGCATGTTGAAGTGTCCATGGGCAAGATACTGAACCCCAATTGCTCCTGATGACGTGCCAGCACCCTGTATGAATGGGTGAATGTACCTACTGATTGTAAAGTGCTTTGGATAAAAGCGCTATATCGTCAAGGGATGGATTGTCAGAGATGGAGCCATTTGACCAGCTCTATTTAGGAAACCCCCAGCACCTACAGAAGTGAGAGACATTACTTACTTGTATTGCAAATATGCAAACTGTGGAGAGAGTGGAAAGTGCCTGTTGGCCTTCCAACATCTTATGTACGCGCAGCAACAATGAAAGATCCAAATACTTTGGAAAAAGGTTACAATATGATACACAGAAGAGGGAAGAATGCAACATTGTGATAGCTTAATCTGACAAGTGGACAATGATACCAAGGATACAGTATATTAAACATGATTGTCTCCAGATAGACAGGCTGCCTACAGACTGAACAATATTTACACAGTTTTGTTTGCGTCAGTCTTTTGCAAGCCTTACAATTGCAGTCCATGGAGTATAAGGTTGTGAATGTGCCCCAGACTCCCAAACACTGGCACAATAATCTGGTAGGGTCATAATACGTTCAACAAAGGGCTGATACTGTATTTCATATTTGGATATTTGGACGTTGGCTGTGAAACAAGTGTCCATATACCAGATCAAATGAGCAGTCACTTTTTATTCCTCTGTTCTGTTTTATTTTTGCCTCGGTTATTTTGTTGTCTAGTCTGTTCTCCTGTTTTTGTTTATGTATATTGTTTACAAATGTATTATTATTACTATTATACTTGTATTATTTCATCATGTCAAGGCAGGAGATACTACTGATTTATAGATTGGATTAATGTTCCAGTTTCAATCAAACTTCCAATATTTACACATTGTATTTCTATGTTTTAGAGGCTTGTAATTTAGATACACTTTATTTCATTGGGTTACCCACATTCTGACTGTGATGTAGTTCAGCCACCTGGTATTTCCCTCTCAAAATATGATGACGATCAGAGTGAGCATTCTTAACCTATGGGCCACAGTACCCATCTGACCTGAACCACTACCGTCCCATCTCCAACCTCCCCTTCATCTCCAAAACTCTTGAGAGGGTGGTTGCCGCCCAACTCCAGTCCCACCTCAACTCAAACAACCTCCACGAACCATTTCAATATGGTTTCTGCCCTAATCACAGCACTGAAACAGCCCTGGTAAAAATCACTAACGACTTCCTCCATGCAGTTGACTCTGGACTCCCCACCATCCTCATCCTCCTTGACCTCTCCGCTGCTTTCGATACCATCTCCCACCCACTACTTCTGGAGCACCTGGTGAACATTGAAATCACTGGTGTTGCACTTCCCTGGTTTGCATCCTACCTCACCGACAGACAACAGTTTGTCCAACTAGGGAACCACACGTCCGGGTGTTCTGCCATTTGACCCAGGGGTCAGTATTGGGTCCACTCCTATTCATCACCTACCTCCTCCCCCTGGGTAAAATCCATGGTGCCCAGTTTCACTGCTACGCCGATGATACCCAGGTCTCAGTAGCGGAGCATACACCGGGGCAGAGGGTGCGCCCGCCCCGGGCCCACTCCGGTCAAATCTTTTTTTTTTTTTTTTTTTTGCATGCCAGAATGAGATATTCCACTAAATATGGCTAAAACAGATTCAAACATGCAAAAAAGGCAATTTTTTCTTCGCCGCCGGCCTTAATTGAAAGGAAAGAAAAAAAAATCCAGCCCCCCGGGCTGATAGGGTCGCTCCGCCCCTGCCAGGTCTATATCTCCACCAAACCCACCACCGCTCTTCCTTCCACTTCCCTTGCCTCCAGGACATCAGGAGCTGGATGAGCAGGAACTTCCTGAAGTTAAACGCCAGTAAAACCGAGGCCTTGCTCATCGGCTCCAAAAATATCCTCTCCAAAGCTCAAAACACCACTGCCACAAGCACAGGGTGACCAGATCCCAGCAAACCAAATGTGGGACAAAGAGTATGTTTGTGTGGGACAATGTGGGACATGTTACCAATGCTCAGTAGGGCTGCAACTAATGATTATTTTCATTATCGATTAACTCGATACTCGATTAATCGTTTGGTCTATAAAATGTCACCAAATGGTGAAAAATAGCAATCGTTTATTTCCAAATGTCTTCTTTTATCCTCCTGACCAACAGTCCACAACCCAAAGCTAATCTGTCATAAAAGATTAAAGATATCAGACAGCTGGAACAAGAGAAAACATTTTTCCGCCTAAAAATTAGTGTGTCTCTCTCGCTCTCTCTCTCTCTCGCTCTCTCTCTCTCAGTGGTTTGACTTTTGAAAACGTGGGACACCATCTCAATATGTGGGACATGGGAAAATGCATAAAAATGCTGTGCAGTCCCACACAAAGTGGGACATCTGGTCACCCTACACAAGCATCATCATTGACAGCTTCCCTGTTCCCTTCTCCACCAAAGTCAAGAGCCTCTGCATCATTCTGGACAGCACCCTTTCCTTTGCACCCCACATAATAAACATCACCCGGTCTGCTTTCTTCCACATCCCACATCCGCAACATCTCCAGACTCCGCCCATTCCTGTCCCAACACAGCACTGAAGTCCTCATCCACACATATGTTACATCCCAGATTGATTACTGCAACTCTTCTCTCTGGCCTACCCACCAAATTGCTCAACAGACTCCAAATGCCTGGATCATCACCCGCACTAAATCATCTGACCACCTCACCCCTGTCCTCATTCAACTCCACTGGCTTCCCATTCACTACGGGATTGACTTCAAAAACCTTCTGCTCACTTACAAAGCCCTACACAACCTAGCACCCACCCATCTATCTGACCTCCTCCAGGAATACACCTCTTCCCGCTCCCTACGCTCTTCCTCAGCTGGCCTCCTGACTGCCCCCCCACCCCCCCCCCCTCCTTGCCATCACACATCCAACAGTCTGACTTCATCACCACATTCAAATCCCACCTCAAAACCCACCTGTACAAATTGGCCTACTCACTTATAATCATATACAGCAGTTAATCTGTTATTCGCCTGCCGTGTTTATCTCCTGTCTTTTCTTATATGTACACTCATCGTATTTTAATGATGCTGGTGTTTGCCATGCCTGTTGTTTTTATGTATGATCTTTTAGAGTGTTATGTCTCTTATGCACTGTACAATGACGTTGGGTGTTTTGAAAGGTGTCATCAAATAAAATTAGTATTATTAGTATTATGCCACTTATCCCCCATTCGGAATTTTGACTGTTTCAGAGAAAAGGTAGGCCTATGTCTAAAGTAATCTCATTTGCAATAGAACGGTACCAGATATTTCCATACAACTACTGGTTAGTGTTCAATAGCACCCTAGACAACTCAGTAATGGTATATTTTTCAGGGATTTCTGTTTTTCTGATAAATGAGAGAAAAGTGATCGAGTCATATGTTCCTATCACCACAAAGTACAATTTCCATCTAAACTAAAGCTATATTTACAGGACTATAATTCATGATCTTTTTAGGTAAATACTTTTCATTATCACTATTTGGTGATGTAGGGCAGCCACCTGGTTCATACCTCAGCAAACCTGGTGAGGAAAAGAGTGAGCATTCTCAAGTTATGGGCTTTTTTGTCACCTTTGCCCTATTCGGACTGGCTTTGGCTCTTTTTCAGGGACTGGGGTAGCTCTAAAGAACAGCCAAAAAAACATTTTTTCCCCAAAAATAAAATTTGACAAGAATCAATTTCATTAATGGGAGACCCTAAAGATAAGAAAAATCATTGTTGTCATTTGTTCTACCTCGGGTAGGGGTATCTCAAAATCTGAGGGCCCTTTCTGCTAGACTATATAGCCTTAGACTGATGACATCAGTTGTGCGCTGACATACAGACACTCCTGGAGTTATAGTATTCAATCACTTCCTCAGATGGGACACCACTTGAGAAGGTGAAAGAATTTAAGTATTTGGGCCTTTGGCTCAATTCTCAACTTTCTTTTAACCCCCATATTGACTCAGTGATAAAGAAGATAAACCTGAGAATTCTAGATCGATCCATCAACTGCTTCACTGTATACTCTCAGGCACTCTGAGCTTCCTTTTTTCTTTGTTCCTAGAATTTCCAAAGAAATCTGGCCTTCGCCTTCGTGCCCCTCTAGCTAAGAAAAATAGGTATAAAAACTCCTTTGTGCCTTTGTGTCTCCATTAAAGCTAAAAATGCTGCAGAGGCGAGAATATAATGTACTTTACTGTTGCTGCTGTTCAGTTGACTTGGGACTCGCTGTTCAGTTTTGTCATTCAGTTTTTATGCCTCCGCCGGCGATAACCAGGAGGCATTATGGATTTGGGTTGTCCGTCCGTCCTTTCCGATGTTTGTTAACGCGATATCTGAGGAACGCCTTGACGGAATTTCATCAAATTTGCCTCAAACATCGACTTAGAATCAAGGATGATCGGATTAGATTTTGGTAGTCAAAGGTCAAGGTCACTGTGACCTCTCGAACGCCAATTTCAAGCTTGTTAACGCGATATCTCAGGAATGCCTTGACGGAGTTTCATCAGATTTGGCTCAAACGTCGACTTGGGCGCAAGGATGAACGGATTACATTTTGGTGATCAAAGGTCAAAGGTCAAGGTCACTGTGACCTCTCCAACGCCATTTTCAAGCTTGTTAATGCCATATCTCAGGAATATGCCTTGACGGAATTTCATCAAATTTGCCTCAAACATTAACTTGGCCTCAAGGATGAACTAATTCGATTTTGGTGGTCAAAGTTCAAGGATACTGTGACATCACGACCGCTCATTTTATGCTTGATAACGTGAGATATCAGGGGGAGCGTACCTATGTTCCCCGGGTTCTATGTTCCCCGGGTTCTATGTTCCCCGCTCCTGCTAAAAAGGGTCCTATGTTCCCCGGGTCCTATGTTCCCCGCTCCCGAAAAAGGGTCCTATGTTCCCCGGGTCCTATGTTCCCCGCTCGTATGCAAGTCGGCGAGTAGCGCACCGCCGGACGCCTCCACAACCATCCTTCACTTCACCCCCAGCACCCAACACCCACTGCCCAGGACAGCGCACCTTTTTCAGCGTGACTCCATACTACAGTGCACTGCCTCGGGTCTCTGGCTCTCTCTGGCTCATCTTGAAAATATGGGGTTCGGCTTGCAAAAGTTTCTGCGATGCGCTATGGCGCAGTAGGCTATGCCTCATGTTTTCCTGGCACAATGCCACGATAAGAAAGTTTTCCCTAGCAATTTGTAACATTTATACAGAGGCTAGAGAAGAATATGTTGGCCACGTAGTGATATAACACTTATTATTTCGCTTTATTTTTTCTTCGCCCATTATGCTTGCGAAGTAGCCTCTGGGAAGTAGCCTGTTGCAGAGGAAAGCGAAATTAAACAATTTATTTGAATGGCTTTACAGAACTTGTGCATGTCTGTGGGTTATATAGGCAGAGGCGATTTGTGCTGCGTGAATGTTGCAAATATTGATCTCTCTCTCTCTCTCTCTCTGAAAAATGTAATATTATGGATAGCATGTTGCTGCTCCTGCTGCTGAATGTGTGCATATATCTGAGCCTATAGTATAGACTCGAGCTTTCCCTCATGCAGTCTGTCAATGAAGTCTCACAATCTCGAGATATTGTGGTTTGCACTCGCCGACTTTACGCATGCGAGCGGGGAACATAGGACCCTTTTTCGGGAGCGGGGAACATAGGACCTGGGGAACATAGAACCCTTTTTAGCAGGAGCAGGGAACATAGAACCCGGGGAACATAGAACCCGGGGAACATAGGCATGACCCCATCTCGGGAATGCCTTGATGGAATTTCTTCCAATTTGCCTCAAATGGCGATTTGGACTCAAGAATGAACTAATGGCGGAGGCATAAATCCGCAGTGCCGTCGTTCTAGTTTGTTATACAACCTACGTTATAGAGGTATGTATCTAACCTGTGGAAATGTCTGTTGTTTTATGGGTTTATTGCTTTTATTATGCAATGATAGGATAGGATGCTACAATTAGCATCGTCTTGAAATGTGTTTCGCTGAGAGTCAGTCAGGGCAATTTCTTAGCCTCACTTTAGCATCTACTTGCACTTTGCACAGCTGTGCACTTTAAACTGCTATTTGTGCCTGTTTTACTTGCACTTTGCACTGCTGTGCACTTTAATCTGCTGCTTGTGCCTGTTTTACTCGCATTTCGCACCGCTGTGTAAACTGCTGCTTGTATCTGTTTTACTTTACTTTTACTTACACTTTGAACTGCTGTGCATTTTAAACTGCTGCTTTGTGTTTCTTTTATGTTTTGTTTTAATCATGCGTGCCTATGTCTCTGTGTTTTTTACGCTCGCTGCAAATCAATTTGCCATTCTGGGACACTTAATAAACTTGAATCTTGATCTTGAATCTTGAAATTGGACGTCGTGCGTTTAAATTTAAAGCTCCATCTGACTGGAACAATTTGCCTCGCTCACTTAGATCCATCACATCTTTTCATTCCTTTAAGGCATCTCTCCTCACTTATCTTCAAACAACCTGCTCTTGCTCATGATACATCATGCATGTAAATTCACCTTTATCTGGGTATGTGTACACTTACAGTATGTTTTCACTGTATATGCTATCTTTTGGGGAGTAAGGGGTTGGGTTGTGGCTAGGCCTGGGATAGCTTCTTATGTGTATGTGTGAGTGTATTTGTATATTGCTTGTTGTATGGATTACCTGTTTTCTTTCTGTATATTTGAAAACCAGATGGTTCATCTCAAGGGGTTCATCCTTCTAATAAATTGTGTCTAAATTGTGTACACAATTCTGTGAAAACCATCTAAAGATAATAAGAGTTGCGTCATCTCTGATCACTCCAATGGACCATTTCTTTGTTTTGATTTTATTTATTTATTTAACAATAAAATGAATTACAATATATATTTCTATTTTAATATTACGCTGCTTCATGGTATGTGGGCCTTAACAGCGTTAGAACCTGTTTTCTGTGGTATCTAGTTGCCACATCTATCTATCTATCTATCTATCTATCTATCTATCTATCTATCTATCTATCTATCTATCTATCTCACCCACCTCACCTCACCTCACCTCACCTCACCTCACAACAGTTCCCGGAAGTAAGGCTCTGGATTAGGCAATGCTGTAGAGTTGCAGCAGAATGGACCGTTTGTGATGTAGTTTGAAAGAGTAAGACGTTTAAATAATCAAATTGTATATTATCAGCTTTATTATAGCATTATTGTATGTATTCAAATGGCCCGCCACGTACTTCCTGGAACTATCTTTGAAGGTCCACAACAGGTTGTTGATAGAATGGAGCCTATGGAATGGAGCTACATGAGTCACGTGACGAGCAAGCATTTTGGACTTCCGTTGGCGCCACTCTTCAATCACTCTGCTCCAGGAATAGGCCAGAGGACAGCTGATGCCACTGGCACACCCCATTACCCAGAGGAACAGAGGGACTGAAAAGGACTGCTAGTCCTGAGCTGTCCCTACAAGGTACCACATTTACTAACTAACTAACTAACTAACTAAGTATTCCATGGGCTCTCTCTTTTCCCAACCCACAATTTTGTCATGCTGACTTTATAAGGCTATGCACCAGTATTTGTATGCAGGCCTTGGCAGCGCTTCAGGACTGAGCACCCTCTGTAAATATCTATTCTGGTAGCAGCTTCCAGCTTGGAGGGGTGGGTTGCCTTTTGTTTTCCAGGAAGTTAGGTTAGATGCTGGGGGGGGGGGGAGCACTTCAGACCGGAAGGAAGTTCGATGGTATTCAAGCAATCATGGTATTCAAGCATGGTATTCAAGCAATCATGCCCACATGGAGGCGCTGTATAAAAAAGGTCAAAGCCGACTGTATTTTTTAAGATGGCTGAGATCTTTTAAGATCTGCAGGCCCCTACTGTGTTCTTTCTACCAGTCGGTGGTGGCCAGTGCTCTGTTCTTTGGGGTGGTGTGTGCTCGCTCAGCTGACAAGAACAGAGTCAATAAGCTCATCCGGAAGGCGAGCTCCACCTCTGGGACTGAGCTGGAGCAAATCCAGCAGGTGGCAGAGCGGAGAATGCTCTCCAAACTCCACTCCATCATGAACAATCCTGCTCACCCACTCCATGCCCTGGAGGTGGTTCGGTTGAGCATCTTCAGTCGTAGGCTGATCCTACCCAAGTGCAGGACTGAACGTTACAGGAAGTCCTTCCTGATAGCTGCCATCAGGTTGTTTAATCAACACATCAAATAATGTCTCTATATGCTGTGCATATACACTTTCCTGCACTTTAGATATTTGTGCAATGTACCGGGGTATGTTTTACTCTGTGTGGGTGTGTGTGTGTGTGTGTGTGTGTGTGTGCGCGCATGTGCTTGTGTGCGTGTGTGGGTGTTGCTGCTTATATTGTATTGAAACTTCTACTTCTATTGGTTTTTAACCTGTTGGCCTGTTCTTTATCTAGATACTTGCACTTTATGCACATTTTTTGCACTTTTAGTATTAGTATATCATTATTATTGCTGCCCCTTTTTCTTTTCTTAGTACTTGACAGTACTTTTTGTGTGCCTTGCTACATGTTTCAATGTCCTCATGTTTTTGTCCCGACATGTTGAATGTAGTTGCATTACGTGACACATGAATTTCCTGCAAAGGATCAATAAAGTATCTATCTATCTATCTATCTATCTATCTATCTATCTATCTATCTATCTATCTATCTATCTATCTAACCAAAACCGAGGCAGGTGATTGGAGAAATGAGCGGATCCGTTTTGAACAAACTTTCACACATGGGTAGGAGCCAATGCGCCTGTTTTAAGAGACGAGGTAAGCTAAATTTGGTTTTGCATTCCTGTTTGTTCTTTTGTGACCCCGCAAACCCCCCTCCCCCAGCCCCCCTCGCCCAAAGAGAACGCTGTGTGAGAATAAACCTGCTACTTTGAACACTTAGACTGCCCTGGGGCAGGGAAAGTGGAGGAGTCTCTCCTTGTTGAGTTGTGTCCAGTTCCTCTGGCTGGGCATATAGATAACATTAGTGGCAGAGATTTATCTTGGCATGTAGCTGTCTGCAGCCTGTCGGTTCAACGTGTTTACGAGAGGAAAACCTTGGCTTGTGAAAATCTACTGCATTCCAGTCCCAGGCAGTGCCAGTCCCATAGATAGAGTCCAGGATTATGTTGAATCTGTGAAACGGTGTGCACCGTGTGCTACAGTTTCCATATTGAGCGTCATGTTTCCTCAAAACGCTTTGCAATTGCATGTAACAACAGGCTGTGATGTATGTTGTCCAATGTTCGGAGGGAGTGTTATGAAATGGATGTGTTACCAATCAGCGGCATATATAAACCCCGCCGTTTATGTGCACAATGGATCCAACAGATAGGTGCAACGCTTGTGGCACACAGCAGGGTGTTCAAAGCACCACCCTTTCCGTTTATATAAATGGCTTGCTACGTGTTGTCAAAGCTGAACTCAACCCAGGTCTTACAGGATACCACACTGTTAAACTCAACAGGAAAGACACTTCCCGCTTGGACGAGGCTCTCCTGAACAATTTAAGTCATGTTGAGCAACAGATGTTTCCTATGGGAATGCCAATACTTCCGATTATTACTATGGGAATGACAATACTTAGAGGTTCAAGCCCCGAAGAAGCCTTATTGTTTTTGTGCTGGTTTAATATTCTCGCTGTTGCTGTTGTTGTTGTTATTCATCTGTCTCAACGCAAATTCCAGTGAGTTGGTAAATCGCAGAGACCTGAAATTTGGCACAATGACAGATATTGGTGGCTACTTTCTGCTCAAGAAATATTTTTCGAATCGGCCTGAAGGTGGCGCTATAATTAAAGGTTTTACGTTAAAGGCCATAACTTCCTTGCCGTTTGTCTGATTTTCAAGCACGTTTTTTCCACATGTTCAGGTGACAAGTGATAAGGAACTTACACACATCCACTTCTTGGTGCTGAGCCAAACTGTAACACACAATTAAACTAGAAAAGTTTCTTTAAGCTCCCGTGGACAACATTTAATAGACAGAGACAAACACTCGTCGAAACTGTCAAGGTAAATAACAAACATCTATAAACCTATGTCTGAACACAAGAAAACATAAACGTCTAAGAGACAAACAGTTTCGATCCAATACGGATCTTCGGATGACACTGACGAAGATCCGTATTGGATAGAAACTGTTTGTCTCTGTCTATTAAATGTTGTCCACAGGAGCTTAAATAAACTCTGTGTTGCGTGCCCTTTTTTCTAGTTCACATGTTCAGGTGAACCTGCTCTACAAATTTGCCTCAAGGACCCTCAAGTTCTGCCTGGAAAGTTTTTGAGATGTTTTGAAAAGTTTGGAAAACACATTTTCGACATCTCCTCCTAGACTGTTTGACCGATTTCCACCTAAATCGCAGGGAAGCATCTATGGAGCAAGCTACTATCCTGATTTTTGGATTTTTTTAAATCTACTTTCATTTCTGAGCTATTAACCCTTAAATTCAGCTAAATTGACATAACTTCATGACCGAAACTTGGTGGAGATGTTCGGAGATCATCACAGACCATGTGTGTCAAATGTTGTGCAATTCAACCAAAAGGGGGTGCCAGAAATGCCAGAAATGGGCATGGCCTAACACAAAAAAGGCCGTAACTCTGCACCTGTTTGTCCAATGATCGCGAAACTTGGCAGATACAGTATATCAAGGAGGATGTCCTATTCAAAATTTTGAAATTTGTCATCATTGGTTAAAGTGGACGGGGTCTAGGTTGTAAGCTTAAGCTTAAGTTGAATGTTTTGAAAACAAAGAGTATTATGCTGGGTTCTAGTTATGCTTTAAAGTCTCAGCCTATACTGTCTCTTTATCTGCGGGATACTGCTATTGAACAGGTAAGAGAGGCAAAATTGTTGGGAGTGACAATAGACGAAACTCTATCTTGGTCTACTCACATCAATAATATAGTGTCTAAAATGAGTAGCAGTATTTCTATGATTAGGAGAAGTGCACATTTGCTGACTGATGATACAATTAAACTCGTAATTCAGTCCTTAGTCTTGTCTCGTCTGGACTATTGCCCAGCAATTTGGTCTAGTTCCTTAAAACAAGAAACTGTAAAACTACAGCTCACTCAAAACAGAGCGGCACGTCTTGCTCTCCATTGCTCTATAAGAAGCAGTGTGGAGGGCATGCATGCAAGACTGAAATGGATGAGGGTGGAGGAGAGACTAGCATGTAGTTTAATTATATATTTGAAAAACATCTGTATCTTGCGTCAACCTTATTGCTTGTTTTCACAACTAATCTCCACATGTAACAGACATGGCTATGACACCAGACAGGCCACAGGCCTGCGCTTTACTTTACCTCTTCCAAGAACCAACGCACTTAAGAAAACTGTCATGTATAGAGCTGTTTCCCATTGGAATAGGCTACCAACAAATCTTACCAG
This sequence comes from Poromitra crassiceps, assembly GCF_964638095.1. Lineage (NCBI taxonomy): Eukaryota > Metazoa > Chordata > Actinopteri > Beryciformes > Melamphaidae > Poromitra > Poromitra crassiceps. The sequence continues at coordinate 1,698,937 of NC_139624.1, read as the reverse complement.
GATCAACAATAAATATACTTTTAAAAAAAAGCTAAAGGAAGCAGTCCTTTGCAAAGACATTGTACTTAGTTTTGTCTGAGTGCAGTGTTTTTGTTTTGCTATTCTTTTCCAAGTCTCTTGCTCGATTGAATATTCATGTTCATGGAAAATGTGTGCATTCTCCATGAAAATGTGTGAAAATGTGTGTATTATTAGGGCAGTATGCCCTTGTATGACACTGTTGATGTTTATAATTTAGTTTATCTAATTTTATTTAGTTTATCTAATTTTATTTTTATTTTATTTGAACACAATCTTGTGGTTTTAATGTGAACATTGTTCACCGTTTTGTTATGTGCAGTGTAACTGTTTTGTATTTTCTGTATGTTGCAGGGACCCCAGGAAGAATAGTCTGAGTAGTCAGACTAATGGGGATCCATAATAAACAAATAAACAAATAAGCATATAATAGTCGTAAATCAAGGCCATTTGCATAATCATTCCCAAACTGCTCAGCCTCATATGGAATGGCATTTTGATTTTGGACATGCTAATTGTGTGATTTGAGCAAAGTGGGGTGCCGCAGATGCCAAAGTGTGCGTGGCTAGTTTCTGCTCAAGACATATTTTTCAAATTGGCCTGAAGGTGGCGCTATAATTAAAGGTTGTACGTTAAAGGCCATAACTTCCACACAGTTTGTCCAGTTTTTTCCACATGTTCAGGTGAACCTGCTGTACAACTTTCTCACTGGGATCCTCAAGGTCTGCCTGGAACGTTTTTTAGATATTTTGAAAAGTTCGGAAAACATGACATCTCCTCCTAGACCGTTTGACCGATTTCCACCAAAATCGCCAGGAAGCATCTATGGAGCAAGCACTACGATTTGTATTTTTGAATTTTTGAAATCTCCTTTCATTTCAGATATATTAACCCTTAAAGTTGTGAGATGGTGTGGCCTCTCAGCTAAATTGTCATAACTTCATGACGATTAATGAATCGTCACGAAACTTGTTGTTTTTGCTAATTGCATGAGTACATTTTTTTCCCTAAAAACCGAAAAAAGTTTTTTCACTCAACTTAAAGGAGAATTTCGGTTTTTTTGAACCTGGATCCATCTCCTGCCATTAATTATGATTTGTCCACTCACCCGGCGATCCCCGCGGCGTATCTGGGTGTCCTAGCGTTGTTTTGAGATCAATAACGTCCAAGTCAGTCGTAAAGTGGAGTTGATTTGGGGCCAAGTGTGAGCCTGTATTTCCTGCATCTAAATAGCTATTTTTCTTCCCTTTTTCGCCAAATATCGCCATAATCTGATCCGTCAACATCCAGCAGAGTGTTATTTCCTCCCAGGCTGTTTCCTGAAGTCGCACAGGGATCAAATTACCTCAAACGTGATCTCTGTCACCAAGTCTCGTGAAGTCCCGCGATACTTTCCTGTCGACTGGCCAAATACAGGTACACGCTTTGCGGTGGTGGTTTTAGCGTAACCTATGTGGGGTTTGGTGTAACCTATGTGGGATTCGAAATAACGAAGGTTATGCCACTTGGACTGACTTGGACGTTATTGATCTCAAAACAACGCTAGGACGCCCAGATACGCCGCGGGGATCGCCGGGTGAGTGGACAAATCATAATTAATGGCAGGAGATGGATCCAGGTTCAAAAATACCGAAATTCTCCTTTAACCATATGAGGCTATAGTCTCAATTAGGGGTGTCACAATATATCGTCCCACGAAATTTCGCGATAGTAAAACGTCACGATATGTATCGTTGAGATGAAATCTCATATCGCATTTTTTTTTTTTTTTTTTTTTAAATAGACTAAGAAACGTCTTTGTTTGTTGAAGTTCAATGTGTGGAAAGTAGTTCAGTTGAACAAGTCTCTGAAGAGACACATGAGAAGTTATACAGGAGAGAAACCATTCAATTGAGTTTCTGGCAAAACTGTTTACTTGACAGGAAAAACTGAAGATGCATAAAAAATAGATTAAGAAAAGTCTTGTTGTTTGAGTTTGAAGAAAAACTGAAGATGCAGAATGATGAGAGTTTATACTGCTGAGAAACCTTTTAGTTCAAAGTAAATCTAAGTGACGGTGTAACTCATTCTATTTCAAGATAAGCCTTATCTCCAATCTCATGTTTTTTCTAGTTGTTATTGTAATAACAATTTCCCACAACAGCATGTTTTGTATTTGTGCATTTCAAATAAAATACTACTTTTCCAGTCATATATTGTCATTATTCAAGTTTTAAAAAATATTGTTAAAATCGTATCGTATCGTATCGTTATCGTGAACCCAGTATCGTGATACGTATCGTATCGTGAACTGAGTGTATCGTGACACCCCTAGTCTCGATCGATCCCGACCCAAACCTCTCTGCTTAATGTAAAATGATATTTCGGACAAGTTATTCTGCAATTTGACAAAAAGGGAACATGACATGTAGGTATGTCCACGTATGTCCACGTTTGTTTTGGGGACTACGGATGGAAATTAGCCTCGTGCCATGCAGGCCCGGTGCCACGAGGGGGCCTAAGGGGGCTTAGCCCCCTCAGTTCAATTTTCGGCCCCCTCACTTGAATTTTTTTTTTTTTTTTTAAAGAATAGTTAATCTATAAAGGCCAGTTAGGCAATGTTTGTACCTGACATGTTTAGGCTGCTGTTTCTGTAGTCTTCATCAAATTTGATCAGTTTAAGTTGATGTAGGCTACCCCCTGTAAACATAGCTCTGTTGTTTCAGAATTGGCAGGGAAGCGCTATTTGCTGTGCTTTGGTTGTCACAAGGTGTCAGAGATGTAGCTATTTATTAAATTTGAACCTATGAACCCTTGAACCTCTATTAATGCCTTAATCTGCTGCTGTGAAATAAATGTTTTATTTGATTTTGAATAGTAGTCTTTCTTGTGTTGTTATTGCGCTTTTCAGAGGTTATTATTGTTAAAAAGTCCAGAAATAGGCATAGTGGGTATATAACCTATGTTTTACGATATAAAAATATCATATAAAAAAAAAAAAAAAATCAACCCCCTCGCCAGTTATAACAGCCCCCTCAGTCATTTCATCCTGGCGCCGGCCCTGGTGCCATGTGCAACGTGTTCGAGCCTCGTGCTCGAGTCTCGTGCTAAATCCGGCAATTTTTACACTCTGATTATGTTCTTTGTGTCCATTAATTTTGCACTGTCCCGTCTAAATAAACAAATAAACTGTAAACAAACATGACACACAATAATACCTATCACTCTAGAAAAGGGATGAATTGGGTCTGTGTCCTCACAACCACTATTGGCCAAGATCAAATTAATTTGGCTAAAGCTTGAACCCCTGCCATTGCCGCTTCTGGCTATATTTCTGATTATTACTATTATTATTTTGGGGCATGATTGACAGGTCGCTTGTCCACTGATCACACAGCTCGCCGATCATGGACCAATAGCAGGCGGTGCTCTGTGGGAAACCCCTGGACTTGTGTCGAGATCCAAGATGGCAATGGCCAAAATGCCATTCGTGCATAAAAAAAAGAACACCGTTAAAAGACATGCGTCAGAAACAGAAGTCCACAGACCAATCGGTCGCCATTCGAAAGAATGCAGGTTTAAGTGCACTTCCGCATTGGCTTCAATTCTGACAGAGCTACCGCCTTGTATGTAACATATCTATGTGTGATGGTTTACACTTTAGATTAGGGGATGAAGAAAGCCTTGTAAATTAATTGTAAATTACATCATGTATAACAGGTGAGGAACACTTCATTTACTAAAGGTTTATAGATGATGTAATGAAGATGGATTTGTCACGTGATTTGATCTCAAGATTTTGCGAGAATCCAGCTGTCTTGAAAAGTTACACTTTCCCAGAGTCAGAAAAAAATGAATACATTCACACAGTCTGAAGTATGTCAACAGCAAATATCAGGCTATCTTAACTCAATTGTTGAATGGCAATGGGATCAAATAATATATCATGATGGGGGCTTTTTCTGAGATTTGTCTCAGGGGAGGCCCACAGTCTCAGACTTTGAAAACCCCTGATATCTATATGGGTTATTAAGAGGTTGAATTGGTTATGTTAAGTTATGTTATCCTGCAAAGAATGTAAAGTCCCTGGCCTGCACCAATTAAAGATTGCGGCATCTGTATGTGTGTATGTGGTTAGTGTTAGGGTTAGGGGACATTCACATCAAAAGCATTTTTTTCAGTCAGAACGCTATGAAAATCATGTTGAGAGCGCTTCCATTGTGCACAAAACACAGCGCAAGGAGCGTTTTTTTGTGGCTTCGTTTTATTTTCCCCTGCAGTGGCGCACACTAGAGTTGAGCACACAACGACCACACGGACGGTAGCCAGCTAGTTTTGTCTGTTTGATGTTGTTCACTGTCAACATGAAAGCCAGATTATTGTCAATTCTGGCAGCAGCGGAGGTTGAGGATACCTCGGGAGGAGAAATGGTAGGAGGAGTGGAAAAGACGAGCAGGGCACTTTTCCTCTGATGTTCAACTTTTTTCAGCTTTAAAACGCCCACAGCGCTCCTCCAAAAACAACAGCCGCCACCAGCGCTAAACACTAGGTGCGTTCATTAAAAGAGGAGCACGTTTAGCGCATCCTTACATAGAGAATGAATTGCAGAAAGACGCTGGCAACTCCAAAAGCGCTTTGGGTGTGAATGTCGCCTTAGAGGGCAGCTCTTTCTGCATTTTGAATCTGTCCAGTTTCAACATCAGGCCAAAGTAAGAAAGAAGAAATCTGGAGCACACAGTCAAAGTTGAGCAATTTAACACATTGACTGCCAGCCGTTTTTTTCTTGCTGTAGGTAGCTTCTGCCAAGCCGTTTTTTGAGGATTGTGGCTCATTTTACAAGCGCCGAGGATTATTTTCTGCTTGGAGTTTGTGAACATACAATATCTCAAAAGTACTAATAGAATGTGTACTTTCTCTGTCTAAAAGAGTTAGTTTGTAGAGTTAGTAGTTATGTAAGCATTATCAGTTGAATACAGCATGGTTTTAGCATCAGAAAAAATATTCAGAGATAAACGGCTTTTTGTGAAATTCGATAGAGCTGTCACTTTAACCATTCATTTTTGGCTCTCTCTCTCTCTCTCTCTCCCTCCCCCTCTCGCTCTCTCTCTCTCTCTCTCTCCCTTCCCCTCGCTCTCCCTCCCTCTCTCTCTCTCTCTCTCTCTCTCTCCCTCCCTCTCGCTCTCCCTCCCTCTCTCTCTCTCTCCCTCCCTCTCGGGAGGGAGACGCACTAGGTTTAATCCTAGTGAGAGGGGGAGAGGGAGAGAGAGAGAGAGAGAGAGGGAGGGAGGGAGAGAGAGAGAGCGAGAGAGAGAGAGAGAGAGAGAGGGAGAGAGCGAGAGGCAGAGTTGCTTCAACTCCTCCCTCTTCTTGGCTGCCGCGGCCGTCACAGTCTCAGTGCTTTTGCTGCTCTCCTGTGCCTGTCTGCAGGCTGCTGTTTGAGGAAGTCGGCATGGACTCGCTCGCTTCTTGGGAGTTTTGGTTGAGAGAAGCTTTTGCGATTCTGGTCATATTTATGCTGCGTGTTTCAAAGTGTGTTCCACCTGTAATGTATTATGTAAATTTGCAATCCCGCATCGCCAGCAATCAGCGCGAAAACGAGAGCGTTTTCCCCCAACCATTTTCATGAGAATGTAATACTGTAAAATCGCCTCGCCATTTCCTTGAATGGCTTGCTCCCTTTTTCTTTGATTTCGCTCGTCTGGGGGAGCACTGTCAACACTTAGTGGGTCGGTAAAATAGATTATACACATTCAATACCTCCAATAATTGTACAGGAGACGTAAAAGGGATTGATCAACGCCCCACCGTCAAAAAAAAAAAAACGTTTTTTTTGACGTATCCATACGTCGCTGGCAGTCAACGGTTGGATTCTGCTTGACGTATCAGTACGTCGTTGGCAGTTAACGTGTTAATATAGGTGCAAACAGACTGACGTTTCGACACAGTGTCTTCCTCAGAGTCAAAATGTTTTGTGTCTGTTTGCACCTATATTAAATTGCTCAACTTTGCCGTGTGCTCCAGATTACTTCTTTCTTACATGTTCACTCAGTCCCACTTCTGAGAGGCACCAGTTTGGCTTAGTTTGTCAGCTGAAGCGCGATATTCCCTCTTTGTTCTACAATATCAGGCCAGTGTTTGGCTCTCTGACTGTTGCCCCCAGTGGATGGTAACAACACAACACAACACAACACACAGAACACTACACACATTCAACAAAACAAACACACACACAGTGGCTCTGCGTCTCTGACCGCTGCCCCCAGTGGATGACAGCCACACTGATAAAGAGACAAGCCCTCCAAATACTTTCCATCTAGTCTATTAATAGAACCCAGAGCCACTCCAACAACACTGTGTCTTATAAAGCCTGTTCGCATGAGACCAGCCCCAACCCCTAACCCAACCCAAACTAACCCTAATCAGCCCTAACCCCTAACCCAGTCATTCCAATCCATGGGTACATGTACACCTAGGGGTACTTGAGCAGCTTGCAGGAGCTACGTGGAAAGATTGGGGATTGCAATTATTATTATTATTATTATTATTATTATTATTATTATTATTATTATTATTATTATTATTATTATCTCTAGGTCTAGGCATCGGACCAAAACTTAAAAACAAAACTACTACTACTTCTTTTTTAAGAAGTAGTAGTTTTGGTCAGAGTGAAATGTTCTATGGTCTCTTGTGATTGTAAATACATGTATAGCTGAATCGCTTGGTTTGACCAAATAAAACTGTTTTTATATAGTCCAGGTGATATGCGCCACTTGGAGTGAATCGTTCAAATTTTCATAAAAGCATGAAACTCGCTACACTTGTACTGAACATTTTCAGATCGGGAGGCATGGCAAAAATGCCTTGTCGTTGCCATGCCAGCTGTTTTACTGTCCAGCATAACCAAATTATATATTTAGCATCATATCTCCTAAACTAGTGTAAATTATTACTTGTACTATATATATATATAGTATATATATATATGACGACGGTAAGGGGGGGGCAGCTGGATGCTTCAATATTGTTGTGGTTTTGTGAAGTAGCATGGAAGCTACGGCTTGTAAACACGCTGGAGCGACCCCCGGTAATGTTTCCTCTCCACAAAACATTCCATTCAGTGAACGTGGATTTCTATGGCTCTTGTGTTGTTTTGGTGTGTCTTCTTCGGTGGCGTTTATGGCGTTCAAACAGCGTTTAGGTGCTTTACCACCACCTTCTGGATTCGACATATTCGTCATATATTAGGCATTTCGCCTTTATTATAGAACAGTAGGCAGACAGGAAAGGTGGAGAGAGAGAGAGGGGATGACATGCGGCAAAGGACCACAGGTCGGATTCGAACCCGGGTCGGCCATGCGAGGGACCGAGCCAGATGAGCCACCAGGACGTACGGAAATTTACAAAATATTTTGGGGTCAACTTTTGCCCCCACTGTCTAAAAACTGGGAGCATTTAGCATAGTGTGACCAACAGCGCTGTTTGTGTGAATGTGTTCTTCTTCGTCTTCTTCTCGCAACCAGCTTGTGCTGAGTGTGTGTTAGAGATGGAAATGGAAATTCAATTAATTGATTAATCAAAATCATCGGGCGATTTTGTCCCTGGATCATGGTTTTTAAGGGCATTCTGAGATTTCTTGAGGCATTTTTGGCCTTGTCCCTGGCTAAATTCCTACACTATCCTGAACCAAACATGATAACGCAGAAAAGGTGATGTCTACCCCTATGTTTTCATGGTCAAGGATTACAATGATAAACTGTTCAGGTGAATAGTTAGTTAATGATGAATTCAGTGACATTGTAAGAAGGAATTCAAAGTATCTGTCCAGGGCCTTAGGTATAGTTTTGCACAAATTCGTGCAAGAGCGCCAAATTTGGGCCAGATGTAGCTAAAGATATAGATGCAAAATACATAATTTGGTTATGGTGGAAATCGTCTCCATGGCATTTTTGTGATGCCTCCCAATCTGAAAATGAACCCCAAACTGTAGGGTGTATGGGTAGTGTACCGGTAGATTCCTTGCCTATCAACACGAGGTTTGCGCTCCTGTGTTACCTCCGGCTTGGTCGGGCATCCATACAGGCACGATAGGCTGTGTCTGCGGGTGGGAAGAAGGATGTGTCCTGGTCGCTGCACTAGCGCCTCCTCTGGTTGCCTGTTTGGAGCGGAAGGGAAATGGTGGGAATAGTGTGATCCTCCCACGTGCTACGTCCTGCCGGTGAAGCTCACCGCTGTCAGGTGAAAACAAGCGGCTGGCAACTGTGCATGTGTTGGAGGAAGCAGCGTGCTAGTCTACGGCTCTCCCCAAAGGGTGGAGCAGCGACCGGGCAAATCAGAAAAAAATAAAGTAAAGAACCCCAAACTGTACACATTTACCAAGTTTCATGCTTTTATGAAACACTTTGTTTTGGCCAGCGCACGCAGTTGCGCAGGCCCTATAACAGGGTTTGTCCACCCAATTTGCAAGCCCATTTGGAAGCCAATTTGGAAGCCAATTTGGTCCCACTCGGAAACCATAAGACCTGCCGCTACCAAACTTGGTAGGAAGGTTCACAGAGTCACCTTTTACTATGGGTGGAAAAATTACACTTGTTGACCACTAGGTGGCGCTATAACAGCCCTCTTTACGTTTTGGTCCATAACTGGATTCCTTGGGTCATTCCACATCTGCTGATAGAGGCCCGCCCATTTCCATCTAACTAGATTTTCCGCCATTTTGAATTGTCTCCAAAGGCATTTTTTTTGCTATTTCTCCTTCAAATTTTGTCCAATCTTCACCAAACCACATCACACAGAGTGTGTGGACTGTCCTACACAAAACTTATTTCGTGTTTTTTTGGACGACCATACCGTTGCGATAGAATCGACTTCCGACTTTTGTGGGTGTGGCCTAGTTCACAAAAATCGCCCTAACTCCGGAACACATTGTCTGTTGCGAATGAACCTTGGTACAGGTGTGCAGCTATGTACTCTGAGCTGATAAAAAAAACAATTGTGTTATTTCGACTATAGGGGGCGCTATGGCAACAAGTACCGGTAGCTCACAAACCATAAGCGACTGTTCCAATTGGGTACATAGGTTCATAGAGTACTCTTCTACTGTGGCCTAAAAAATTACACCGATTGACCTCACGTTGGCGCTATAGCTGCCCTCTTTACATTTTGGTCCATAACTTTGGAACCATAGCTTCTACGATCAACATTCTTTCTATATAGCCCACGCCCATTTCCGTCCAACTAGATTTTCCGCCATTTAGAATTTTGTCCAAAAAGCGTTTTTTCGCTATTTCTCCTTCAAATTTTGTCCAATCTTCACCAAACCACATCTGTCCTGCACAAAACCTGTTTTGCCGTTTTTTGAAAGACCTCACCGTTGCAATATAATCGACTTGCTGTGGGTGGGGCCTATTTCACAGAAATCATTATTTCGCCTTCTAGTTTTGTCCAAACTTCCCCAGACCACAGCACACAACATGTGTGGACTTTTTTGAAAGCCTGCACGCAGCTTAGGCTATTTCATCATGAACTTATGATTTTGGGATATTGCTAACTGGGATAGATGTAATTAGAACAATAGAAGTTGAAAAGGCACCATGAGGCTATACAGTGGGGTGGGGTCCTTTTAATGCGACAAATACACATCTTTTTGAATTTCACAATAAATACACGCGCGCACACACATACACACACACACACACACACACACACACACACACACACACACACACACACATGAATGTATTATAATAAAATGTTTTCTTTAATGCAACTACATAATTAAATAATTATTTTCTAGGGCTTTGTTACCATACTGATTTTCCATTATATCCACTGGCGATTATACGTTGGTGCACCGGATGCACATGCAACCCCTAGTGGCCAGATGATTTTTTATTTTATTTTGACATATAAACGATAGTTGATGAGGGCCGGCCACAGGCGAAACAGCCTCCTGTCCAGGGCGCCAGTTCGGCTAGGGCGCTCTGTAGCCCTCACAAAACAACAACAAACAAACACAAACTAAAATCGCTGGTGTGCGCCCAGGCGCCCCCTCCTTTTCTGCACAATCAGTGCCTGAAATTGGGCGCGGGATTGCGGGAATCTCGCATCTGTTTGCGCGAACCGATGTCTATGTTGCAGAACGCTGCATATGACTGGACAAGCCACTTGTCACAGACAGGATCCATGCGCAGCGTCAGTACAGCTGCAGTGAGTAGCCTACGTCGGAGGTGAGTGTCACTTTCAGCCTTCTCCTCCCCATCAAAAGTGAACCAAGAAAATACATTTTAAAAGGCTGTAGGCTGCTTTAGTTTAGTTTCCCTCTTTTTGTTTTGTTTCTGTTTGACATCTGCTAGACTAGTGTTTAATCCTGGTCACTTTCAGTAGTCTGGAGCCATGTTGAAACATTTCTGCTGATTCATAAAAGGCAAACAACTCATTGACAAAGCACCCAGACGATTTTTATTGTGAAGAACCTACAGATACAGCTGTGACTATTGACAGAGAAGGAGAGAGAGAGAGAGAGAGAGAGAGAGAGAGAGAGAGAGAGAGAGAGAGAGAGAGAGAGAGAGAGAGAGAGAGAGAGAGAGAGAGAGAGAGAGAGAGAGAGAGAGAGAGAGAGAGGGCCGTATGTTGCCCATGTATGGCTTATACTAACCCAGTGGCACTCATATTCTGGTTTATTTCAAGAAAAACATTTTGGCTAGTGGAAATTCTAATTGGCTGGTAACTTTAAAATCTAGCAGCCATATTGGCTGGTGATCAAAAGTTAATTTCAAGCCCTGCAGGGAGAGCAGGTGGTGACATGGGAGTGAGAAAAGGAGTAAATCTAATCCTAATGTTAATTTAAAATGAGATATTTCTATAAATCTGGCTTCAAACAACCAAAATCTTTATATGATGATAATAATAATAATAATAATAAATTCTGCTGATTCACAGACGTGTGTGTGTGGGGGGGGGGGGTGGGGGGCGCCAAATCAAATCTCGCATAGGGCACCAATATGACTTCATATCTACTAGCCTCTTCATTTTACTCTCAGAGTGCACCAGATTAATGCAATTTACTTTAAAATTTACAAAATGGCTTTGTCCAGGGGGGGCACTGGCCCCACTAGATACCCCCCAGTCGGAGTACTATTACCTTCTTGGTGGTGCAACCCCTGTTTGGAAAGCCTAGAATCGCCTATTATTATATCCTTCATACTTTTGCCACCGACAGCCCTCCACTTTAACAATGTCACTGCCTGCTACAACCAACAGGCTCGTCAACGCTTTTTTGCGCTGGCCATATGCTAGGTTTCGACTTAGCCTTGTTTTTTGTCATATAACATGGACTATTAAGCATTTTACAAAATGTAGATGGAAAAAATAGACGAATGGCTCTGGTGCGTATGCCTAAACCGTAAGTGACTTTGGCTCTCTATTGCTAAAATGGTTTGTGCGTGCCACAACTAGTTCCCCCGGGCAGGTGTTAACTGTTACACTCTGTGAAGAGGTCATGTTCATTCATGTAAAAACTGCGCACAAACAAACAAATTAGCTAGCAACCATGGATAAATGGCTCAATCATCCAGTTGCTGTCACTGCGGATTCAGATTTAGGAGCCTGGTGACAAAACAGGCCAAACTCACTGCTATTCAGTGACAGATAGGCATATCTTATGGATTTAGTTACTGTTCGGCCACAGATCCGCCCCAGCCACAGTGTTTTCCCTGTGGCATGAGTGAGTGGTACTAATGATATGAGTGAGGGGGCACTATTGGCATGAGTGAGGGGGCACTATTGGCATGAGTATGCCCTCACTCATATGGCATGAGTGAGGGCCATATGGCATATGGCATGAGTGAGGGGGCACTATTGGCATGAGTGAATGGTACTATTGATATGAGTGAGGGGGCACTATTGGCATGAGTGAGGGGGCACTATTGGCGTGAGTGAAGGGGCACTATTGACATGAGTGAGGGGGCACTATTGACATGAGTGAAGGGGCACTATTGACATGAGTGAGGGGGCACTATTGGCGTGAGTGAAGGGGCACTATTGACATGAGGGAGGGGACACTATTGACATGAGTGAGGGGGCACTATTGGCATGAGTGAAGGGGCACTATTGACATGAGGGAGGGGACACTATTGACATGAGTGAGGGGGCACTATTGGCATGAGTGAGGGGCTACTATTGGCATGAGTGAGGGGGCTACTATTGGCATGAGTGAGGGGGTACTATTGGCACAAATGAGGGGGCACTATTGATATGAGTGAGGGGGCTACTATTGGCATGAGTGAGGGGGCACTATTGGCATGAGTGAGGGGGTACTATTGGCATGAGTGAGGGGGCACTATTGACATGAGTGAGGGGGCACTATTGGCATGACACTATTGGCATGAGTGAGGGGCTACTATTGGCATGAGTGAGGGGGCACTATTGGCATGACACTATTGGCATGAGTGAGGGGCTACTATTTGCATGAGTGAGGGGGCTACTATTGGCATGAGTGAGGGGGTACTATTGGCACAAATGAGGGGGCACTATTGGTATGAGTGATGGGGCACTATTGATATGAGTGAGGGGGCTACTATTGGCATGAGTGAGGGGCACTATTGGCATGAGTGAGGGGGTACTATTAGCATGAGTGAGGGGGTACTATTGACATGAGTGAGGGGGCACTATTGACATGAGTGAGGGGGCACTATTGGCATGAGTGAGGGGGTACTATTGGCATGAGTGAGGGGGTACTATTGGCATGGGTGAGGGGGTACTATTGGCATGAGTGAGGGGGTACTATTGACATGAGTGAGGGGGCACTATTGACATGAGTGAGGGGACACTATTGGCATGAGTGAGGGGGCACTATTGGCATGACACTATTGGCACAAATGAAGGGGCACTATTGACATGAGTGAGGGGGTACTATTGGCATGAGTGAGGGGGTGCTATTGGCATGAGTGAGGGGGGACTATTGGCATGAGTAGGGTGTACCATTGGCATGAGTGAGGGTGTACTATTGGCATGAGTAGGGTGTACCATTGGCATGAGTGAGGGTGTACTATTGGCATGAGTGAGGGTGTACTATTGGCATGAGTGAGGGTGTACTATTGGCACAGACATGAGTGAGGGGGCATGAGTGAGGTTGGGAGCCACTACCCTAACGCAACCTAACCCGAACCCTTACCTGGATGTGACTTACAAATTACACCCTCCCAAATACCCCCCCCCCCCCCCCCCCCCCCACACACACACACACGCACACACACCCGACGTCTGTATTTTTACCCCCCACACGCACATGCACACACCCACACATCGACGTCTGTATTTTAGTCCCTTTACTGACAATTAACCCCTCGAGACATCACAGCTATTCATATCCTCCTGCTTCTCAGCTGCCACGCCTTGAAATGCCACTACTACTGCCTCACACACACACACACACACACACACACACACACACACACACACACACACACACACACCGTGCGTGACCATGAGCGCCTCTTCTCTCTGTCACCGTTCAGCTTTTCTCCTCCCTTAACCCCTCCCTCCCCTGCTCCTTTTCCAGTTAAGGAAAAACAAAACATTGTAAAAACAAAATGGCCACAAATCACGAGATGCCGACTCTTATGGGAATAATATCCTCACATGACCTCCGTGTTTGGCTAAATATGGTCGGTAATTTGCCTTGGAATTTTTACTTTAGAAACCTTTACAGACCTGGCCGATTAGAATGGGATTAAGATACACACACACAGATGACCTCCACAATTATTACAGATTACCAGAGATCCCCAGGTCAGACCTGTGAGAATAGGCTTAAAACCCAACTTGCTCTTCTGTCTAAGTGCAGAGGTACCCTTAGGTGACCCTACCCATGGGGTAGGGTTACAGACAGATGGGTTAGCACTGTATCCTCACAGCAAGAAGGTTGCACGTTTGAATCTCCACCCTGGTCCTATCTGTGTGGAGTTTGCAAGTTCTCCCTGTGTTCGCCTGGGTTTCCTCCCACAGTCTAAAGACGTGCTGTGTTTGTGTAGTGCCCTAATGTAATCTAGTAAAATGTGACCTATATCTATGTTGTGTGTATATGTGTGTAGGATGTAGTATATGACTGTGATGATGCTATGTAAAGAGCTTTGAGACATGCTTGGGGCTATAGACAGAAGATAACATAACGGACATGATTTTGAAGAATCTTGAATGGCTGTGAGCTTATCAACATCGAGCGAATGAAATAGTTTAGCAGTAGGAGGACCATGATGAAAGTGTTTGAAATCATCTAGAGAGGGAGGGACAGGGAGAGAGACAGACAGAGACAGTGAGAGAGAGAGAGGAAGGGGAGAGAGAGACAGAGAGAGGGAGTGACAGAGAGAGGGAGGAGAGACAGAGGGAGAAAAGAGAAACAGAGAGGGAGGGACAGAGAGGGAGGGAGAGAGAGACAGAGCGAGAGTGGGAGGAGAGAGAGGGAGAGACCGAGGGAGGAGAGAGACAGATAAAAAGGGAGGAGAGAGACAGACAGAGAGAGGGAGAGAGAGGAAGGAGAGAGAGACAGACAGAGAGAGAGGAAGGAGAGAGACAGAGGCAGGGAGAGAGAGGAAGGAGACAGAGGGAGGGAGGGAGAGAGAGACAGACAGACAGAGAGAGAGAGGAAGGACAGAGACGGAGAGGAAGGAGAGAGAGAGACAGAGAGGGAGAGAGAGGAAGGCGAGAGACAGAGAGAGAGGGGAGAGAGACAGAGAGAGAGGGAGGAGAGAGACAGAGGGAGAGAGGGCGAGAGCGGGAAATGAGCAGAAAATGTGGGTAGGAAAGTCAATAACAAACCCTTTCCCCTCCTCCACTCTGTGTGTGTGTGTGTGTGTGTGTGTGTGTGTGTGTGTGTGTGTGAGGCCTCGTCAGGGCATCGTTTGGCACTAAGTGGAATAATCCATTGCAGCTGTGGTCCGCCCCTCTTACACACGCACACACGCGCGCATGCGCATGCACGCACACACACACACACACCCACACGCACAAACACACTCACGCACGCACACACACACACACACACACACACACACACACACAATCACACACACACACACACACCGCCCCTCTGCTCCTTACAGTCTGTAACAAAGTATCCACTAACTGGTGCTGCTGCAAAACACTTTACAGCCACTGATCTAACAATACAGTAGAGCAGGGGTTTTCAAAGTCTGAGACCGTGGGCCTCCCCGACAAAGCTTGGAAAAAGGAGCCTCCCTCGCTCACTTCCTGGATGCCTATGGCATTGGTTCCAAAACTGCGGTAGTTTTCAGCGTGGTTGGTGGTCGTTTTGATAGTTTTCAGTGTAGTCGGTGGTAGTTTTCAGTGTGGTTGGTGGTAGTTTTCATTGGTAGTAGTTTTACAACTACTACTGCTGCTGCTGCTACTACTACTACTACTACTACTACTACTACTAATGATTTATTTAAACAGTTTACAAAGTGCTTTACAGAACAGCCACAATCAGACAATACAGCAGCAATAAAACAACATCAAAGCAGTGAGAAAAGCACTGTAGAAGGGGGTGCAGCTACATGTAGGAGGGGGTGGGGCTTCACCAACTAATTTACTTCAGACCAAAACAGACAAGAAGGAGCCTCTCCCCAACAACAAGCCTTGAGCTGATGTTGTCCAGAAACCAGGGTTGCCAGATACAGCGGATGGTTTCCAGTCAAAAGACACACAAAACCACCCAAGCAAACGACAGGTCAATGATATGAGCGACTCTGTCCACCCGCCCAAGCCCATTCCCCCCCCACACAATGCAACCCAAAACAGCCCAATTAGCAGAAACCAGAAACCCAGAGTCTCTTAAAGGGAGAGTGTCTTCTTAACCCTGAAAAGCACTCGATGTCACTGTGTGTTAAACATGCCAAAACCACATGATGGTGAATCATGCCTGTTGACTCCGATGTAGAAAAATCAAACCAAAAAAAGCTTGTATTGTTTAGAGGAATGTTTTAAAGGGGAGTTAAAAGTTCAGAGTGTTTGGCCGATCTTATGAATAAAGGGAAGTCATTCCACAGTTTGGGCCCTCACAGTGAAGTTTCTGTGTTTTTGTTGTACACAGAAACATCCATCAACATACAAACAAACAACCAAACACCAAGGAGCTAAAATCTGGAATAAAATCTATTAATAATGTTGACAAATAAACTTGATGAACACAATGAAACAGGGGTATCACTTTTGTTCACGGGCCACATGCAACCCAATTTGGTCTCAAGTGGGCCAGACAAAGAAAATCAATGCATAATAACCTATAACAACACCTCCAAATTTCCACGTTTCTTTTAGTGTAAAGAAGTACAGGTAGTTATCTCTCAACTATAGTCTCAACGCCAGACCCATGAGAGTTCTTACGCTGATACACTAGTGGCCAGCAAAGAATCCACTTAATGCGAAAGCTCAATTCCTTTAATGTCTGTGACACCATTCTTTGTAACTTTGACCAGTCTTTTATTGAAAGTCTTCTAACTTTCACACATTTATTTGCTGGTTTAACGTGTTGTCTGTGAAGGACAGGAATAGCCTATATAGCCTCGTTTTTGTATGTATGTTTTCTGCTGTTTTGCACCTATCTTTCTGCTTGTTGCTCATCTTGTTTGCCAATGGAGGACCACAATGGAAATAGGTTGGCTGACTTTCTTGTGTTTTATCCTCGTCAGAATGGTTTTAATGAATGTACTGTTGCCAGTGTGGCACAGATGTATATGTATTTTAACATTCTTTCTAATAAATCAAATCAAATCAAAAAGGCTAAACACTATTGTCAAGGTCTGCTCCAAGATCATTGGAGTCAGGCAGAGTAACCTGCCGTCATGAAAAAGTACTACTGAGGTCGTGTTCACACGTGCCTAGTCCGGTTCCTGTTTCGGACCAGACGCAAAAATGATACATTGCTTTGTTTTCCAGCTGGTTCGGTTCACTTTCACACCAGCCAAAAAGCAAGCACTCCAAATATGCTGCCAACCCTCCGAGATTGACCAGGAGACTCTGGTAGTCTCCCAGGATGGAAAATAGGCTATCAATTCCCAGAGATTTTTTTGGCTGAAATTATGTGTCCGTTGGGCAATGTTGTAGCCTACTTCATGTTACCCGCCCCCTGCCCCATCAGTCGGGACCGTTGTGCGTATGCATATGTGACAGGATCAGCTTGTGTGTGTGTGTGTGTGTGTGTGTGTGAGAGAGAGACACACACACACACACATGACACACACGGAGAGGAATAGACAGCGCGTCACAGCATAGCCTATGCAGTGAAGTGCATCTGAAGACCAGTCCATTGTTAGACTATAGACCGCTCTGAAATCTAGCAAGCGGTAATTTGGCTCCGGTAATTTGGCAAAAATAAAACAAAACCCTTGCAACTTCTGCCCACAGTGGCTGCTCTAATGGAGATGCATATGACCGCCTGAAAAGAATAAAATAATAATAAATAGCCTAATTAAGAGGCTGCAATCAATCCTATCACAGAAGAAGCTGCTGCGATGAGACCATCTCCTCGCCATTTGCCATATGAGAGGTAACCTATAATAAACATCCATGCAGTATCACCAGTCACCAAAACATGATGTGAAGAATGAAAATGTTGTTTTTAACCATAAATTGCTGGTCCTGCCGCCTATTAAGCACAGTGCAGCTGGCAAAGGGAGCTTGTTTAATCCCAAAACGCACAAGGTTTACTACATTTGGGTGGGATCAAGTTCGGATCACTTTCACACCACAAACGAACCGTACTAGAGTTAATTTGGAACCGCACCGAGACCACCTCTTTCAACCGGTCTCGGCCCGCTTGTTTGGTGCGCTTTTGGTGCGCACCAGAGTTCGATTGCTGCTTTCACACCTGCCCAAACGAACCGCACCAAGGGGGAAAACGAACTCTAGTGCGATTCAACCGAACCAAACGAGGTAGGTGTGAAAACGTCCTGAATCACTACTCATCACTACTACACAATATCTACACAAAACCTACTGTTCCACTTGATTGCTATTGAGATGTGTAGTGATTTAGGTAGTGATTTCAGTAGTAATGATGAGTAGAGAATTGGCCCCTTTCGGCTTTCACTACTGATCACTGGTGATAATTACTTAATTACTACATAATGACTATTTAAATCACTGCATGATTACTACTTAATTACTTCTCTCTCACTATTTGGCTTTTGGGAAATGACTATATAAACACCACTCATTCCTTCACATTTATTATTGAATTGCTACACAATGGTTACACATCTGTATGCCTTCACAATCCCTATGGAATTACTGCATCCTTCTGTATGTGTAGTGTTTTATCACTACTGATCACTATTGGATTTATTTTCATTTCTACACAAACCCTTTTGAATTACTACTGAAAAGTGACACATTTGCTACTACTTGCCTATTCAGTATCATACTATATTATCACGCATATACATTATTCTTATCAAACAAGAATGAGCTTACACAAGCTTTATTTCAAATACATTTATTAAATTGACTGAATATTGTCTTACATTACACTTTTAAAAATCATGTATAGCATTGGGGTCATCCCTATGTTCCCCGGGTCCTATGTTCCCCGTTTTTCCCAAATGGTGTCCACCCGCTATGCCGACCACCCGCAATGCCGACCTTAGGTTTAGGCGTGGGAGTGGGAGAGGTTAGGTTTTGGGTTAGGGTCTGGGGAGGTTAGGTTTAGGCATGGGGGGAGGTTAGGTTTGGCGTGGGGGCTGGGAGAGGTTAGTGAAAAACGGGGAATATAGAACCCGGGGAACATAGACATGATCCCATAGCATTACTTATCACATTTTAATTTCACTTTGCCTTGACGATCTTCAGATTTTTCTTTTTTTGCTGCAGCCACACTTCCCCATCATGTAACCTATATGACAAATGCACAGAACAGCCACCTGTAAGTCACATGTGGGAATATACAAAAAGTATATCCAACAATATCTGATATAAAAAGCATCTTTGGTGAAGTGAACACAGGCTAACATTAGCTTTAGCTAGCTAACACACCATGCTAGACTTGATTGTGGTTTAGGAAAATGCCTTCTACTTACAGTTATTGTGTCGTCGCTGTCACAGTTGGATTCGCTGTATTGGGTGTTTTTGAGCTATTTTCTTGCTGAAACTGCTCTGCTTGACATCTCTATTTAGTTTACAACATTGAAAAAGAAACATTTAGCTTTGCAGCTGAACTCTGTCTAGTTTGGTGTTGTCATTTCCTTGTGTGCTGCTTCCCTCTACAGCTGCCCTCAATGTTGCTTTGTTAGCCCTGCATGTGTAGTGTTACTGTAGTGTTGTTATGCCTCCGCTGGCGATAGCCAGGCCGGAGGCATTATGGATCCGGGTTGTCCGTCCGTCCGTCCGTCCGTACGTACGGCTGTCCGTCCGTCCGTCCGTCCGTACGATGTTTGTTAACGCGATATCTGAGGAACGCCTGGACGGAATTTCATCAAATTTGCCTCAAACATCGACTTAGACTCAAGGATGATCTGATTAGATTTTGGTGGTCAAAGGTCAAAGGTCAAGGTCACTGTGACCTCTCGAACGCCATTTTCAAGCTTGTTAACGCGATATCTGAGGAACGCCTGGACGGAATTTCATCAAATTTGCCTCAAACATCGACTTAGACTCAAGGATGATCTGATTAGATGTTGGTGGTCAAAGGTCAAAGGTCAAGGTCACTTTGACCTCTCGAACGCCATTTTCAAGCTTGTTCGCGATATCTGAGGAACGCCTGGACGGAATTTCATCAAATTTGCCTCAAACATCGACTTAGACTCAAGGATGATCTGATTAGATTTTGGTGGTCAAAGGTCAAAGGTCAAGGTCACTGTGACCTCTCGAATGCCATTTTCAAGCTTGTTAACGCGATATCTCAGGAATGCCTTGACGGAATTTAATCAAACTTGTCTCAAACATCGACTTGGAGTCAAGGATGAACTGATTAGATTTTGGTGGTCAAAGGTCAAAGGTCAAGGTGAGCTCTCCAACGCCATTTTCAAGCTTGTTAACGCGATATCTCAGGAATGCCTTGACGGAATTTAATCAAACTTGTCTCAAACATCGACTTGGACTCAAGGATGAACTGATTACATTTTGGTGGTCAAAGTTCAAGGTCACTGTGACCTCTCACACACCCAATTTCCAAGCTCTGTAACGCAACATCACAGGAGCGCCTTGACGGAATCTCTTCCAATTTGCCTCATATGGCGATTTGGACTCCAGAATGAACTAATGGCGGAGGCATAAGTCCGCGTTGCGGTCGTTCTAGTTCACTATACAAGCAAGTAGAAGAACCTCTACAGTACATGATCACTACTTAAAATATGTAGTGTTGATGTAGTGTTGGGATTACATATTCATAAGTAAGTAGTAGAACCTATAAATAAATATCTAGGCATATGGCTTGACAACACTGTCATTTTCTCAACATATCAACAAGTTGCAAGCCAAGGTCAAATCAAAAATGGGATTTCTCTATAGAATGCGCTCCTCTTTCATTCTCTCTGCTAGACTCACCCTGGTTAAAATGACAATTCTTCCCATGTTAGACTATGGTGACACCATCTACCGATCTGCCTGCAAAACTACTCTGCAAAAACTAGACGTAATCTATCACTCTGCCATCCGTTTCACTACAAATGCAGAACTCACCACTGCACTTTTCCTCTATAAACTGGCCATCCCTACACACCCGTCGCGAAATACACTGGTTCATGCTAATTTACAAAACTCTCCTTGGTCTGTCACCACCCTACCTGTGTAGTTTGTTGCATACTGCACCTGCCACGTACAACACCCGTTCTGCTAACCTCATCATGCTGAAAATCCCCAAAACTCATTCTGTAATCGGTCAGTCATCATTCCATTCTGCTGTGCCCACAGACTGGAATGGCTTACAAAAATCACTAAAACTGGACAATTTCATCTCCAAGTCAGCTTTCAAAGACTCTATCATGGACATATTCACTGACACCTAACTGCTTCCTGGACTAGCTCTTATCCCCTGCCTGTCTGCTCCGACTGTTTTTGCTTTATTTGCTCCGTCTGTCTTGCCATGTTTTAACTTGTGTTTTAATTTGTTCTAAGTAACTTTGTATTTATTTTATCCCCTACCCCCATCCCTCAAAAGGCTGCGCCTTCTGCCAGGTCGCCATTGTAAATAAGAATTTGTTCTTAATGACTTACCTGGTTAAATAAAGGTTAAATAAAAAATAAAAACATCGCTACTTAAAATATGTGTATTGCTGTAGTGTTGTGACTACATATTCACTATACAAGCAAGTAGTAGAACCTCTACATGATTACTATTTAAATGTCTGTGGTGTTTTAACAGCTTTTATTTTTTCACTACTAACACCAAGTAGCAAAATTCTCTGCTTGATTACTACTGGAAACACGACTGTTTTTCTACAGAATTCTACTTGTGTTTCGTGAGTAGTGTGTAAACTACAGATTCACTGCACCATTCCTATATGTGACTATAGCCACTACTACACAAATAGGTTTTGTGTAGTGATTCAGTAGTACTTTTTCATGAGGGTGTGCTCCATCTGGGAGAAACGTGTGGTACAGAAGGCCAAAAAGATCATCAGACAGTCTGGCCACGTTCTGTCCAGTGAATTTGCTTTAATGCCCTCAGGTCGGCGCTATTATGCGCCCCCCAGGAGAACTAACCGGCTTAAACACAGACTGTAGTCATTTTAAATGATTGCCTTCCTTGCTTTCAACTTGTATGAGCACACAACAGGCTGTCTGTGACTAATAGGTTAGGCCCGTTTATACATAGGCTATGTATATCTTTTATTTATTTATTGTACATATATACAATACATATATACATATTTATATATGTTTATACATATATAAAATATATGTATATTTTTTTATGTCTTGTTCATGTTCATATGCAAACTGATCTGTTATCTCTGACATGGTATGCGATGTTTATTTGTTATGTCATGCTGTTACGTTATGTCTTGTCATGTCTGTCAGGAGTATTTGTTGCTCGCCTGTGAGCTTTTAAGGTGTTGGGTAGGCTGTGAAACTGAATTGCCCTTCTGAGAGAAATAAAGTAATCTGAATCTGAATCTGTTACTGCATGCTGCATGCTGCATGCTCTCTCTGGGTCTGGAAGACTCCTCTCAGCAAACTGGTCTCGCAAGTGACCCGTTCACTTGGCCGGTGATTTGACCAAGTGTTGGACAAAATACACTTGGAGGCTTGATTTGGTGGCATACAGGCCTCTTGTGAAGGATTTGAAAAAGAAAAACCCCACCTCTGTTAGAGGAGATCAGGCATCTCATCTGGTGGATTGGGAGGGGTACAGTGCCGAGGAACACTGTTCGGTTCCTCGCCGGTTCCTCCTCGACCCTTCTCTCATTCGGGATTCCCGTGAGTCCGGCCGGGCGCCACCTGGCACACGTGGGGGGGGGGGGGGGGGGTGCTGTTAGAGTCACAGTTGACTCAACAGTGATGATGTCATAATTACAGTGATGAGTCGACAGTGATGTCATAATTACAGTGATGCTGTCATAATTGATGATAATTCATTGATGATTTCACTGATAATGACACCTAACATATGATGTCACTGTTGAAGGTTAGCAATATGGTGTCATAATTGATGATAATGACATCTGACATATGATGTCACTGTTAGTGATTTTCACTCATTTCAGCCTGCAGTGAGTGAGGAGAATGTAGGGAAACAGTGGATGGATTAATCTAGAAGGAGGCGGTAATGGAACCGGTGTCTCTCCATATGTATAACGGAGACCATGTTCGTCAGCCACAGCTGGAAAGAAGGTGGAGAGGGGGACTTCCACTCCTTCAGAATGAGGCGATAGTCGTCCCCTACGTCCGAGACTGTTGTACAGCCGTAGGGAGGAGCAGAGAGGATTCTGAGCAGCCGAAGATGGCGAGTTCCACCTCCGGCTGAAGGGTTATTTTATAGGCCTTAGAGTACCAATCAAATATTTTGGCTAGATAGTGAAGGACAAAACCAAAAAGCATGGGATAGTGTACCCTCTGACACCCGACACCTATCACATAGTGGTGAGACAGAAGGGTAGATCTTGTGCAACCTGGACTTTGAATAATGAAGACAATGGCCCCTATCTTCCGACAGGCGCTATCCCCTAATAGCGCTTGTGCACTTGTTTGCGCGTGCCTTAAGTCACGGAAGATAGCATTCCGCCTTGCGCCGTCCGCCAGGTGTTCTGCCGAGTTTTGCTCCCCCGCCCAGCAGAGAGAAAAAAGCATCCCCACCTCACGGGAGCATATACTTGTAATGATTTACACAGAAATGTAACTGTTTAAACGTGATATAATTGTCTGGTAGATGTGACCTCCCTGATTTCTAAGTTAAAACAGCCCCGAAATATGTTGGTGATGCAATTCTCGGCCAGGATGCGGAAAGGTTCACGGCACCTGTCACAAGCGCAAATTAGAGCCATGCCAAAATCATCTGCGCCCCAAAATGCCTGTACAAACGGGATTTGGGTGGTCTTAACTACCAGAATTATTCACAGGCGTGGCCAGGCAAGGCTGGGCATTACGTCAATCAAAACCAATCAGATTCCCGTCTCGCAATGGCTGTTTGTGCGAGGCAATATGCTGTAATTCTCTCCATGCGTAATAGAGTGTACTCACTCGTGCGAGGACAGAGAGATGCTTATTGACAGATCGTCTGTGGTGCCAACGACCCTCCGGGTGGTTATGAAGGTAAATAGCTTATGTCCATTGTCCAACAAGTTTTCTCAATTAATTTCCCTCTTTGCGATGTGATAAAAGTTTCTCAGTGAGTTATAGTTGATTGCCTCACTGAATTATCTGCTAATACCCAATTTGAGCAGCATAATTTCAGAATCAGAATCAGAATCACTTTTATTGCCACAGTATGCAAGTTACATACGAGGAATTTGTCTTAGTGTCTGTATGCAGCGTAGCGCTCACATCAATATACAGAGATAAGAAGTAGGAAGATAACTAAAAACAATCACAAAGTTGCAAGTGCAATCAAATCGAGTAAATATATATGTTCATGAGCGGTGAAGTGTTCTGTGGATAATAAATATGAATTTACGTTGAATAGACGTTAAATAGGCAGTGGATTTACATGAATTTACAGTCGGAGTTAAATAGAGTTTACATTGAATGTACATGAAATTTACAGGCATTAAATGAAAAACGTTTTCAGAATCCAGCTGTTGACTGCCAACGACGTGTTTACACGTCAAACTGTTTTTTCAGTGGTTTCCACTAGGTGAGGCCCTTGGGCAATATGTGAATGTGGATCCGACCTCTCCCGCTGCCCCGGAAGTACTCTAACAAAGATTTCTATATAAGGAAGGCGGGCTCCTTTGATCAGCGTGGGTTGAAAGTAGGTTGGTTAGATACAGAGCGAGACAGAATTACATAGCGATTTATACATAGAGAATTTCAGCAATTTAGCAATTTAGAGTCAGATTTAGAGCGAGTTGGTTAGCGTAGTTGATTTAGTTTGTTAGTTGTTAGTACAGTAGTAGTGTTTAGTATAGTCTTTATAGTAGACTTTGTTTAGATAGATAGTTAGCGCGTAGTTACAGTTCATTGTAGTTAGCTTAGCCTTAGCGTCAGTTCATTTTAGTATTAGTATTTAGCGTTTATTCTAGTTCAGTTTGATCGAGTTGGTAGCCGGTAGATTAGCCTTATTTCAGTTCAGTTTGATCTAGTCGTAGCAGTAGTTGTTTTATTTCAGTTTAGTTTAGTTAGTATTTTCAGTTTTAGTTTAGTTGGGAGTGGGTGGTGTTTGTGTTTGTGCCATGCCGGCCAAACGCAAGCGGTCTTCGGCGGCTGCACGCAAGCGATCGGCGGATCAGAGATCACTGCTGGATTTCTTTTCCGTCCGAAACGAGCTTGTGCCGGAGACCGATTCCGAGGTCTCGGATGAGGAATGGGGTGAGCCCATGCATGTCGCCGCTGCGGCTGCTGGGCTGACTGAGTCGTCCGAGTCGAGCGACCTCACGTCTTCTCCAGACGCGGAGGATTCTGAGGAAGAATGGGCCCCGTCGAGGAGCGAAGCTCCACAGAGCAGCAGTGGTAAGACGATGTTTGAGATGACTTGTGTAACTTGTGTAAATGTAATTACTATGACTGTACAAAAGCCAGCAGTCAGTCAATTCATTTTACTGAACAACAAGAGACACAACAATCAATAAGGCAGTATGTCTTATCACTATACTGCCTTATTGATTGTTGTCTCTTGTTGTTGTTTTTTTGCACTCAATGCCCTGTTATATTTGTACTATGTTGTAAACGGAGTTCACAGCACAAGAATTTCACACGTGATACTTGTACCATGGAGTGACAATAAAAATCTTGAATCTTGAATTTCAGACTCTGAAGATGAGCCTGGAGCCAGCTGTAGCGCTACAGCATCTGGTGCCACATCCTCTGGTGCCAGGAAAATGGGTAAGATCACTCTTCAGAATCAGGTTTATTTTCACATCACAGGTTCCAGCCAGA
Organism: Poromitra crassiceps; assembly: GCF_964638095.1. Taxonomy (NCBI): domain Eukaryota; kingdom Metazoa; phylum Chordata; class Actinopteri; order Beryciformes; family Melamphaidae; genus Poromitra; species Poromitra crassiceps. The sequence goes on along the minus strand of NC_139624.1, from coordinate 1,673,413 downwards.
ATTCCAGAAATTCTAGAACTCCAGAATTCAGTACCACACATATGAAAAACACTATTTTATGGTAATTATGTATTTCTATAATTTGCAGATGGAGCTGGAAGTGGGAAACGTCCCCAGCCTGCAGGTCCTCCTGAGTGGAGTGATGTTGACTGGGAGCCAACCCACATCCCATTCACAGCAGAACCGGGTCCTCATACTGGTGGTGCTCCTGCTCAACCAGTGGACTTTTTCCAGCTCTTCCTGGATGATGAGCTGCTCCAGGCCATTGTAGCACAAACTAATCTGTATGCCCATCAGTGCATCAGTCAGGTGAGCGAGGCTCTGCCACATTCAAGGCTTGGGAGGTGGAAGGACACTGATGTGGCAGAAATCAAGAGCTTCTTGGGACTATACTTCCTCACTGGGATCGTGAAGAAGCCTGAACTGTCCATGTACTGGACCAAAAATGAAGTGTATGCTACCCCCCACTTCAACAAAACCATGTCTCGCAACCGCTTTCAACTGCTAACCAGATTCCTCCATTTCTCTGACAATTTTGATGTTGATGGTGCAGACAGGTTGTACAAGGTCCGGCCAGTATTGAACGACCTGTTAGGAAAGTTCAGAGCCATGTTCACACCAGGTCAAGACATCAGTATTAATGAGGGGATGCTCCTGTGGCATGGGCGGTTGGCCTTCAAGGTGTACAACCCACAGAAACCCATAAAGTATGGGATAAAATCATACATCCTCTGTGACTCCCAGACAGGTTACTGCTACAGCATGAAGCCCTACTGTGGTGAGCGGTCCTCCCTAGGCGAGACGGTGGAGTTCCTCCTCGGGGACTTGGCAGGGCAGGGGTACCATTTATACATGGACAACTACTACAACTCTGTTGGAATGTGTGCACAGCTGCTGGAGTGTCAGACACATGTCTGTGGCACTCTGAGGAAGAACAGGGGCGAGCCACCTGCTACGAAGGTTACCAACCACACAGTGAAGATGGGGGAAACGGTCATGCGCCACAATGGTGGCACCATGGTTCTGGCCTGGCGCGACAAGCGAATCGTGAAAATGGTTTCCACTATGCACGACGACACGATGGAGACGGTGCAGGTCAGGCAGAAAGGCAGCAGAGAGAGGGTCCCACACGCAAAACCCAAGTGCGTTGTGGACTACAACAAGTACATGAATGGGGTCGACAGATTGGACCAGAACATCGCATACTATCCCTTTGCCAGGAAGACATCGAGGTGGCCTTTCAAATTTGTCATGTACATGTTTCAGATGTCTTTTTATAACGCCTTTGTTCTGTACAAAGCTAAACACCTACAGAGAAAGTGTAAAACTTTGATGGCTTTCATCCTGAGTGTTATCTATGCATGGACCAAACCTGTGGTGGAGAGGAGGGGGGTGGGGGAGGAGGTGGGGGGTGGGGGGGAGGAGGTGGGGGGTGGGGGGGAGGGCAGCAGTGACCAACCTGCAACCATGCCCCGGGCACCATACCTGGACCCTCCAAGCAGGCTGGATGTCGATCTAGCGGGCCATGTCATGGCCAAGTATCCAGCCTCACGCAAACAAGCTCACCCAGCAAGGAGGTGTAGGGTTTGTACAAGGAATAAGCTTAGACGCGAGACACGCTACTTTTGTGTTATATGTGAGGTCCCATTACACAGGGGCTCATTGGCACTGAGTAGGCATGGGTCGTAAAAAAAAAAAAAAAACTGCCAGGGAGGTTTTGTTTTTGATGCTCTGTTTGATTGTTTGCTAGCTAGCAGGAATACATAAAAGCACCTGCTGATTTTCATGTAACTTTGTGGATGGGTGTAACATGGGCCAAGGAAGTACCCATTACATTTTGGAGCAGTTCTGGATTCGGTGTACGAGCCCAAACCGGTTTGATCACAAACTGAAAAAACCTATATAAAAAAAAAAAAGCTATAAAAAAAAAAAAGCTGAGTGACCTGTGGTCTGCTCTTGTTTTGTATTTATTTTGACATTTATTTATTTTATTATTGTATTATTCCTCTATTATTGAAAACAACTATTGTTCAGATGTCTGATGTCTCACTGATGCCAAAAATAAATGGTTAAAGTGACTTTTCTGCCTGTTTGATTGAATTTCACAAAACTGCGATTATCTCAGCTTTCTGTCTCAGACGCTGAAACCATGCTGTACTCAACGGCTAATATCTACATAACTACTAACTCTACAAACTAACTCTTTTAGACAGAGAAAGTACACATTCTATTAGTACTTTTGAGATATTGTATGTTCACAAACTCCAAGCAGAAAATAATCCTCGGCTCTTGTAAAATGAGCCAGAATCCTCAAAAAACGGCTTGGCAGAAGCTACCTACAGCAAAAAAAAACGGCTGGCAGTCAATGTGTTAAAGAGTTTGTGGCCAGGGTGGGAGGGGTCGGCCATGATCTTGCGAGACCGCTTCAGTGTCCTGGCTGCATGCAGGTCCTGGAGGGATGGCAGGTTGCATCCGATTATCTTCTCAGCGCAGCGGATGATGCACTGAAGTCGGTTAGTGTCTTTGAGAGTGGCAGCAGCATACCAGATGGTGATGGAGGAGGTGAGGATGGACTCAACGATGGAGGTGTAGAAGTGCACCATCTGACCTTTGGCACTTTGAATTTCTTCAGCTGCCGCACGAAGTACATCCTCTGCTGTGCCTTCTTGGTGAGAGCTCTGATGTTCAGCTCCCATTTTAGGTCCTGGCTGATGATGGTCCCCATAGTGGAAGGACTCCACAGTGTTGATTGGGAGTCACCCAGGGTGATGGGGGAAGGTGGGGCTTTGTTCCTCCTGTAATCCACAATCATCTCCATTGTTTTTTGAGCATTTAACACCAGGTTGTTTTGACTGCACCAAGTCACCAGATAGTCAACTTCCTGTCTGTATTCCAACTCATCTCCGTCTGTGATGAGCCCTATGAGGGTGGTATCGTCTGCGAACTTCAGGAGCTTGACGGACTGGTGACTGGAGGTGCAGCTGCTGGTGTACAGACCGAAGAAGTAGGGAGAGAGGACACCGCCCTGGGCAGCGCTGGTCCGGATGGACCGAAAGTCAGTGATGTGCTTACCCAGTAGAGATGCGCGGATGAGCTTTTATGCCATCTTAATCCGCGTGTATGCGTGAACTGTCCGCCCGCCATAAATCCACGCAAATTATTTCATACTATTTATAGATCCGCGCCCGCCATGCACCCAACGCTATAAACGCTATAAAAGGAGCAAACTTACGGTTTCTACAGTTTTATTCCCGTTTTCTATCCATATCGTCATAATCTGAGCCCTAAAGAACCATCAGACTGCTATTCTCCCCCGGGCTCTTTACAGCGGTATTTACAGGCATCCCATTTCCTCCTGTCGGGTCTCACTGACCCGACAGGAGGAAATGGGATCCGGGGAGAATAGAGGGGGAATGGAGAATGGAGGGGTGTGCTATTCTCCCCCGGGAGAGCCCGGGGGAGAATAGCAGTCTGATGGTTCTTTAGGGATCAGATTATGACGATATGGGTCGAAAACGGGAATAAAACATTTACATTTACATTTACATTTACATGGATGAAAAGCACGCTGCCACGTGGCCCCCACGGAGCTCCATTCTAGGACTGGCTTGCACATTATTGATCTCCAAACAACGCCTAAGACGGACAAAAACGCTGCGGAGAACACTGGGTGAGTCGTCAGATAATAATTAATGTGAGGAGAGGGCTCCAGGTAAAAAAAAACGAAATTCTCCTTTAAAGGCCCATTCCGTCGGTTCTGGCGAGAAATAAATGTGCACAAAGTGTTTTTTATTGGCAATGAGTGAATGCGCCTTGACGTAACTTAAAAATGGCGACCAGGGGCATTTCTCTCCGACCAGCCGTTCAGAAGATACATGGAAATACCGCAGTTTCGAAGGGGTTAGCATTTCCCGCCACAGCTAGAGGGTGTGACGTCTGCGCGTTCACGAGCCTGGCTAACAGGAAATGGCTAACGTTACGTTCGTCGCTAGCTGCTAGCAAAAGGAAACAACAACACAGACTCCAGAAAAAGTCCACACTAAATAAATAAATAAATAAATATTTATCTAATGAAGCCCATCTGGCCAGACAGCAGCAATGTGACCGACACGACATCGGGGGGAAACTAGAGTCAGGACTGTGTTTTCGGTTCATGAAGGGAACTTGCTGCTTGTAGCTACTGTAATGTGGTTTTGACCAGATAACGTTAGCTGCTTGTTAAATGGATTTTCAAGATTCAAGATTTATATTTTCACTCCGTAGTACAAGTATCTGACCACCTGGTCAGAAACTCTGCTAACATTACCGTCTTGTGTGAAGTAATGCAACCCTAACGTTACTACCGTTATGCTTATGGTCATGGAACATTATTGTTTGACTGCAGTTAGCTGCGGTGGTGAGTCTGCCTATTATAACCATAACGTTAGCTTGATGCTATACTAATAGATTTAGCTATATTTATAGAAAATACCACCAGCCCCACTAATAACGTTACTGTCTTGTGTTGATAATGAATCTAACAGTCGGAAATATGCCTAACGTTAGCCTACTGTCTGTTATGCTTACGGTACATTGTTTGACTGTTCAGTTTGGTCAAGATGTACCGGGGGAGAAGGCTCTGACTGCAGTTAGCTGCAGTGGGACTGCACATAGTAACGTTAGCTTGATGCTAATCGTGGCTAACTAATATTAATTTACATTTATAGAAATTACCACCAGCCCCACTAATAACGTTACCGTCTTGTGTGGATAATGAATTTAACAGTGGTAAATATGCCTAACGTTACTGTTATGCTTATGAAACATTGTTTGATTGTTCAGTTTGGTCAACTCCAGGCATTACACGGTACCGTACATACAGGGAGAGCAGGCTATTTCCTGGCTTGTGCCAACGTGAGTATCCACTTCCCCGCAGCCAACGCAAGCCAAAACACGACCAAACATGGCACAATAACGTCCCCTAATTCATCCAGAATCCTTCCTGGGCATCTCGAGGCTGATCTGACCGATAAATTGTCCAGGTTGCCGTTTTCAAGTAACTTTTATGAGTTAACGTTACAAAGCAACCAACAGCTCTGCTGTTGCCAGGCAACTGCTTGTGCGCGTGCGAGTATGGTGCCCGCGCGTCAGCTCGTTCACACGCTGCCTGCAGTTACTCTAACTTTAACTGAGTTTATACGGCCAATCATGGACAAAGTGAGTATCTTCCAGTTTTCTATACATTGTTTAAGTCTTGAAACAAAATCACCAAAATTCAACTTAAATATTAGTTTAGGATCTCTGGGTATGGTCAGGCCAAGGTAGCTGAGATTGTCCTTTGCTAATTTGAATGGGAGATTTTCCCAAAAACCATGAGTAAAAACATGAGAGGCATGAAGTCGCTCTTCGTCCAGTTAATTGTGTATCCGGACAGCTTACCAAAAGAGGTGATTTATTCTAGGAGAGGGGGGATCGATTTCTCTGAGTCGTGTAGATTTAATAATACGTCATCAGTGTACAAACTAATACGTGTCTCAATACCGCCGACCTCCAGCCCTGCAATACTTGGCTGACCACGTATTTTTAAGGCAAGGGGCTCGAGTGCGACGGCGAAAGAGGGCAACCCTGCTGAACCGAGCACCATAATGGAAACCTGTCTGACTTATCACCATTGGTTATAACTGAACATGTTGGATTAGCATATATGAGCTTTACCCAGGATCCAAATCTGTGCAGTGACTCGAACATAAGGCCATTCAACCTGATCGAATGCCTTCTGTGCGTCGAGTGACAAAATCGCTGCGCCACTACTATGATCTGCATACATGGTATTGAGAAGGTGCCTGACGTTCAAGAAAGAGAACCTATTTGGGATGAACCCTGTCTGGTCAGGATGAATAATGGATGACAAATGTTTATTCAAACAGGTACCCAGCATCTTATTGATTACCTTCCTGTCAAAATTCTGGAGGTCTGTAGCTGGCCAGGTCTACTTCCTCCTTCCCCTTTTTTAAAATAAGAGAAATGTTTGCTTCATATAGTGTTTTAGGCACGATTTTGTCCTTCTTAGAGCTAGATGTCATTCTGAGGAGGAGTGGGGCAAGAATGTTGCAGAATTTCTTGTAGAACCCAGCACCAAATCCATCCGGCCCAGCTGGTTTGCCCGATGGAAATGATTTAATAGCAGAAGTTATTTCTTCCAATGTAAAATCAGTCTACGGGCCCTATCTTCGTACGGCGCTGCCGTTTGCGCGCCTCTTATTGCTACCTTCCCTGCGTTTTAAGCTATCGTCTGCCTCCACCGTCCAGTTTTGCGCTGGGATCTAAGCGCAGACACAGGTGTAGGAGTGGCCCAGGCGTGTCCGTGGGCCTCTCATCTGTCTCCCGCAAGTGTCATTTTGCGCTCTGGCGAAGATACCGTCGGTATGTTCCGAGCGCAAACAGAGGTTTGGGCGTTGCCCATTCCAAAATAGGTGTTCCAGCGCAATGTGTGTCTTCTACACCAGGCGTACGCCTGAGCGTAGACAGTATTCTCCGGCGCAGTGCAGGAAATCCTCGCTTGGATAGGCCCATTGTTAGGATGACGTCATCATTCCTACTTCGACGTCGTCATTCCTACTATGATGTCATCAATCACTGATGATGTCATGGTTCATAAGTGTCTTTCATGCCTTTCGCTGGTGATGTCATAACACAGGTGATGTCATATTCACATCTATAAGGGCCTGTTCCTGCAGGTCCTCGCCAGTGATTCATAATATAAACTAGGATCATACCAATCTCTGCAACGTCTGCAACCTGCAACTCCTGCAACCAGCAACTTCTGCAATCTCTCTGCAACCGTTCCCAAAACCTCGAACAGTGCAGCCCCAGCTATCAAGCTACCAAGTTCCACAACACCCCAGCTTCTCCAGACCTACCAAGTTTCCCGTGGTCATCAACTACCCGCGAATAGATCCACACGTCTAACTCCGATCCTGACAGTATGAATCACTCAGAAATGGATTTAGCAGGCAAATTTCTCCCCCCAATCAAGGAGGAAGACCCTGAGACGCCAGTTTTCCCGCCGGCCGCTTCAGGTGAACCACCAGGCGAATCAATTGTGGGTCCTCTCACCTTGGAGACCTTGCTGGCAGCGATGTCATCGTGGCAGTCCCGACAAACACAGACCGCAGAGCTTGTTTCCGTCCTGGGTGTGTTACTCACGGAGGCCCAACGGGTGCAAATGCAGCAAATGCTCCATCTTCAGGAACTACTCGACAGACAGGAAGAAGCAAACAAGGCCCACCTGGCCCTGGCTTCCAAGGCCGAGGATCGGTACGCCCTCCTGGTAAAACGGCTAGATCATCTCAGCGGGCTAAACCCCCAGGGTGTCACCCCGCAGCCTCTGCAAGACCTCGCACTTGAGTCAAGACGCCTGATTGCCCACCAGGAAAAAGCAATCCAGGCTCTGGCTTCCGCAGCCGCTGATCGGCACGCCCTCTTGATTGGCCGGCTAGATCGTCTCGAAGCCCCAGCTTCCGAGCGCACCGCCGTTCCGGAGGTTTCCAGACCTGCTACTCCCCCGTCCACAGCGGCCGTTGCTTTTAGCTCTGCCTCTCGGCCGCCTCCAGCTGCTAAGGGCATATTCTGGGGGGGAGTTCGCGTCATCCCAGAGCAGGGGCAGCCACATTCGAGTCCCAGCAGCCATCTGTACCGTGATCTGACCGGCAGGGTTCGCATCACACCAGAGGAGAGGCAGCGCCGTTTGGACACCCGGAGCTGCCTGTACTGTGGCCGAGCCGGGCATTACCTCTCCTCCTGCTCCCGGCGTCCAGTAAGTGGTCCCACCGCTCGCCGGCCCGTGGTACTCTCAGTGGATCAAGACTCTACGTGTCCAGCCGAAAGATCTGTACGGTTGGGTAGCGCTCCCTGCAGGACCCAGGAGTGGCAGTGTGTCTCCAAGAGGGTTAACGAGTTGGAGAGGACTGTCGACCGTCTCATTGGGAAGTTCAATCGCTGCCTGCAGATCGGCTCCGTCCCCCCGCAGGGGGCCTCCGAGTCTGCTGGCCCTGAGGCACAACCTGAGGCACAACCTGTGGACCTGCCCCTCGCCGAGTCTGAACCTGTGCCTGAGGCACAACCTGTGGACCTCCCCCTCGCCGAGTCTGAACCCATACCCCAGCAGCAGCCAATTCCTGTCCTTGACCAACACGTAGGTTCCAGCTTCATGCTGGGAGGTTCCCGTAGTGTCGTCAGCCCTCGGTCAAGAGCAAGAAGAAATAAGAGGCGTTTAAAGGAGGAGACGGTGGGTGACCCCCCCAAGCTACAGGTCGGGAGGGCAGGCCTCGCTGAGTCAGATCCCCCTGTGGCTCTGCCTTCGGTGACGGCGGCATTTGACCCTTTGGATGGTCTCCAGCCTCCCGTGTTTGGATCGTGCCCCGGGGGATGGCCGGCCCCAGAGGATCCACCGGACCCGGTGGAAGTTCTATCTACGTATCGGTCCATCTATGGCTTCGATATCCTGTATTAGGGAGGAGCACCTCCACTGTCCTGCACCCCCTTTGGGGTCTGACCACCTGCATCTAACCACCTGCTGAAGAGCACCTCACTCTCTTACACCCCCTTTGGGGCCTAACCACCTGCGTCTAACCACCTGCGGAAGAGCACCTCCACCAGAACCTACGGATTTTTTGTCTCCCAGATGCCATCCTTGATGGCCTCATTGGACGCCAGGTGACGTCCGTTGAGGGGAGGGTACTGTTAGGATGACGTCATCATTCCTACTTCGACGTCGTCATTCCTACTATGATGTCATCAATCACTGATGATGTCATGGTTCATAAGTGTCTTTCATGCCTTTCGCTGGTGATGTCATAACACAGGTGATGTCATATTCACATCTATAAGGGCATGTTCCTGCAGGTCCTCGCCAGTGATTCATAATCTAAACTAGGATCATACCAATCTCTGCAACGTCTGCAACCTGCAACTCCTGCAACCAGCAACTTCTGCAATCTCTCTGCAACCGTTCCCAAAACCTCGAACAGTGCAGCCCCAGCTATCAAGCTACCAAGTTCCACAACACCCCAGCTTCTCCAGACCTACCAAGTTTCCCGTGGTCATCAACTACCCGCGAATAGATCCACACGTCTAACTCCGATCCTGACACCCATTACGCATGGCCTGCGTGCGGACACACTTCCCTCTTCAGAATGCCACGTTGATTTTCAACTAACCTACACTGCAGAAAAAAACACACCTTGATTTAACAATGAGAATTTGTTTGTTATGGTTTTGTGCGAAAATGTGATTTGCGTTTTGAATTGGATTACCAGGGGAAGGAGAGTCTGGCGGGGCGGGAGTCTGTGTGTAGCGCGGGGAAGGGTGCTTTTAAGTGTTCGGCTAGTGTGCCGTGTCCTGGAGGGGGGTCTCCCCGGAGAAGGTGTGAGCTGGGCCGGGTCGCCTGCCTACACCGGCCAGTAGGCTATTCAGTAACCTCTCTCCCTGCAATTGCACCATGCAACAATAGCTTACCCCGAGTGGACAATTCTGGTATAGGCTATTGAAATAGGCTAGAATTAAAATCTCACACATCCCTACCCTATTAAAGAAACAAATATTTTTAGATGTGTATGTTATAGCCTATAAGAGCGAAACGACTAATTAACACTTTGAGTGCCACGGCCCTTGGGCAAAAGGTTGCTTGCTGTGCCACATAGGCCGCAATGCATTTTAAAACAGTCATATAATTTCTTTAATAATTACTATGTAAACACTGAACACGCACAAATAACGATGAGACTCTCTTCTATCACCTGCAAAAAAAAGTTTATTGGTCCCATTTTCCGTTCTTTAGTTATGAGCCGGAGAAGATAGCTTGATTGAACCAAAAACAGTCCTTTTTTTCTACGAGCTGAGATAATGAGCCTTTTGTGAAATTAAACATTTCAAGCACATCACTGACTCTGAAGCAAATTTTCTGATGTCTGGGTCTGTCTGGGTGAAGTGTATGCTGCTCTGCGTGCTCTGCGTGCCCCCCCCCCCCCCCCTCAACTGCACACGCCTCCTCCTGGGTGTGTCTGTTGGCTCTCTGCTGAGTTTGCTGTGCACACACAGTGAAGGGTGCGCGACATCCAGCTTTTTGGTTCCGCGTGTGTTTGTCACGGGCTCCCATGCTTCGAGTTGAGAATAATAAGGCTGATTATGCGAATGTGCTGTCGCAGCGGACACGGAGGTGCTCAGTTGTGACAGCGGATGCAGCTGCTGTGGGCACAGCTGGCGTTTGGCTTCATGCATGTCGATGCATACGGACGGATGCGATGCGATTTCCTTTTTCCCCAGCGACTTCTTCTGTGTGTTTGGCTCCACTTTCTCTTATCAGGAGAGTGCTGTCGCCACCTAATGGGTTTGTAAAATAGGTTATAGACCTCCAATAGCTACAATATTGTAAGAGGCGATGTAAGAAGCTTAGATCGACACCCCCCCGTCAAAAAAACAATTTGGAGTTACTGACGCCATTTGGCGTCGCTGGCAGCCTACGGTAAATTTCTAATGACGCCATATGGCATCGCTGGCACTCAATGTGTTAATAGGCTACTAATTACAAAAGCATAAATTTTCGTTACGAATCCGAACTGGTTCATCCTCCGATAGACCCTTCTCACGGGGGCCATTTTCTGTCGTAATGGCAGGGTAAACACAGGTGCAAGCAACACACTAATGAGGGTTTCCAATTTCCATGATTGGAAGTTGGAAACCCTCATTAGTGTTTTGCCTGCACCTGTGTTTACCCTGCCATTACGACACAAAATGGCCCCCGTGAGAAGGGTCTATTCTCTCTTCCCTCTCTCGTTCTCTCCCCCCCTCTCTCTCTCTCTGACTCTCTCCCTCTCTCTCTTTTCTCTCTCTCTCTCTCTCTCTCTCTCTCTCTCACTCTGTCACTCTGCTTGCACTGAGCAAGAAAGAAGCTGCTGCCTGTCACAGACGTGATAGCGGTGACGCTGTGGCTTTTAAGGGGAGTGATCTCACCTTGTGAATCCTGTTATGGGCACCTATGTAGGTTTGCGCCGAGATGACATGAAGCGCACACACGCCCACAATTAGGGCTTTCCTATGTCCTCTTTGGCAGCGTCGCTAAGCTTGGGTGTGTCAAGAGTGTAAAAAAAGTCACTCAAATCAGATCGAGTGGCATCACACTTAGGGGCACTTTACATGAGGACGGTTTCCTATGGGGAATTATTTTATCGTTAGTGCCTCCCTTTTAGACGGCGACGGCGAATTTGCGCTTAGGAAACGACACATTTTGAAACCACCCTCCAGAGTGGAATTATTGGTGACGCTCCCCGCTGAGCGCTCCATGTAATCACTTTGACACGGCTCATTTCAGGAACTCTGACGTGATTACGTCATAGCCGTGCACGAGTTACACAACAACATCAGTCAGGAAAACAACACGAAGAGAAGCAGACATGGATCTTACGGTTGTGCTCTCGTTGATGTTGCGGGTGCTTACGTGGCAGAACCAGATAATACTGCCAGTTCTACGCCTTATCCAAGAGTGTTATTCTGAGGAGGTGCACGAAATGGATTATATGCATTATATGCAAATACTGTACGACACTCCACGACGAGCAAAGCCCTCATGCGCTCATGTAAACAGGGAGAAGGTGTGAAGGAAAAGGTGTGAAGGAAACGCTATTGTGTCGTTTCTTCCAGAAACTGTCCTCGTGTAAAGGGCCCCTTAGAGGAGTAGAGTTCACTGTAACATTCCCTAAAACGATCATTTATCTCCTTGGGGTTAGTCAGCAGGGTGCCCCTCTTTGATTTAATGGAAAGGATTGATCTGGAAGCCTGGGCGCCCTTGAGCTGCCGCACAAGGAGCCGCTCGGGCTTATCTCCCAGTTCAAACTGCTTTTACTCATACCCAATTTAGACCATTCCAAAACTGTTTAGGGACCCCAGTATGCAAAAATATTCAAATACAGTAGGTGCAAATTACATTTATACTGCATGCAAAAAAAATGCATGTCTTTTGCTAAACTGCATAGGATTAGTATAAATTGGGCATGACTGTAAAGGGGAGATTCGTGGGTACCCTTACAACCCATTCTCATTGAGATATCTTGAGGTGACCCCTTAGAACCTAGATCCTCTTTGCGTGGCTCGCGAGCCGATGGCAGCTCTAGACTCTTTCATTGGCGGCTCAGGGCTCACAGCTGATAGAAATAATACAATTATGTAAAAACCATTCCCTCACTGCGGGGTCAAACAAACTGCGTGGTTGCCAGGTTTGTATCCTATTGGAGCACCGAATGGGGGTTGAAACTCACCATATACCGGTATCTGGCAACACTGCAAACAAGCGTATGACTCGTGGAGGGATTGGGTCAGTGGCAGGTACGCAGAAACAGATCGCTTCAGGTGTGACAGGGCGTATTGTTGCAGCTGGCATGCTGCAACAATCAAGTCACCAGCGTCCCAGCGTCAGAGTTTTTAACGATGAGCAAAGCAGCTGTCTGGAGGTTTGGAGCTGCATCCCAGAGAGAAACAGACTGAACATCAGAATGTTTTCATATATATATACTTTAATCAAGTCGGTGTGAATGTTTTTATCACTTTTTATATCGTTTATATATATATATATATATATATATATATATATATACAGTATATATATATATATATATATATATATATATATATATATATATATATAAAGTCGGTCTGAATGTTTTTATGATTTTTATAATTGTTTCTAACATTTTTATCATTGGTTCTAAATTTTTTATCATTGGTTTTATCATTCATAAACTAAAAACTAAATCAAACGCTTACTGTGTAGTTTTGTGGTAAAAGTGGCTCTCCTCTTGACTTTGACCGACTAGTGTGGCTCTCATGGAGAAAGTAGTGAGGATCACTGCCTTAGAACATTTTTGCCTCGCCAAAATCTAGCCTAAATTTAGAGCATTATTTAGCCTCCTTCCCGACAAGGTAACATGACAGCGTTGGCACCAATGCATGCCTTAGGTCTTCTAGTTTCATATGATAGCAGGACGCTATCTCTAAAATTGAGCCCATTACAGCCTCTGAAAGGCAGTAATGGGCCTAGGCAAGAAGTGCTAAGCTACGCCCCTGGTGTGTGTGTGTGTGTGTGTGTGTGTCAGCACACCAAACAGTCGCGTTTGTTGTTTATCTGCTGGCTGCTTGTTCCCAACTTTCCCAACCAGTGTCTCTTTGGTTTTCTTCAGCATCAGCAAAACACTTATGCAATCCATTGTCCTATCCTACAAAGACAATGGGGGGGTGGAGGGAGTCCCATGCCAGAGGAAGAATCACCAACGGACAAACAAGAACTTCCTCATTCCTCATAAAAATGATCTTGAATTTGCGGCAGCTATATACAGGACATACTCTCCAGGGTCCCAGGGGAGTCCCCAGCGAAATGAACAATTGTGTGATTTCACTATGATTTCAATGACTAGAAGTTAGCCCCAGCAGAGCAAGTAATGCATATTGGTCATAGCTTTCTATCTCCTGTTTTTATTTTATTGTTTTCCTTCACAACTATTGGTTTGGTTTGCAACAGTCAATTTAGATTTCTGACTAAAATGTCATAAGAATTCTTGTTTTAATAAATACCTTATAGGATAACAATATTTTTGTCTTTTCTTTTCACACTTTTTAACTGACATTAAAGCTGCATTCAGCGATGTTTTTGTGTTAAAATAAGTGTTAAATGACTCTATATTCTGATAGCAATCACTGAAATAGAGTGTTTGGTCAGTAACTTGAACCCCCCACCACCCACCCCCCGCTATCCTTTATCTCTCTCCTGTAGTCCTGCAGGCAGGGCGGACGTATCTCCACCCTGCCTGCAGGGCGAAGATACGTAGAGAGGCATTGGATTCGGGGTGGAAAAATACATATAGTCGTTTTAGAGGCATCGCGATTTGACCTTCCGTTTCCAAGAAAATGTCAACTTTTCTCTGATTGGATAGTTTGATGTTTTTTACATTTCAATCTTGGAACGCACACACAATCGCTACCGTTCAGATTCAACCCCACACACTTATTACGCTGAAGATTGTCACCTCGGAGGAGTTGGGATCTCGCAGAAACTCGCGTGATTAAACGTGACTTCAGAGCAAAATAAACATGGAGGTAGACCGCCGGCGTAATTTGGTTGCTCTCGTCAGTGCGACTTTTTGCACAGAGAATCAGAAAGAAAAAAGAAGAACCTGATTTACACTAGTAGCTAGCTGTTAGGTTGGCTTTAACGGTACACCGGTGCTTGATGTTAGTGTTAATGTTAGCGGTTCCAGCTTCATCAAAGCTAAGAGTGTTTTCGCCTTTTCTTGTTAGCTTTAACTGTCTTGTGTTGGTATTTGCCGCAGTGCATTTAGCTTCTACGCTAGCTTGCTTGTTGTTTCTTATGCTAGCTTGCTTGCTGTTCTCCTCGGCTGAGGAGACATTGACTCTGAGATAAATAGATATAAACTAGCCACTGGCTAGTTAGCTCGCACGGTTATGCCGTGGGTGCTGGGGTAACTGTCTGCCTTTCCGAAACCCTGCCACTCCGAACGTTAACTTCCATTATTCGGACTGGCGGTCCTTCACCTTTTTTTCATAGGTCCCACCATTACGAAAATTCCTGCCTTCATTATTCGAAATGTCGGCCTTTCCTCTTTTTTCTAAAGGATCTGCCATTCCGAAGTTTGGATATTGTGGAATATGGCACAAAAGTGCAGACATTTCAGTCGCACACTGTGCGTCTGAGCAGCGCAGCAGTAGCCTATTAGAACTGGGCTTTTACTGATGCTTTCTGAAGGCTATTTACTTGATTAGACTTCTATTTTCCTTAGGATATTATTGTTTTCGTTATTGTTTAATTGTTTTCAGTTAATCAGGCAAGCTTATCCTATTGGAATTTATAATTAGTTCGTATGACATTTTACACAGCTGCAGGGCGCATGGAGGGACAACAGAATTTTAGGCTTGGCCGCGGGCGTGTCAGCATGTGTGTGCGCTGCTCTCTAAGCAGGGTGTGTGCGTTGTGCACCCGCCTATACAGAGACACATAGCCTATCTTGCACATTGTGGAGTTAGAGGGAGCACCAACAACATCTTTGAACAACACATCTGTTAGCAGAGTGGGTTAATGCAGCAGTTCTCGCGTGCACTCCCAGAGCAGCAGCAAGACGGAGGAAATAAATATAACACGAGGAACAGTTTCTCTTTCTCTCTGTGGTTCTTCTCCCATGGAGCTGTTTATTGACAATGACGCTGGGTCAGAGACACACACACATACATACGTTTTCCGTGCATGTCATTGGCTGTCACCACCTGTGTTGCCTTCAGGTAACATCCTAAATTACAACGCTATACAATTGAGAGCATATTTCTCTCTTATATCAACAACGTCTTTATTTTAATTTTGTTGGGCTCCACAATCATTTCGAGGATTCGAGGCAACAGGCAACCCATTTAGCAGCTTCTGAGAGAGGTGCCTGTCTGAACGAGGTTCAGCTGCCTGAACGTGAACTGGAAGTAAAATCAAGTTCGGAGTGGCGGACCTTATGAAAATCGGAGTGGCGGGATTTCTGAGTGGCAATATTTCTGAGTGCCGATATTTCTGAGTGACGGAACGTCGGAGTGGCAGCACGTCGGAATGGCGGCATGTAACCGGGTGCTGGTGCGCGGACCAAGGAGTGGATCCAGTGAATTGCGGTGTACATCCCATTCTCTGTTTCCTTCAGAGCCTTTACGATGCGGGCCACTCCCCGCAGTCCCTCAAGTTGTACGTGGCCGCGATTTCCGCTTGCCGCATTGGAATTGAAGGCAGGCCCGTGGGAAGCCTCCTTTTAATCTCGCACTTCATGAAAGGGGCGTGCAGATTTGGACCTGGTAAGGGTGTTGGAAGGACTCTAGGGTCACCCATTTGAGCCCTTGGACGCTGTAGATCTGAAATTCCTGTCTCTGAAGACCGCGCTGCTGCTGCTAGCCCTGTCGTCAGGAAAAACGGTCAGTGACCTGATTGCCCTCTCGGTGCAACAGTCATGCATGGTATTCGCTGATGACAGGTGCAGGGTTACGTTACGACCTAACCCTGCATACCAGCCTAAAAATATCAATGCCAGCTTTAGGTCTATGGTCATAGACTTTCTGGTCTATATGGTCAGCTTTCTGTATGATGCGGCCTCATGGTCCTCTCATCACACACTTGTCACTCCTATGCCACACGGTAGGCTAAGTGGGTGGCCGCACAATTTCTCATGTATACCATGCCACCAGTAGGTGGGATGGGTGGTTTTATAAAAAGACATTTTTGGAGAAAAATTTGTTCATCCAGTGGCGCTGCATGGCAGCGATATGGCACTAGAGTGAGAGCTCTCGTTCTCACTCGTAAAACCTGGGTTGTAGCACAACCAGAGATGGGCGAAAATACATCATAAAGTATTTTGATACAAATTACAAATACTTGCTCAAAAAATGTATCACAATACAAATACAAAATACCTGTCTGAAAATGTATTTGAGATACAAATACGTATTTTGTATTTTGAAAATACATGAAAATACATTTTATAAAAACTTATAAAGAGCTGCAACGATTAGTCAATTCATAGATGAATTGCCAAATATTAAATTAATTGCCTATTTTGATGATCTATTAATCATTTAGAGACAAGGAAAATGTCCTAATTCTCTGATTTCAGCTATTCAAAAGTGAAATTTTCTGGTTTCCTTAGACAGTAAATCCTCTCTTTAGTCCTCTGTCACAGTATGTGTACTCCCTAACACACTGCAGTTCTTCCATTTTAGTTTTAGTTGTTTTTCAGTAGAACTAATTTCTCCTTCAGCTCAGCTGTTAATCACCTTCTGTGAGGGCTTTTGACTTAAAGGCAGCATTTCTGCATGTTAACCTCAAGTTTTGGAACTTTGACTATGTTTAGCCATAGATATCTGACATCATAACACAATATATAAATAACTGAAATAGGTAAAAGGCATAGTAGGTCCCCTTTAAACAACTTCACATTCACCACCATGTCAGTAACTTGTCGTCACAGTATTTATTTAACGTGCAAACATATTTATACAACTAGAAAAGGTTACATTTCAGGAATTGAATGCCCTGATGCACATCCAGTCTAAGGTTGTGAAATTGTGAATCGGTGAGAGGAACGATGAGAAACTGCATCTCAAACAAAAAAGGCCTTCCATGAAATTGGACTCTTGTTCAAATCCTTACATCCTTAAAATGACTTCCCCTCCTTCTGCTTCATAAACAAAATCCAAAACAACCTGGCTATCTAGAACATAATTACTAAAGAACAATCACTCACTGAATACAACTTTCCACTATCAGCAGTGGTAACACCGTTCTAGTGTCAAAATCTGCACAGCCATCATTATGCACAGTGAAGCTCAGACATCCTTGTAGCAACAGAAAGACATTTTTGATTTTCATTAGGGTACTTTGGTGTTCAGTTATAGTTTTTCAGTATAACTAATTTCTCCATCTATTCAAATCAGGTTTATGACAGTTAGTTGTTTTTCAGTACAACTAATTTCTCCTATTCAAATCAGGTTTCAGTTTAGTTCAGTTAGGGTTTTTTTCAGTACAACTTATTTCTCAATCTATTCATATCAGGTTTTAGTATAGTTCAGTTAGTTAGTTTTTTCCCAGTACAACTTATTTCTTCAGCTATTCACATCAGGTTTCAGTTTAGTTCAGTTAGTTAGTTTTCAATACAACTTCTTTCTCAATCTATTCTGAATCATATCAGCTTTCAGTTTAGTTCAGTTAGTTGTTTTTCAGTACAACTTATTTCTCTATCTATTCTGAATCATATCAGGTTTCAGTTTAGTTCAGCTAGTTGTTTTTTCAACTTATTTCTCCATCTATTCATATCAGGTTTCAGTTTAGTTCACTTAGCTGTTTTTAGTACAACTAATTTCTCCATCTTTTCACATCAGGTTTCAGTTCAGTTAGTTGTTTTTCAATACACCTTATTTCTCCATCTTTTCATATCAGGGTTCAGTTTAGTTCACTTAGTTGTTTTTAGTACAACTAATTTCTCCTATTCAAATCAGGTTTCAGTTCAGTCCAGTTAGTTGTTTTTTAGTACAAGTAATTTCTCTGTTTATTCATATCAGGTTTCAGTTTAGTTCACTTAGTTGTTTTTAGTACAACTAATTTCTCCATCTTTTCACATCAGGTTTCAGTTCAGTTAGTTGTTTTTCAATACACCTTATTTCTCCATCTTTTCATATCAGGTTTCAGTTCAGTTTAGTTCACTTAGTTGTTTTTAGTACAACTAATTTCTCCTATTCAAATCAGGTTTCAGTTCAGTCCAGTTAGTTGTTTTTTAGTACAAGTAATTTCTCTGTTTATTCATATCAGGTTTCAGTTTAGTTCACTTAGTTGTTTTTAGTACCAATCATTTCTCCATCTTTAGTTTAAACCTGTGTCAATGTTTACATGTGTCAATTTGAGAATAAAAAGAAAAATGTATTTTATGTATTTGAAATACACAAAATACAAGATCTGAAAGTATCTTGATACAAATTACATCTCATTTTTCTCTGCCCAGCCAAATACAAATTACAAAATACAAAAAAGTAGTTGAAATACGTATTTCAAATACAAGTATTTCAAATACTGCCCATCTCTGAGCACAACCCTAACATTTTTAGGTGTTGCTGGAGTGGCTTCTTCCTGCCCCTTTTCGAGCAGTGATTATTATTTCTTGACAGAGTTTGTATATTTTTTGTTTGTTTTACTGAGATGCTTTTGTCTTCTTTTTTTTTTACTCTTGTTTGTTATGTATTGTTTTAATATTCTTGTTTTTTAACTGTTCGGGGAAAAAATCGAATCAAAATACCAGCATGATACAATTTCCTTTTTATTAAATCCATCAATCCATCGTTGTTTGTTTGTTTGTTTGTTTGTTTGTTTTTTTTTTTGGGGGGGGGGGGGCAGTGATGACAAGTGTCAGAGAATCTTTGCCCACTTTAAACGTAGCCTAATATGCTTTATGCGCAGTAATGGATGCAAAGATGCCGTGGGTGGAGATTTTTTTTATTACAACTTTGTACATATTACTTAATTTCTCAGTTCAAGTCTTCATAAATAGTATGGATATAAATACCCTGTAGACTCTCAACTAGTTTTCACTTTACTTGGGTAGTCCAAATGAAAATCTACAGATGTTTACTGGTTTTGCAAAAATCAAGTTCCATTATCTACTTATATGTAGCTGAATCTTTAGACTCTCAACTAGTTTTCACTTTACTTGGGTAGTCCAAATGAAAATCTACAGATGTTTACTGGTTATGCAAGTGATGATAAACTTCATGTTTACATTATGTGGTTAAAACTCTGGGGTAAAAGCTTATCATAGTAATGTAATTTTGTTTGATCTTTTGGAAACACATGGAGGAGGAAGGCATGGGCATTTGAGATGCTGGAAATAAGGGGGACACGCAGATGTCCCATTCTCCGAATGGTTAAGAGGAGAAATAGGGCAAGCCGTATTCTTCTTATACATCAGAAAGCACAGTGTGTGTGATGAATGAAGGGGGCCTATGCTGGACTATCACAGCAAGGCTATAGGCATGTCACAGTCAACCACAGCAGAAATGTGGACCTGCAACAGGCATCCACTCCCAGAATTTGCGAAGGGCATGGCAGTCATATAAGAGGGAAATATGGAGAATGCATGGAAACAACAGCAAAGAATGGTTGAAGAAGCATCTCAGAAGGCACCGGGATGGGACCCTCAGAAGACTATTCAAAGACATCAAAAATAGAAAAAAGTATGCTTTTTTGGCACAATCTCCCACCTGGGTAAATACTTAGTAATCATGGGGCTGTAAAAGGAAGTGTTTACCAAATGGTTCGTTTCTACAACTTGCCGAAGCCGTCATTTAAATTGCAGTGTGTCACAGTGCAAGCACACCTGGCTCTTGGCAATGGGAGATTACTCTTTGAGTTCATGTCATGCACACAACAAACAAGGTACTTAAAGTGATAATCTCAAAGATTTTCATGTAAATACATATTTTTTTTATTTTTGGGGGCTGCCATTATTTGGATTGTTGTTATGTTAAGGATGAAGAAGTTTAGTTTTTCCGTGTTAATGAGATTTTGCTTCTAAGGTGTGGAAAGGACAGTTTTTAGGTGTTGCTGGCCTCAAATACCAGCATGATACCCCCTTCCCCTTTGTTGAACATTTGTTTGTTGAACATTTGTATATATAATCTTGAACATTAGTTGTTCATGAGTGCATAGCTCATATGTTCAACAAATTTATTTTGAGAATAGTTGATCATAAATTTTTTTAACACGTTCACTGCCAATGACGTGTTTTTACGTCAAACAAAATCCAACGGTTGACTGCCAATGACGTTTTTTTTTTTGACGGTGGGACGTTGATCTAACCCTTTTACGTCTCCTATACCAATATTGGAGGTATTGAATGTGTATAATCTATTTTACCGACCCACTGAGTGGCGACATGTCTCTCCAGAGTAGAAAGAGGCGAGCCAAAACTGGAGGGAAAAGCGTGAGGAAGCCGTTCTCATACTGTAAAATGGATGGCGAAAACGCTTTCACTTTCGCGCTGACGCACAGCGGTGGCAACGGTGGGGGGTTCCAAGAATAGACTGGATGCACACTTTGAAACACGCACCATAAATAAGCCCAGAATCGCAAGAGCTTGATCAGAGCTCTCAACCGAAACGCCAAGAAACGAGCGAAACCCATCCAGCGAGCCCCATCCAGACTGCCAGGCAGCAGCCAGGCAGCAGCAACTCGTTTGTCACAGACCCGCTGCAGAGCCAAGGAGGGCGGAGGAGAACGCCCACGGAGGGAGGAGTTGGAAGCAGAGGGGGGTTTCCTGCTGTTATGGAGGAAATTACTGTTCAAAACTATTGTTTAGATGTCTGACGTCTTACTGATGCCAAAAATGAATGGTTAAAGTGACTGTTCTATCGAATTTCACAAAAAGCCGTTTATCTCAGAATACATTTTCAGACGCTGAAACCATGCTGTATTCAACTGCTAATGCTTACATAACTACTAACTCTACAAACTAACTCTTTTAGACAGAGAAAGCACACATTCTATTAGTTCTTTTGAGATATTGTGTGTTCACAAAATCCTAACAGAAATGAATCCTCGGCTCTTGAAAGATGAGCCAAAATCCTCAAAAAAAAAACTTGGCAGAAGCTAACTACAGTATTGAAAAACGGCTGGCAGTGAATGTGTTAACAAATATGAATAAAATAGTTTACAAATTGTTTGTTGTCCCACTGATTGTCACACACCTGAGTGCGCAAAATTTGTTCTCCGCATTTGACCAATCCCCTGGGGGAGCGGTGAGAGATAGCAGTGCCTCAATCATATAGGTGATCTAACCCCCCACTTCCAACATAGGTTGAGTGCATAGTTCAAGTTCAACACATTTATTATGAAAATATGTAGGTACCGGTATGTTCATTAATTATCACATATACTCTAATCATCTGTTAAACATCTACAGACAAAGCTGAATTGATGAAATGTTTAATGTCAACTAATAAGCTGTTGAAACGTTACTAATACTATGTAGACTGTAGGCGGACTATCCAAGTAAAGTGTTACCCCCATATACTCTCATACCGTCTACAGTGTGTTGGTCATGAGATCTTTATGTGTTTCTAGTGTGTTGCTCATCAGGTCTTTATGTGTTTCTAGTGTGTTGGTCATGAGGTCTTAGAAGAGGCATGTCCAAAGTCCGCCCGGGGGCCAATTGAACTGATTTTAAGTGG
This sequence comes from Poromitra crassiceps, assembly GCF_964638095.1. Classification (NCBI taxonomy): domain Eukaryota; kingdom Metazoa; phylum Chordata; class Actinopteri; order Beryciformes; family Melamphaidae; genus Poromitra; species Poromitra crassiceps. The sequence goes on along the minus strand of NC_139624.1, from coordinate 1,651,636 downwards.
CCCTCGGCCAGGGACGTTGAAACTATTTTCTGGGAGGGGGCGCTGGAAATCGGTGGTGTGGAAACCCCCAGCATGATGGCGGGCCATGGTGTACTTCACCCACATATTACATCATTATGTTTGCGTTGGTTCAGGTGTTCATTGAAACCCCTAGTGGCCAGAGCCAAAAATGCGCGTCGGGATATAAATAGGATCTATATACTGTAGTAGTAGTAGTAGTAGTAGTAGTAGTAGTAGTAATACTAATAACAAAAACAACAACCCAGAACTAATATTTTATTGTAATGCCTTGCTCTGTAAAAAGGGCAAACTAATGTGACTGCCGGTAGCCGGTTATGCAACTTGCAACCGTGGGGGGATCGTCCACACTTTCCCCCCCCTGGCTACGGCCCTGGCTACACATCATAAACACATTAGATTGCATTATTGCAATCATGTTTAACTGGTATAAAAATACACCATTTACGTGTCATTAATTCATTGACAGCAGAAAATGCGCACTGAATAGGCTACCGGTATGCAGACTGCCTACATGTACGCTCACATACCCTTCTCTGGATATTTGCTGACATTTATTATGGGCCAATACATGAGAGGCATAGCCTTGATGTAAACACTGCAGCTAAAACATGTGTGCAATTGATAATCAATAGATTTCCATCGCATGCATAATATCATCTCCATGGAGAGGTGTGCGTGGCTTACCTTCAACAGGTCTCCATCCCTCCCTGTCTGCCATCTGTGCTCAATTAGGCTCTCCTCCTGATGCTGTTCCTTCTCTGGCTTTATTTATGGTAAACATTTTGGCTCACCTATCATTTCACTTTATAGCCTCTCGTTCCAGAATCACTTTTTACGCGAGGCTAAAACATATCTTCCAGCAGCTGTTTGGGTTTTTCTCTCTGTCACCAACATTCCCTGCTCTACTGGAGACATTTGTGCTTCTTTTGTCGCTCACGTTGCCGCAAGTAGGCCATCGTTTGGCCCGTATTTTTGCGCATATTCGCATTAATTAGTTAAAAGCTGCATACTGTTGACATGAAACTACGGCAACCCGTGAGGCCCACTACTCTCTGCCTTAAAGGGCCAGCAGCAACAAGGCGAATGTCTCAGTGTCTGATGTGGCACCGCCGCAGATCCATATTAATATTAATGATGATCAATATTAATTTTGATTTGAGACACTAGACAGGTTTATTTCTGACAATCAATAAAGCGTATAATGTTGTATGAAGGAAGTATGAAAGACACAGAAATTAAAGTCAAATTTAAGCACCAATTATTTATAGCTATTAAAAAAAAGTGCAGCTGGCAGTGTGTGTGTGTGTGGGGGGGGGGGGGGGGGGGGGGGGGCACTGCCAGCGCTGCCAGCTGCCCCTCCCCCACTTCCAACGTGTATGCCCTCGGCTTGTCTCTCAAAATACACTATACAGTATGTGGCGCTTCACACAGTATTCAATTCAGTATTGGTTAATCAAGCAAGTTCAATTTGCATGTTTTCCACCCACCTAATGATGACAGCACTATCATACAGTTTGTAGACAAGCACGAAGTTGGAGCAGCACAGGCAGAACTAGTGTTTTCAGATGGTAAAAAAATATCCTTAGAGTACCATTGTATTGTATGGGATTTTTTTTATAACCCATATGATGCAAGAAGCAGCTGGCCCCCAGGTATTTTCACATTGTCTAATCTGGCCCCCATTCAAAAAAGTTTGGACACCACTCTCTTGTGCCTCAATTCAATAATCTGTATTGATAACCTCCTTTAATGTAATGTGTATTACTATTTAAAACTTTTATGATGCTTGTATGTGTATTGTAAATGTCATGTTTTTATGTATTTGTATTTGTATGTAAATGTTTGTAATGTATATTTTATGTGGACCCCAGGAAGACTAGCAACCACTGTTGTGGAAGCTAATGGGGATCCGAATAAAGAAAGAAAGAGGGAGGTATCATCTGTCACTGTGGTCTTGTCTCGAGAAGACCCGCAAGCCACTCAGCGTCAGACCATTTTCAACAGGTGGCCATCTTTGTGTGAGGAGGCTCACTGTTCAGGAGACCACATAATAATACTTAATAGTATTAGTACATTATGTAATGTATATGTAATAGGACATAACATCACTTTGTGGAGTCTGCAGCGATCTCCTGAACACAACCTGCTCTTCCGTCTGGGCGAACCAGGCTGACGCCTCCCAGAGCTCCACAGGGTGAAGGAAACTGCATTAGTCTCCATGTTTGTGAAGAAGTGTCTGTGGAAACACTCAGGAAACAAATGTCCACGTAGACGAGGCAGGCATGCAGAGACAACTTCTCTCCTTGATGACACCAACTCAAGTCATTACTGTATTTCAGACCAAAACAGACAGAACTAACAAGAAGGTGCTGCTACCCAACAAGCATCAAGCTGACGTTAGCCAGACAGCATGAATGTCTTACGGTGCAAACACACTGGATGCATTGATAGTTTCCGCGTCTGGTATATTTCTGATGTGAGCTGCAAGCTATTGTGTGATGCCAGGCAAGCAGTCACTACAAGTTGTGACCGACGTGGAGCAAAACAGACGTCTCTGGTGTGAATAGCCAGGCCCTTGCACTTGAATCTACCACCCCTTCGGTTTCCAGTGTGTTTGCGCCATTAGAGGGTTTCAGTGCTATGAGATGATGATCTACAGCCTGACTGAAAATCTAGGTTATTTTTTAGTCAGAGGTGAAATCAGTTTAGATGAAGGAAGAGATTTGCCACACCTCAACCAAGTGTCAACTGTCAAGGAACATAACTGTCTCTCAGGGTAGGCTGGTCTGTCTCTCAGGATAGGCCTGTCTGTCTCTCAGGATAGGCCTGTCTATCTCTCAGAGTAGGCCTGTCTGTCTCTCTGGTTAGGCCTGTCTGTCTCTCAGGGTAGGCCTGTCTGTCTCTCTGGTTAGGCCTGTCTGTCTCTCAGGGTATGCCTGTCTGTCTCTCAGGGTATGCCTGTCTGTCCCTCAGATTAGACCTGTCTGTCTCTCAGGGTAGGCCTGTCTGTCTCTCTGGTTAGGCCTGTCTGTCTCTCAGGGTATGCCTGTCTGTCTCTAAGGGGATGCCTGTCTGTCCCTCAGATTAGACCTGTCTGTCTCTCAGGGTAGGCATGTCTGTCTCTCAGGGTATGCATGAATGTTTCTCAGATTAGGCTAGTCTGTCTCTCAGGGTACGCCTGTCTGTCTGTCAGGGTAGGCATGTCTGTCTCTCAGGGTAGGCATGTCTGTCTCTCAGGGTATGCATGTCTGTCTCTCAGGATAGGCCTGTCTGTCTCTCTATCTTGTATCAGGAGATACTTCAGAGATTTGGTCCAAACTGGAGCACAGAAACAAAGAGAAACATGACATCACATCCAGTGTTGGGCAGTAACGCGTTACTTAGTAACGCGTTACTGTAATTAGTTACTTTTTTAGTAACTAAGTAATATAAGGCGTTACAATTTCCAAAACAGTAATTAATTACAGTTACTAATCCAAGTAACGCATGCGTTACTGTGTTACATCATTGCCTGCCAGAATGCAGTGTTTTCTATGTAAAAGAAAACATTTTATCCTCACGGACTCAGGTGCACACATATAGTCGATGGGCCCTATTCTCCCACAAGCCTTCGGCGCTAAAACGGGCCTTAAACGCAAAAAAACGTGCCTTGCGCCTGTTTTGGGACGATATCAATATGGCTTTAGGCTGCCAAATGCGCTTTAGGCCGAATGGGCGTGGCGCAGTCCCAGAATGGGCCAAAGTGGGCGTGTTGGCGCTAAATACCGGCGTACTGCTATCTTCCGACCTGGCGTTAATTTAGCGCCTTGCGCCTTTGAAAAGCAGGCCTATTCAGTGGGCCAGTTGTGCGGAGCGCTCCCCTCTGGCTCTCTCCCTCCCCTCTGGCTCTCTCCCTCCCCTCTGGCTCTCTCCTCTTTCAACCTTCTCTGTGTCACCTCTCTCCCTCTCTCCTCAGTCTGACAGGCACAATACCGACTGTCTCTGACTCCCTCGCTCAGAGTCCCATAGAAAAAATAAGCTGTAACTTCACTGCAATGTGAATGTCCCAAGATGCATTGTGTTTCTCCATTTCGCTACTAAATAGCAACCAAATGAGCCGAAAACCTATATTAAGGGAGGATCTAAATAATGTGTAATGGTAAGACAACCTCCAATTGTAGAACATTTCAATATTGGACCAAATAAAACATCGAAATGAAAACACCACCCTATTTGAAACATATATGTCCTACTGGGGCTATAAATATCCCTTGTCGATTTAACGTGATTTAGATAAGTAACAGCGGAACGCGCTTCGGAAGCTTCTACTGTCATCTGCTATACTGTGATGTCCGCTCCAATAACTTGGCCCTACTCCACATTTAGTTTTACAATAAAAACACATTTATGCAATGACTTTACATAATGTAGGCTATATTTATGTGCATCATCCTTCCTGCAGCAGGCGAGAGAAAATTATATCTTTCTGGACAAACTTTCACCAATCTAATAGGCTATATTTTTCTAGCTGATGCGTTTAGAACATTATTTTCACTTTGATCTTGCTATAGTGTAGCGTTTTTACATGCTTGCAGTATTTCAACTGCAGTTATATTGGTTTGAGAAGCATCATAATATGGAATAATAGCCGATATATGGAGACAGACGGGATGAAGGGAGGTGGGGGGGGGGGGGGGGATCAGAGGCTTGGGTTTCGTCTGGTTTTGCTGGACCACTGGAATGGAGCTTAAAAGGCAAGCATGCGATTCGTTTATTGCACTTATCCAATGAACTGACGGTGCATAATTTTACGCTTAAAAGGCGTGGTTGTAATGGTTGAGGCTGCGTCTAGCGCCAAGACCAAGATATCAAGTGCGCTGGTCCACGCCCACTGATTTGAGCTGCGCCAGGCGCTCGGCCTAGAAACAGCGCCGATGCAACGAGGACCATAGTGTGTGTGCGCGATACAGCGTCAGAGCGTGCACGCTGGCTTTCAAAACAAACCGAGTCAGAAGAAGGAGACGAGCAAGAGAAACCTGGCTACCTCGAGAGAGAATATGCGGGGATGGAGGCTAAATTGATGGCGACGCTGGGTGAGGTAGACTTGGGTGTGTTCACTGGATTAACAGATACACTTTGGGTAAGTCAGTGTTGTACACAGTTACATCCTAACCTTCTCGTCAAAGCCTTTCTCACCGTAGTCAGACGGGCCGGCCCAGGGAATGTTGACAGATCATCACTTTTCTTTCAGCAACGAAGCTTGAAACGTTTGCATTGAGGCTGTTGTATTACCACTCCGAGTTTCCGACAGTAACAGCATCTTTCACTCACGTTATCTGTGTGACTGTCTGACTTTCATTTCGTGTGAAGCTAGCCAGTCTTAATACACCACTTCCTGTTCTTTCTAACCGAATTTCAAAGTAAAATGCCTTTGGCTTTTCGTTTAACATAGCCTATATAATACCAAAGCGAAAATAATTAATAGAGTGACATGCTAGACGGTATTTGGGGTAAAAATAAAAATAAAAGTAACTAGTAAAGTAACTAGTAACGTACCTAGTTACTTTTTGAAAAAGTAATCAGTAAAGTAACTTTTATTACTTTTTTAATGAGTAATCAGTAATCAGTAACTAATTACTTTTCCAGAGTAACTTGCCCAACACTGATCACATCATGTCATCATATCCACACAAACTCTAACATGACATTTGATACAGCACGTTGTTAGTTATTGGTGGATGTGATGTCATCTTTCTCTTTTTTCTATTTGACTGTCACGAACCCTGTTTGCAGCCTGCTGACCCCTCCTCACCTTCACACCTTTCCTGTATAATTCTTCTTTAGGGGCTTTGATGTTAAATGGGCTGAGATACATTGTTTGGATGTAGACTTTTATTGCTGTTTAGATGTAGTTTGTGGTCACTGAGGAAAGTCATAAATATGTGTTTATAGATTTCATTTATACTTTCTTTTCTCTCTTTTTTTATATTGTAATAAAACCCTGTCTTAATGCAGTTACACAACTGGTCCTTTCAGACTTCAGCCAAACAATATTTGGGGTCCACCCGCGATGCCGACCACCCACAGTGCCGACAGCCCGCAATGCCGACGTTAGGTTTAGGCGTGGGGGGTGGGAGAGGTTAGGTTTAGGGTTATGGTCTGGCGGAGGTTAGGTTTAGGCATGGGGGGTGGGCGAGGTTAGGTTTAGGGTTAGGGTCTGGGGGAGGTTAGGTTTAGGCATGGGGTGGGAGAGGTTAGGTTTAGGCATGGGGGCTGGGAGAGGTTAGCTCCAGCCGGTCCACCGACAAGCTGCACGCCACCTCGCTCAGCTGGTTCTGCTTGTGGGCTATCGGCATTGTGGGCTGTCGGCACATAGATGGGGCACCAGTTCGGGTCCATCATGATATATATAGTTTTTTTTCCAATATTTTATTTTACGTTTTCAGAACATAAAAAAAAACAAGGGGGGAAAAGAAAAGAAGAAAAGTAAAATACATATATACATACATTCAACATTACAATGCTACAAAGTGGTGCTACCAGTCATATAAAATGCTTGTGTGCTTACAAAAAAAAAATACTGTGCAAGGGAACCAAAAGAAAGTCAATTATCATTTTTAGCCTTATCAAAATAGATCAGGAACGGGTCCCAGATAACAAAAAATGTCCTCAATGAATTGGTCCTCTGGAACCTGAGTCTCTCCATACGTATAATTGTGACCATGTCTGTCAGCCACAACTGAAAAGAAGGTGGAGAGGAGGACTTCCATTCCTTCAGAATTAGTTTCTTGGCAACAGTCATCTCCTGTGTCAGAGATTGCTCCGAGCAGCCGAAGATGGCGAGTTCCGCCTCCAGTTGGAGGGTTATTTTGTAGGCTTTTTTAGAGTACCAGTCAAATATTTTAGCCCAGAATCCTGATAGTGAAGGGCAAAACCAAAAAGCATGGGACAGTGTGCCCTCCGACACCTATCACATAGTGGTGAGACAGAAGGATATATCTTGTGTAACCTATGATTGGAGTAATGAAGACGGTGAGCAACTTTAAATTGGTTCAGTTGATGGCTGCTATTAACTGAGCAGAGCTGGACCACAGACAGACTCCTGTCCCATATGATTTCAGACAGATCAACACCAAGTTCCTCCTGCCACGCCTCTCTGATCCTCTCAGTGGGGGCCTTAATGCAATCGTTGAACAAACACACAAACCTAGAAATAAGATGCCTGGAGTTGGGAGGGCTTAACAAAACCTAGAAAAAAACATGTTCATCATGATATCTTAAAATAACTCCTAGCAGTATTCAATAAAGCAATAAGAGACGCCAGGCAAGTCTATTTCTCTGAACTTATAAATAACAAGGGCAAATTCGGCCCAAGACCACGTGCGATGTGTGGCAACCACGGGGGCAGGCATCCCTGGGTTGTGGCTAGATGGGGTACAGCCACGGATGGAGTGATGCAAAATCATGGCAATTGTTATTCCATGTAATTTGTGTTACTTGTTGTATATAGTCCATGGGCCAGACCAGATATCGGTATCACTCAAGGTGGCAAAATCTAGTCACATTTTTTGAAAAGATATTTTGGTATGATAACCTTTGCTAAGTGGTAGCTTTGTCACAGTTATCAGCACATGAAGTTAACCACCCCCTACAATAAATTGGTATCTAGGCGCTGGTGCATATCCTACTTTAGGCTCATTTTCAGGAGCTTTACTCATGTTTTATGAAGGCATGTTTGGTCTAATTTTAAAGGGTAGACTCATAGGTTCATTTTCAGCACAGTTGTGAGTTTGTCTAATAAACATAGAGGTCACATGGGCTCTTGTGTCAACAACATTCGTTTTTGCACCATTTCCGCCTAAACTATAGTCTTTATTTGAGCATTGTGACATGTAGGAACATCACTGACACAAATAACAAAACCTGAAATACTCACAGGACTGTAACAATTGAGGAAATGTATAATCTTCCCATATTATCCCACCATGAAGGCTGATTGTGGGCCTTAAAGTAGAATATGAACCCGGGCCAGAATTTTCACTAATTGGTACCATCCAAGTTGACAAATTCTAGTTTTGTATTTTGAAAAGGTCTGTACCTTTAGATGATATTTCAACTTGATAAACCTTCCCAAGTGGTATCTTAGTCACAGTTAACCCTCAATGACACCAAACGTTGATCCAAAGAAAGAGACAATCGTGTCCCTTTATTTGAACAGAACATGTGATAGAAAAAAATCAAGAATTCTAACTGATAGAGAATAAAATTCTTTACATCCGCTAAATGTGATAATTAACAGCTTATCTAACCAAATGAATTGAAGCCTTGAGTCCAGGACTGTTTAACATAAAAGTATATTTAATACCATATATTCTCTGCAATATGTATATTGACAGAGGGCATGAATCTCAATGTACACATTCTGATATGTCATACAGAGTCAAATATTCAGCAAATGGCCGACAGTGAACATATGCTTTATACCATGAGGAGGAGGAAAAGGCAGAGAGGAGGGGGTGATGACTTGACTTGGAGCCTACAGGGCTGCCTGTCTGTATCAGCAAGTGTTCCTGTCTCATGGCCATTGTCATGCTGAGTTTCTGAAGGCCAGAGCAAAGGGGAGAAATCTCCTGCTTGATAAGCTAGTTATGTGTCTCTGCATAGTGCAAATATGCATTTGTGAGATGTCTCATGACCAATGACTCATAGCATTAATTATGTGTATGCAATTATAGCTTATAGCTTATTGATTAGGAAATATATTGATTAGGAAATGGCATGGAACTTATATTTTTCTCCAACACTAACTTATCATTTATTTAACCAATGATCTTTATCGTCGCCACTATCACAAATATAATATTAAACAGTATTCATATTCTGTTTTATTCATCATCATCATTATCATCATAGTCATCCAGGGTCACGGCCTCCTCATGGGAAGACTTTAGCTCTTCAACATTACAATCTTTTTTGTTGAGACAATAGCATGTCTCTCCACAGGTTGCAAATAGCTGCTTGTCCTGAAGCTTTGCCCAGTTCTGTGGTAGCTTTCACTGGTCCACGATGAATGTTATCAAGGCAGTTTTGCTGTCTGGATTACTTAAAAGCTTTCTCCACTGCATGACATTGTGTCCTGGGGCAATGTTCTTCCATTGAGTGCTACTACTTGCTGAACCACAACTGCATCTCTCGGCATTCTTGAATTATGTTTTCCAGTACACATCAAACACCACATCTATTCAGTTACTGAGTAACTGAAAGAGAGAGAAAGAGTAACTCTTTCTCCTTCATGCAACGCTAGGTTCAACACAGAACCAGCAATCTCTCCAAAAGTCTTGCCATCATCTTTCAGCATGAGTGTCTCCAATATCCTCAACTGCTAATGGCTGGGTTTCCCAAAAGCTTCTTTGCGCTAAGAAGCTAATTTAACCCTTCTTAAGGCCTCCTTAAGAAGCAAACGCGTTTCCCAATTGCTTCTTTACGAAGGCATGCGTTTCCCAAAAGCTTCTTAGCGCTAAGAAGCTTCTTTGACCCTTCTTAAGGCTCCCCTAAGAAGCCAATGAAGCCAACGTGTTTCCCGATTGCTTCTTAGCCTAAAATTATCTTCCAATTATCTTCCGTTAAGAAGGCTGCGTTTCCCAAAAGCTTCTTAGCGCTAAGATGATCTTTCGTTAAGAAGGTTTTGTAAGAAGGGTCTGGGGCATTCTTAACACCTTCTTAATGACAAAACACTGGCAGATCCAGCCGCGTCAGGCAAAAGGAGATACTTGTGTCCACTGTTCCTCTTGTGTTTTTCCATTTTTCCTTTCTTTCATGCACCCTTTAGTGTTTAAAATTGGGGAAAACTTGAAAATCTCCCCTCTATGTATGGTTACTTGTGTTTTAAATGTTTTACCATAGGCTATATTCCTCTAATCAGAATGGATTCCTTTTATAATGTTGTGGATTTATATAGCACCTTTCACAGAACCCAAGGTTGCTTAAATTCTGTAGTGTTTCTCTGTTTTGTTGTATGCTGTGTATATAAAGCAATTTGAACTGCAGTCCATGTCTGAAATAAATAATGTTTAATAAAGTTTAACATGACCATGATTAGGTTATTCTACAACAGTGTTTCTCAACCACTGGGTCGTGGCCCACTGGTGGGCTCAGAGTGCCATCAAGTGGGCCGCAGAGGACTACTCTTCCTGGGGTCCAACACACAATATAAAAAGACAACATAAAGACATTGGAACAGTTACAATTGATCTATCATACAACAGCTTGAACAAACAACTTCAGTTTACAACAAAAATATGCTCCAACTACAAAATACAACACAAACAAAAATAACTAACTAATTAACAAAAAAACTGAAATTAATGTCCTTATTCAAAGTTGCTTTTTTTAACTTCTTCTTGAAATTATATTTGTTACTAATCATAGTAATATTGCCAGGCAAACAATTCCAATATTTAACAGCCCTATACATCACAGTTCTTTTTAGTGCATTGGTTCTAGGTAGAGGTAAAATGAATTTAGTGCTTGAGGCGTGTCTGGTTGAGTAGTTGTGTCTGGTGTCTATGGTTTTTAGCTCTTTCCTTATACAATGTGGTTTACCAGTTTTAACAATGTTGAATAAAAAAATTACAATACTGCATGTCAGCCTCTGTTCTACTCTCAACCAGGACAGTGCAGCATGCATCCACTCCACGCTGCTCCTAACAGAGCAGCGGAGAGCAAAACGCGCCGCCCTGTTCTGGGTGTACTGAAGTTTCATCAGATCTTGTTTTGATGCACTTGACCAAACTGTTGGGCAATAGTCGAGGCGTGATAGGACTAAAGATTGTAATACTATTTTAACCGTTTTGTTATTCAACAGGTGTACACTCCTTCTAATCATTGAGATACCACTACTCATTTTAGACACCACATTATTAATATGAGTTGACCAACTCAACCGCTCATCAATTACTACACCCAACAATTTGGCCTCTCTGACTTGCTCAATAGCATCTCCATTCAACACAAGACATAATTTATTTTCATTTCTCAAGTTATTCCTAGAGGCTAGCGTGATACTCTTTGTTTTTGAAACATTTAACTTCAATTTGTTTTCACCAACCCATTTGGAAACCAGCATTAACTCATCCTGTAAAGATCTCCTAACCGACTCCACACTCTCCGAAGATACATACATTGTCGTGTCGTCAGCATAAATTTCCATACTTGCCTTGTTTAATACATAAGGTAGATCATTAACAAAAATAGAATAGAGTAAAGGCCCCAAGCAACTCCCTTGTGGTACACCACATTGGAGGGTCTTCATTTCCGAAAGTGTTCCATTGAACAATACACATTGTTTTCTATTATGCAAATAACTATTCATTAACTTACTCGAAAACTCAGTGAAGTTGTAAGCTGATAGCTTCCTGAGGAGTAGCTCATGATCAATGATGTCAAATGCCGCGCTAAAATCCAGAAGCACAGCACCCACGATTGACTTTCTATCTACTTGTTTCAACCATTCATCTGTAAGTGCTGTGAGTGCTGTACTTGTGGAATAGCCAACCTTGTATGCATGCTGGTGTTCTGAGTCAATGCTGTTTTCTCTGAAATATCTTTGAATCTGGCCATACATAATTTTCTCGAAAAGTTTGCTTACAACAGGCAATATACTTACAGGTCTGCTGTTCGGTCCAGCAAAGGACTCCCTAGTGTTTTTTGGCAGTGGAGTGATCTTCCATAAGTTTGGGTAAACACTGTTCTTAAAACACAAATTAAAAATGTGACAGATAGGTACTGCTACAAACTCTGCCACCATCTGTAGCAATCTTCCATCTAGATTATCAAAACCACATGGCTTATCACATTTTATTTCGCATAATAATCTTTCCACCTCCTTTACACACACCATTTTGAACTCAAAACTACAAACCTTGTCCTTCATAATTTTGTTCTTTATAATTGATTCTGAAAGTTTTCCATTCACCGGATTCATCTGACCTCTGATTTTATTTACTTTATCAATAAAAAAATTGTTAAAGTAATTTGCAACTTCAACTGGCTTTGTAATAAACTCCCCATCCACCTCAATAAATGAAGTTGTTTTGCCCATTTTGTCCCTTCCCATAGCTTCATTTAATGTTCTCCAGAGTTTTTTACTGTCACTTTTACATTCTTCAAATCTTACTTGGTAGTACTGTTTCTTCCTCTGTTTATTCATCTTAGTTATTTTGTTTCTAAGAGTTCGGTATTCCTTCCAGATTGCAGGACATTTTGATGTCACCGCAGACTCCTTAAGGGCGTCTCTTTCTTTCATATGTTTTTTTAATTCATCATCAAGCCAGGGGGCTTTAGTTTTTCTTACAGTAATTTTTTTAATTGGGGCATGTTTATCACATATTTTGGTAAATATACTCATAAAATTTGCTAATGCCGCCTCTGTGTCTCTATTTTCCAGAACCAACACCCAATTCACCTCTTTCACATCATTAATAAACGTATCACTACAAAAGGTCTTATACATTCTTTTATGAATTATCTTTGGTCCGCTTTTGGGAACTTTTGCTTTAAACGTTGTAGCAATTAAATTATGGTCACTAAAACCGACAGAAATCAACACCACCTTAGAACATTTTTCATGTGCATTCGTGAAAAAGTGATCAATGCAAGTTGAGGAAATCAAGCCTTCACTATTGATGTTAATTCTGGTTGGGATATTCACAATCTGAGACAAGTTGCAAACAGAGGCTATATCACACAGTTTTTTCTTTAAGGAGCACTTATCACAAAACCAGTCTATATTCATGTCTGCTGCAAATATTATATCGTAATCAGAATCAGTAACTTTTTGAAGCATAGTGCATATTTTATCTAAATAATCTATGTTGGAACTTGGTGGTCTGTAACAACAACATATTAGAATAGGCTTTAAATGTGGTAAGTGTACCTGAAGCCACAGAGCCTCAACACCTCCCATGTCCAAATCCTTCCTTACCTTAGCTGGTATATGTTCCTGAATATAACATGCCGTCCCTCCCCCCTTACCATCTATCCATTCTGAATACATTGTAACCTTGAATATTTACCTCTGAATCTTCTATTGTATCATTCAGGTGTGTTTCTGAGATGGCCATTATTTGAATATTGTTTTCCTGCACAATGGTACACAGCTCAGCAACCTTATTCCTTAGACTACATATAGCAACTCTTAAACCTTTTTTTGGTAATTTAATAGACATATTTTAAACTAAAAATACCTAAAAAATAAAAACAACCGTATAACTTTAAAACTTGATCAAGAACTAACTTGATCATACCAACCCTCATTCATACTTTCTCAATTCCTCCAGTTTCCTGACTACTGTTTGACAGAGTTGAACACTGGGTCGGGCTCTCTGGTACAGTCCTTAAATGGTTCAAGTCTTACCTAACTGGTCGAAAAATGTTATGTGGCCATGGATGACCACTCTTCCGATAAGATAGACCTGGCATGTGGCATGGTTCGATCTTAGGTACAATTCTTTTTAATCTGTATATTATGTTACCACTTGGCAATATTATTAGAAATCACAACATCAAATAATTATGCAAATGATACTCAGCTATATATCTATTTTATAGGCTCAAACGACTACAGCGCTGTCGGCAACTCAACTGCATGTATCGCAGATATTGGTCTGTGGATGTCGGAAAACTTTCTACAGCTAAATAAAGAAAAAAATTATATTTTGGTCATGGGTACAAAAGCCGAAAGGGAAAAATTGTCTGAACACCTACAATTACTTGGATTGAACACCAAGGAACAGGTCAAAAACCTTGGTGTCATCATGGACTCTGAGCTAAACTTTGAAGGTCACATTAGGAATGTGACTAAAGTAAAATGACGCCTGTATGGTAATCTAATTTTCGTTGTCTGATATGGCTCTTAGCAGCCAGACGAGCCAGACCTCCGGGCTGCTCTGGGCAACTTATGGTCATACTGGGGAAATTATCCGATGAACTGATCTTTGCAGCTCTGTGTTGATTAGCTAATGTTTCCGTGACATTTTGATTAACGTTATGATTTAATTCCTTTTGGAATGTTGGTTTCACTGATTAAATCTAACCTTGAAGCTTTAGGCTACGTTGTTTACTGGGTAGGGCCTATTTAATATAGCTCAGTGGTAGGGCAGGTGAGTCAAGCGCTGCCTCTGAGTTTGGGGATAACTAATGTTAGCCAGGCTGCCTGGTCTCTTCTCTGTATATCCTTACCACAGCTAAGAGGAGAGGAGCTTGTGAAGAACATCCCCACACTCAAAACACTTCCCTGAGATATCCATATAAACCCTTATGCTATAATACCCAAAATAAAACCTCCAGTGTCTGTTTGTGACAGATGAAGCTAACCCGTTAGCTATTAGCTAATGGCTGCTGGTTGTGTAAACTTGTGTAGGCCCCATCTTATACCCAGGATTTGTAACGTTATGCAACATTTACTGGCGCAGGCAGTTGGACAATCTGGTAAGTTCTGAAAATATGTGTATTGCATTATTCCAGCTATATATAGCGGGTAGGGGGTACGGTGGTGTAGTGGTAAGCGCTGTCGCCTCACAGCTCGAAGGTCCTGGGTTCGATTCCCACCTGGGACGCTGTGAGCGATGGAGTTGTGACCCCCCCATATCTTCAGTGCCTACTGCCCAGGTGGGCTATCTCGTCGAAAGGGCCTTTCTGTGTGGAGTTTGCATGTTCTCCCCGTACCCCCCAGGGGGTTCCTCCGTACATAACCCCCCACTAAAAACATGCAGAAGATCGTCATCCGACCAGTGACGACAACATCTGAAGTTGGTCCAATGATGGTCCAATGAAGGTCCCCGGGCGCTGGAAAGAAATAGCGACCACTGCTCCTGGCCTGCCCCCTGGAGGAAAGGACAAGCCTGGATGGGTCAAATGCAGAGGACATATTTCACCGGCCACCGTCAGCATGAGTGTGTGTAGTGGCCGCATGCATGTGTTGTAGTGTGTTCGTGTGACAATAAAGACGGGCTGCCGTCTGAAATCGTGTTTATCGTTATTGGTTGTTAGGTTGTTAGTAATGTTATGCCGACAAAGAATGCAAGGTAACAGCCGGCTAACACAAGCGGCTAACGCTAGCTAGCTATGTAAACTAGGTCTATAACGCGAACAGCCTGTCGAGCCAATGACGGCTGGAGACTGGCTGCCACAGCTGTCAATCATCCATTTTATATCATCAAATAACTACTTAAAAACAAATTGATCAGAAAAATGACCACTTGCACAGGCATTAGCATGGTAAGAACTATCTAAAATGATACAAACCACCTTTGGAAAAAAAGTTATCTGATGTGTACTTTGATTGTTTAGTTTGGTTCATTTTCCCATCCACTAACATGGGGGAGGTGGGCCTTGTGACCTATACTGACCTATACCTATACTGCCAGAGCGGCGATCTAAGATGCGGCGGCTTCACGAAATGGGACCTGGGTATGGGGGTAAAATGGTGTCAGATCAGCTGTAAATGGACAGATTATGATTCACAAATAGATAGTACAATCTGTAAACACATAACACGATCCACAAATGTGAAACCCAACTCACAAATATATTTAAAATCCACAAACACACACACCATGATCCACAAATGTGAAACACAACTCACAAATATATTTAAAATTCACAAACACACACATCATGATCCACAAATAGAATTCAGTGACTTGTATTTCAAAACCAGAATTTCTGTTTGTAGATTGTTTCGCATTTGTTTTCAGAGTTTTGACACTATTGTACCGCTGTTTTATGGTGTAATTTTCTACAAATGCACTCTTCACAATTTGCAAACAAACACAGTCTAACTTGTATTTTCAAACCACTGTTTCCAGACACACATACAAATCATGTATCAATGGACAGTGTTCAAGTCTCAAATCTGTTTGCACATCAGTGTGTGTGTGTGGATTGCTATGCTAGGTCTTCACTCTTCAAGTGTTGAATTAGTGTTTGCACATCACAGCCTGTGTGTGGAGTGCATTGCATTTGTCGACAAATCATTTTGACATTCTTGTTGCGCAGATAAAATCCACAAATGTAATGAGCCAATGAGGATGATCGCTTGCAGTGGGATGTCCCGCCTCCTCGATAACCCCTCCAAAATAAAAGCCCCGGGCTTGTGCCTGTCTGTCTGGCCGGCCGGCCGCTCCCTCATGCAGGAGATGAAGTGGAGAGAAACATGGAGAGAGGCCTGGCTCAATTAGTGGCAGCGGCAGCTGCCTCGGCAGTTTACCGACCTGCCGCGGGAGGTCAGTTGCTGCCACTGACCTGTAGGGGCGCTGTTTCCCGACCTGCTGCGGCAGGTTTGTAGTTACAACATCAGATGCTTATAACTCCTAGGAAAATGGCTTAAACTGCATGAAACTTTGTGCGTGAAGACATATCCCGACATATATACTTCGGTTTAAAATTGGTGCAATTTGGAGCCAAAAAAAAAGCCATGTGGGGAAACGGAAATACTGTAACGTTAGCTGTGAACAGCAGCCAATCTGCTCCCACAATTGAGCCCCTCTGTCTGCGCTGCGATAGCCCCTCCACATGATTAGTTGCCAGAAAAGGACCACCCGACACTAGCGTCTTTCTGAAAAGCCAAATCATTCTCAGCTGGAAGCGCTGGGAGCCCCTGTTGGCTACAAAAACGGCGGAACGCTGTGAAAATAGAGCTGGGTGTAGCGCACTTTGAAACGTGCAGAGCAAACGTGCAGCAGAGAGCCACCAGAGACACTCCCACGGAGGAGTTTGCAGTTGAGGGGGGTGGGGCACGCAGGGCACCATACAACACGTACCGACCCAGACAGCAGGCTCGATGGACAGATTGGCAAACAAGCTAGAATACCTGATGCCCACCAACTGTAAATCAAGACCAGCAAGTAGGTGTAGGGTCTGCGCACGCAGGGGCCAGCGCTGCTGGTTGCAGCTAAAAAATATTATTTTGCTATCAAAATTCCTTTGTTTTCGCTGTTTTATTGAAGGAAATTATTTTTGAGGTGTCACTACATCAGAAAATATTAGCTTCAGAGTCAATGATGTGCTTGAAATGCTTCATTTCACAAAAGGCTCATTATCTCAGCTTCTAGTTTGAAACATCTGTTTTTGGTGAAATCAACCTATCTTCTCCGGCTGATAACTAAAGAACGGAAAATGATATCAATAAACTTTTTTTGCTGATGATACAAGAGAGTCTCATCGTTCTTTGGGCGTGTTCGGTGTGGCTGGCACTCAATGAGTTAAGGTAACCGCTGTGCTGCTGTACTTGCACTAAGTCAAATTCCTCGTTAGTAATCTGATTACTTACTGTGGCTATTAAAGTGAATCTTGAATCATGAAATCTGTGTGCTCCAGTATACTTGGACTAAATCTCTGAAGTCTCTTGTGGAATCAGTTTATTTGCAGTTGATTATTTCTTCCAAACAAATTAGATAGGAATGGTAACTTGGATGTCGGTCTGTCGTAATTTAAAACATGTTTTAGTGTGTGTGTGTGTGTGTGTGTGTGTGTTTTAGGAGTGGTTCAACTACAGCCTGCTTACGTAAAACAGGAGTGGGGGGGCATCAGAGGCCAATGACCTGTTAATATAGGAGAACTAGGTTACACCCTGCCTTTTCGAAACCCCCCCACTCCGAAGATCGTCCTCCATTCTTCGTAATGCAGGGGGTTTCCCATTTTTTTAAAGGCACCGCTATTCCGAATGGGGACATCCCCTCCATTTCGAAACCCCCCCACTCCAAAATTGATTTTCAAGTCCTTCTCCGAGTTTCCTGCATCAAACACTGCAACTCATTGTTTTTTATTGAAAATATGCATAGGCGGCGCTAGACCATCGGGAATGGGGAAGCTAAATTTCCTCAGATTTTCATAAAACAAAATCAGTTCAACCCGACTGGCATTCACAAATAAGAACGTCCTCATCTTGCTAATATGACTCAATGAACCTTATTCAACTGTGAGCATTTGACTCAAAGTTACAATTAATTTTTTTCAAACACTTGTCACGGTATGAATGTGGGCGTGTGTAACAGCTCACCTTTAGATGTGTTGAAAACATCATTTATGATTAGATCCTGTCGGCGTAAAAATAATCAGTTGAATATGCTGCTGTGGAACAGATCCTTGCGCTCTCGGATTACGCATTTGACAAATTTAACAAACTGTATGGCAAGACAACATAAATGAACAATGTTTAGTGATTGTAGAGAGATATCTCTGTGCACCTGCAGAAAACTGCGAGCCAGGAATGTGCAAGACCACACCTGGTAGGCTATTTAGACCAGCAGAGTGGAAAGTCTGTGTGCCAATTTTTTTTTTTTTAAACACTGCTCCGGGCCCGATACGCGCTTAACTAGAGTGTGCATTGTCAAGGTGTAGCCTATTTCTTTGCGGAGTTTAGCCTTTTATTAATCATCACTCAAAATACTGCTTTAATCATTTAAGATGATTCACTATACTAAACGTTTGTACGGCCCTGTTTGTTGCTGTTTGGAGGGAAAAACTCAAGTTGCACACAATATACATCGCTTCATTGGTCAGCACAGAAATAATTGTCAACAGGTTACATTTATTAAACATTTAATGCTGGAAATTTATATTCATAGCACTTTTTATCATCTAGTAGCAGTGGAAGGCATGAGGTCATGACCTTACAGGACAAACATGCCTCAGTCCATGACCTTGCAGTCACCATCAGAGCGGATAACTGTACTTGTCAGCATCAAGGCTGCACCCAGAATGGTGTTCCTCTTTCTATCTGGAGGTGTGGAACAACAACTTTGGTCGGCAGAAAATATCTCAAAATGCTTATGTCAACATGCACTTTCAGTTGACTGAGGCCTTTTGGGGTGAAGAGGGCAAAGAGTTTTTGGGCCTGTCAGGCAGGCAAATTTCATCTTGAAGCAAGACAGCAATAGAATGAATATGAATAACAACAACAATAATAATAATAATAATAATAATAATAATAATAATAATAATAATAATAATAATAATAAAGAATAATAAAAAGAAAACCAATAAATGAAACCAATATGGTGAGCAGACAGCGGTTTTTGACAAGTTAACTAGAGCTCAGCCAAACTTTATTTCACATTAGTTACCACAGTGAATCAGATAGGAAATGGCTATCTGCATCTGGTCCCCGGGCTGCAAGTTGAGTATCACTGTCTTAGATTGTAAGAAACGGTAGGCTGAAAACTACTTCCCTAAATGTGTTCGCCACAGTCAGGCTTTTCTTAACCCTGCCTGTTAACTGTGGGTGTGAGAGAAATAATCTAAAGATCTCTCGCCTGTCACTAACTGTAGACTAAGGTGAGAGATGGTTTTGGTATAGGTCATCAAATGGTCATTAAATCCATCAGTGGGGGACAAAGCAAGCGGGACAGCTGTGCCCAGTCCCTGAGCAGCGGCTTGCGCGATTCTGAACACAGAGTGCAAACATGTCTGTGATCCACAGCTGATTTTAGGATGTATCCAACGTTCACATTCCTGTATCTATCTGAATGCAGCAGGCTCGTGTTTATTGCTATAGCGAAATTATATGAAGACAGTGACATGTAATAATAAAAAAAAAAAAGAGTTGAAACGTTTATTTCAAGCTGCAGGAATGCAGGAAACTCGGAGAAATATGGATTTGAAAATCAATTTCGGAATGGGGGGGTTAAATCAATTTCAATTTCGGAGTGGGGGGGTTTCGGAATGGGGGGGTTTCTGAGTGGGGGTGTGTCGGAACGGTGGTGTTTCGGAATGGAAGGCGGTCCCCGGAGAACTACACTGAGGACCTCCTTTAAGAATCTGATGGGAACACCAAGCAACCAGCAACCAGCAATGAAGTTGTGGACCTAGAGGAATATACATCATCTGTCATCGGCTACATCAGCAAGTGTGTGGATGATGTCACCAGCACTAGATCCATCACCATCCACCCTAACCAGAAACCCTGGCTGAACGCAGAAGTCCGCGCTCTGCTAAAAGCCCGTGACACAGCGTTCAGGTCTGGGGACACAATCGCACTCAGGGCAGCGAGAATGTGTCTCAACGCAGGCATAAAAAGGGCAAAAGCAACCTACGCTCTAAAAATCCAGGGTCACTTTTCCACCAATGACCCCCGGAGCATGTGGAAGGGCATCAAGTCCATAACAGATTACACCAAAAGAGATGTAGATTGCCCCAGGGACCCGTCTCTCCCTGATGCCCTCAACACATTCTACGCTCGCTTTGAGGACCCAAACATCCCTCCTGGCTCCAGGCTCACCTCCCCACCAGATGAGCTGCCCCTCAGTGTCTCTGCTGAGAGTGTGAGGAAGTGCTTGCAGAGAATCAACCCCCGCAAGGCTGCAGGACCAGACAACATCCCTGGCCGGGTCCTTAAGGACTGCGCACACCAGCTCTCAGAGGTGATGACGGACATTTTTAACATCTCCCTCTCAACAGCAACTGTCCCAACATGCCTTAAAACTGCCACCATCATCCCTGTCCCGAAATCCCCCACAGTGACATGTATGAATGACTACCGCCCAATAGCACTCACCCCAATCATCACAAAGTGCTTTGAACGGCTGGTCATGTCACACATAAAGGAAACCATCAGCACTACCATAGACCCCCACCAGTATGCATATAAGGAGAACCGCTCCACCGCAGACGCCATCTCCTACGTGGCTCACCTGGCCCTCACTCACCTGGAGAGCAAGAACTCCTACGTCAGACTGCTGTTCCTGGACTTTAGCTCTGCGTTCAACACCATCATTCCACAAACCCTGATTGACAAGCTGTCACAACTCGGACTGAGCCCATCTCTGTGCAACTGGATACTGGACTTCCTGACAAACAGGCCCCAATCTGTCAGGATCCATGACATTCTGTCCTCCCGCATCATCCTCAACATCGGCTCCCCCCAGGGATGTGTACTCAGCTCGCTATTGTACATACTGCTCACATACGACTGCTCAGCCTGGAACCTGAGCAATCACATCGTGAAGTTCGCTGACGACACGGCAGTGGTAGGGCTCATCACAAACAACGATGAGTCTGCGTACAGACAGGAAGTGGAGAAATTAATGGCATGGTGCGACAAAAACAACCTCTCCATCAATGTGAAGAAGACAAAGGAGATGATAATAGACTTCAGGAAATCCAGCTCCACCCCCCCTCCCCTCATCATCGGGGGAGCAGCTGTCGAAGTTGTCCCATGTTTTAAATATCTGGGAGTGCACATCTCCGACACTCTCACATGGAGCCTGAACACAACCAGTACAGTGAAGAAGGCCAACCAACGCCTCTACTTCCTGAGGAGGCTGAAGCGTGCTGGCCTCGGCACCTCAGTCCTCACCTCCTTCTACAGGTGTGTGGTGGAGAGCGTCCTCACCTCCTGCATCACTGTGTGGTATGGCAGCTGCTCTGCCGCAGACAAACACGCACTGCAGCGTGTGGTCAAAACCGCACAGAAGATCATTGGCTGCAGCCTGCCAACCATCAGTGACATTTTCCAGGACAGATGCAGGAGTAAAGCTGCGAAAATCATCAAGGACTGCACCCACCCTGCCAATGGACTGTTTGCCCCTCTCCCCTCTGGTAGGAGGCTACGCAGTATCAAAGCCAGAACCACCAGGCTCAAGAACAGCTTCTTCCCGGTGGCTGTGAGAATTATGAACAATGCATAATCACTCCAACGATATATTCTTTAGTTTTCTCGTATCTAATTATATACATATATATTAATATCTTTTATAGTACATAGCATGTATTATATCTATATATGTATATCAAAATGCTGCTTTAGTTGCTTTAGTTTTCTCGTATCTAATTATATACATATATATTAATATCTTTTATAGTACATAGCATGTATTATATCTATATATGTATATATCAAAATGCTGCTTTAGTTGCTTTAGTTTTCTCGTATCTAATTATATACATATATATTAATATCTTTTATAGTACATAGCATGTATTATATCTATATATGTATATATCAAAATGCTGCTCGTGCAATATACTGCTGCTATTTCTCATAACGTTTACCTTATTATTACTTTTCCTACGTATCTAATTATATACATATATATTATTTCTTATATATATAGTACATAGTATGTATTATATCTATATATGTATATATTTAAAATCTGCTGCTCCTGTAGTGAATGCTGCCACACTCCTCGCACTTTAATGCCGCCAGCTGTGAGCGAAACAAAATGGACTTTGAGTGGCTCCGTGTTGAGCGAAACATGCACTTTAAACTGTTTTCTCTGCTCTTACACCAGGTATTATGTTGTTTTTATGATGTTTCTAATTTATGTTTTTATATTGTTTTTCTTTCTTAGTATTCAGTTGTTTTTATGGTATCTTATGATTTATGATATCCTAGTTAATCTAGTTGATTTATCCACCAGGACCTTGAGTTCATATTTCGTTCCCTCTCATGTTTCATGTTTTGGAATGACAATAAAGATCCTTGAACCTTGAACCTTGAACTTGAACCAAGCATGCCAGTGGTCTTCATGCATGTCAGAGATGATCTCTGTCAATGGCTCATTTAAATAAAACTAAATAAATAAAAAATATAAATATAATTGTGTAAAATATAAATATAAGTGTGCTCCCAGCTGAAGTCCTTTCAGCTGCCAGCCACAGCTGAAAGGCTCAACGTTAAGGGACATTGCTTTTAAGCCCGTGACACACCAAGCCGATTTCAGTCAGGACCACTTTAGTCAAAAACACAAGACCACTTAGATCAATTTAAAGCTTTTATTAGCATGAATTATATTTGGTGGTAGGGCTCTGTTCTGGAGGAGAGCGGCAGCAGCAAATTCTGGGAGCTCTTTGCCCATCCATGAGCAACATGGAATAGCCTTAAGGCAAGGAAAGCGGTACAGAACAGAGCAAGCAACAATGACAACAGAAATTACATTGTTTAAGTCAGACACAGCATTAAAGGAGGAGCTGGGGAGGAGGTGGGTTGCAAACAGCTTGCAGATGAAGCAGCCATTTTAGGCAGCAGACTGAAGCAGAATTAAAGAGGGTGCCCTGTTTGAGTTGAGCCAATTGAATGCATCAGCTAAGCAGTCAGCTGATGTGGGCTGGGTTTGAGATCAGCTCCTAATCAGCTGTGGGCTGGGTTTAAACCGGACTTGACATTCGTGGCCTGCCTGAACTACCATGGTGCTCGATTTGTCGGGGTCGGACATATCTGGGCGAGTCAAAGCCGCCATCAAAGCTCTAGTCTGCTTTGCCGGCGGCTTGTCAGCGTCGGGTCGTTGGTGAGGGAAATCACTCTGATTGGCTGGTCAGGGGTAGTGAAGCAGGAGAGAGGGCACACCCAAAATGATCTGCTAATTTTGCAAATTATTTCACCTGATAATTCCAACACACAGATATTTTCACGAGGTGCCTTTGGAAGTCCCTCAAGCCTCTCACTGCATGATATCACCCATTTATACAACAGTTAGTTCTGGCCAAGCAATTTGATTGGACAAGAGGGATGCTAGCCGTGCTGATATTTCACAATAATATCACCGGCGCTTCACTCTGTGTATATCACTCCGCTTCGCAGCTGTTCCAAACGTTTCCTTGATTAGGCTGCGTTCAAACAGCGCTCGCATCCAGGGACAACAATATGGATTTAACCTTAATTATGAATGGTAAGCGTCTGTGCTAACAGTCTGTGCTAACCTCAAAGTAGCTAATGTTAGCTTAGCTAGCTTGCAATTGGGAAACTGTAGGCAGGAAGTTTACCTGTTGTTGCTTGCTTGGCAACACTTGGTAGTGCAATCCTGTGGGAACTGTTTTTGTTGGCAGAGGCGAATAACAGACATAAATCATCTGTTGTTGCAAATTACTTAAAACAGCGCTATTATTATTTGATGAATAGCTTTGTTTATGCTATACAGCTGTTGTATCAAAGCAATATCACACTTGAGGTCGTGCTGTTGTTGTCTAATATCACGGCTGTGGTTATCTTCGACACTCAGCCTGCGGCCTCGTGCCTACGACCGAATCACAGCCGTGATGATATTAGCCAACAACAGCACTCCATCTCGTGTGATATTGCTCCTCCGCCTCCACCTCCGCCTCCGCCTCCACCTCCACCTCTTCCTTTCCTTCCTTTTCTGCCTAATGACCAACAGTTTGTGGGTCAACCCAGGGAACATTACGGTTTTGTCCAGAGGCTGCTCGCCTGACCTAGAACACCATGGTGATCTTAACACATTGAGTGCCACAGCGCTTCAGTAAAATTGTCTGGAGCCTGTGCCAGATTCACTTCCATTCAGTTGAAAACAGCTATATATTTTTTTCTATTAGGGCTATATGGACAGGGCTGGACTCTAATGAAACATTGGACACTCCTGCTTCTTTCAAAGAAGACATTTTGTTTCTAGACAGTTCCATTATGAAATGACAGCCTCTGAAAGAAGAGCACTTTCAAGGGTTTCCTGCTGTCTTTTTTTACTTTTCAAGATAAAGTCACTTTTATGAATACTTTTTGCACTCTAATTTCAAGCACATTCACTGACTCTAGCTAATATTTTCTGATGTAGTGACATGGTGTAGTTCTGTGCAGCCTGCGTGCCCCACCCCCCTCTCCCCCCCTCTCCCCCCCTGAGCTGCAAACTCCTCCCCACACGCACACAGTCTATTTTCGCAGCCTCCGTTTTTGCCCCGGGCGGATCCCAGCGCGACAAGGAAATGCCAAACGGGACTGAAGGAAAAGGTTTGGCTGTTCGGCGTCGGGTGCTGCCTTTCTGGCAGGGAATCGTGTGGAGAAACTATATGCAGACAGATAGACAGAGGCAGAGGAGCTCCGTTGTGGGCGCGGATCGCAGCCAACTGTCAGCTGCAGACAGAGCAATCTATATGGCTCTGGCTGCAGCATGCATCGGTGTCTCTTTGATCACGGCTTTCTCCTGCACAAAGTAAAGGATCTAGCGCCAAGGTTTTAGGGTGGCGCAGCTCCCGTGTAGATTTTTAAGGTGGCGCCGTGTGATCCCTTGAAGGGATTCATGCTCACTGGCTGGGTACGACCTTAAACAGCAGAATTATGGAATAATATGAATTATGATTTTAGGACGTCCACAGATGTCCTTGGCACTTCTCGTTACTTTTTTTTAGGACGTCCACAGACGTCCTTGGCACTCAATGTGTTAACCCCGACCACACCTCTCCCCCGGGACACTACAGCCGATATTACCACAGTGGAGTCGGTGCTGGCCGGTAGCATCACTGCCTGATATGGCAATTGCAGTGGGAAGGATAGAAAGAGACTGACTCTGGTCATAAAGGCCGGAGAGCGTACCACCCGCTCCACCCCCCGCCTGGAGGACATTTACATTCGACACTGTAGAGCCAAAGTGGCTAAAATCATGAAGCTCCACGCAGGCCACCGCTTGTTCGAGCGGTTGCTGTCCGGGAGGAGATTGAAGCACTTTGCAGCTAGGACGGAGAGGATGAAGAATAGCTTCTTCCCTGGAGGCCATTAGGGCCCTCGGCAATATTAATAAAAGTTAGGGCTCCTGCCATATTATATTATTTATTGACGGTATACCTTTTATTTATTTTTATATTTTTATCTATTTTACCACGGTCAAATGTTGCTCCATATACGGACTCGCCATAGCCTGTACAGTGAACTTTTTATAACTTTTTTTTTACTTTTAACCTGACTTTTAATTTTAAATCCTAGATCTTCATCTTGTGTTAGGGTTAGGTGCTGTGATACTGTGTTGTCTGTCTGTCCCTGTGTTGTCTTGTTTAGAATGCACAGTCTTGGAGTGGCTGCGGCCCTAATTTCACTGCACTTTACCTGCAATGTGTATGTGACTAATACAACTTTGAACCTTGAACCTTTCATTCAAAAGACCAGGGCTGACATACACCAGTGCCATTTGCAACTTCTCAGACATATTCTTGATTGGATGTAGCTATATTCTGATAGCGGTTTAAGTGAGCGAAATGGTAGGCAAACGCTACTTTCTATTTAATATTTCATAAATCAGGTCTTACTGCCATTGTTTTCCCATAATTCTGCTGTCAGAGCTAGTTTTACTTCGTTTCGAACTCAAGCTCTCACTAGTGCCTACAACGCTGCGTACGCAGCCCTATGGAAGTCTGTCATTTTGCTCCAAAATTACTTTTCATTAAAACCGACCCCCCACCCGTAGGTGGCGTGGTGCCCCCCTGGGGCTGACACGGATCCACGTGACTACGTCACGTCCTGTCAGCCCAGGGATAATCACTTACGTTTTCTTCCAGCCACTGAGAAGACGTGTTTTCGAAAGCTCCGCGGTTAACTCTGAGTTAGCTCTCTTACATAGCTTTAGATACTAGGCTCGTTCCTTCTTATTGCCCACCTTAAGAGGTTTGCATGGAAGGGGGTAAAAGCAGGCTTCAGGGACCCGATCCTGTTCTCTCCACCGGCGGCGTCGGAACAAGTCATCTAAAAGCTAAGAGTATCTTCCTTAGTTAACTGTTTATTGCTACCGCCGTGTAGTGGTTTATTGCTGCCGCCGTGTAGCTTTGCTTCGCTCCCCAGGCTGGGGCAGCGTTATCGTTTGAGGGCTGACTTAGGTCCGCGCTCAAAACTGTTAGGCTAGGTTGCATACATGCTGTTAGCTTACAGTGTAGCACTAGAACAATAGGCTAGCTAGCCTGGTTCTTGCGGATAAGCTAGCGTGCACCCGTGTGGTTAGCGTCCGTGTGCTTGTTTTAGGCGCCGGCTATATTGTCAGAGCGCGCACATTACTCCAGGAGTAACGTTAGATAGATAGTTAGCGAGTTGCTCAGTGCAGCTAGCTTGGACTAGCTTGTAGCACTCCAGCTATCTGGCTGCATCCCCAGACAGGGTAACGGACCCAGTTTTGTGGCAGATAGCTAGCGTGCACACGTGCTGTTAGTGTCTGTGTGCTAAGTACTTTAGGCGCCATCTACCTCTGTGTAGGGTGCGCGTTAAGCGAGAGTAGTAGCTAGAAGCCATGCTCTTCAGTTAGCTAGATAGCTAGCTTGCTCCCGTGCAGCCAGTATCTAGTGTTGTGTAGCACTCCAGCTTCTTACCGTCGCAGGCTATTGCTTACACGGTAACTCCGTTATTCCTGTTAGCAGAGAGAGGGGGGAACAGCTAGGTGCTGTGTTAGCTGTGAGGCTACGCTGGCCGGTTACGACCAGCACAATGAAATGAATGTGTGCACTGCCTAAGGGCATGAGCACGCTGCACAGGCGTTGCTGGGACCTGCATACTGCTTGTAGTGTAGATTTTACTGGCGTCGGCCCCTAAGGGGGCACTCTGAGATTTAGCTGAGCGAGTACGCTAGCTAAAAGTTGTGTTGGCCGCTTCTCTCAGTTCTTACGTCATCTTAGCCAGCTTGCTTGTCTGCTAAGTGTTGCTTGCCTCATGCAAATAGCATCTACTAGATTGTAACTCCCTCTGAGGAGTTTCTTCTGAGATTGACTAGCTTCGCGGGCCGCTGGCCTCTGCCTGCGGTCACGCTTGCTTCCCCGTGTTACTCAGGGTAGAGACTCGCTGCACCGGCTTGTGCGCAGGCTTGTGTTAGCGCACGCTTGTCTCTCAGTGCTTACGCTAGCTTAGCTAGTGGCTTGTTCACACCTGTTCTCACGGGTTAACAGGTTGTGGGTATTGTTGCCTCCCCTTCGGGCTGGGCTATTGCCGCTTACGTTACCGTTGCACGCGCACATTCGCTAGCCTCCGGGTTGCTTACTGTCTAGCCTGTGCTTCTTGCTAGCCTGCTAGCTTGCTTAAACGGTACTCCCGCTAACAGGGTGCGGCCCGCGGGAGCTTGCTATTAGTGATTAGCTTCCGGCTTTCTCTTGCTACTAGCAGGGAAAGTCAGCGAGGGGATGGGCCGTGTGTATCACTGCATTGGCCGAGTATGAACCGGCACAATAAGTGCGTGCTGCACAGGTGCCTTGAACCCTTCGTCTTGCAGCTGCTGGGCTATCTTCACGAGCGAGCCCTCCAAGGGAGCAGTTCGTGGGGCGATGTCCAGGGCCGCAGCTAAGCTCTTGAGAGCGGACCAAGGTTCGCTCTCAAAAGAGTGTGAAAGCTAGTTTGCATACGTGCAGATAGCATTAGTAATGTTTAGCACAGAACGATAGTATTGTTGCAGATAGCTGGCGTGCACCCGTGCAGTTAGTATCTGTGTGCTAAGTACATTGGGCGCAAGCTATCCCATACGGAAGAGGCATATATACACATATATGGACATACATCCGACACAAGGTCCACATATATGTCACCATACATGTACATGTATGCACTTTGCATACAAACCCACCTGAGATATATGCATATATATGTGAGGATCATATATGTGATCCAAATATAAATTGACATATATGATCATATAGGCAATTAACATTTATGAGTACTCCCATACATGTGATCATATATGCTCATGTAAGTAATGGACATATAGGATTATTCTAGCATATGTTTAGATATATGCTCATATAAGCAATTAACATATAAGAATATTTCTACATATTTCCGCATATATGCAAATACAAGCAACACACATATATGTTATTCTCTTGCATATCAATATATGTGTGCATATGAGCATTAAACATATATGATTATTATTACGTATGTCAACATATATGCTCATATAATCAATTAACATATGCGGATGTTCGCATACATGTAATCATATATGTTTGTGTAAGCATTGAACATATAGGGTTAAACTTACATATGTCTACACATATGTGCATATCAGCAATTAACATATAAGAATGTACTTACATATGTAAGCATGTATGCTCATATAAGCAATTAACATATATGAGTATTCTCATACATGTGATCATATATGTGCATGCAAGTAATGGGCATACAGGGTTATTCTTGCATATGTTTAGATATATGTACATATAAGCAATTAACATATAAGAATATTTCTACATATTTCCGCATATATGCAAATACAAGCAACACACATATATGTTATTCTCTTGCATATAAACATATGTGTGCATATAAGCATTAAACATATATGATTATTATTACGTATGTCAACATATATGCTCATATAATCAATTAACATATGCGGATGTTCGCATACATGTAATTATATATGTTTGTGTAAGCATTAAACATATATGGTTAAACTTACATATGTCTACACATATGTGCATATCAGCAATTAACATATAAGAATTTACTTACATATGTAAGCATGTATGCTCATATAAGCAATTAACATATGAGTATTCTCATACAAGTGATCATATATGTCCATGCAAGTAATGGACATACAGGGTTATTCTTGCATATGTTTATATATATGTACATATAAGCAATTAACATATAAGAATATTTCTACATATTTCCGCATATATGCAAATACAAGCAACACACATATCTGTTATTCTCTTGCATATCAAAATATGTGTGCATATAAGCATTAAACATATATGATCATTATTATGTATGTCAACATATATGCTCATATAATCAATTAACATATGTGGATGTTCGCATACATGTAATCATATATGTTTGTGTAAGCATTGAACATATAGGGTTAAACTTACATATGTCTACATATATGTGCATATCAGCAATTAACATATAATAATTTACTTACATATGTAAGCATGTATGCTCATATAAGCAATTAACATATATGAGTATTCTCATACATGTGATCATATATATTCATACAAGTAATGGACATACAGGGTTATTCTCGCATATGTTTAGATATATGTACATATAAGCAATTAACATATAAGAATATTTCTACATATTTCCGCATATATGCAAATACAAGCAACACACATATATGTTATTCTCTTGCATATCAAAATATGTGTGCATATAAGCATTAAACATATATGATCATTATTACGTATGTCAACATATATGCTCATATAATCAATTAACATATGCGGATGTTCGCATACATGTAATCATATATGTTTGTGTAAGCATTGAACATATAGGGTTAAACTTACATATGTCTACATATATGTGCATATCAGCAATTAACATATAAGAATTTACTTACATATGCAAGCATGTTTGCTCATATAAGCAATTAACATATGAGTATTCTCATACATGTAATCATATATGTTTGTGTAAGCATTGAACATATAGGGTGAAACTTACATATGTCTACACATATGTGCATATCAGCAATTAACATATAAGAATTTACTTACATATGCAAGCATGTTTGCTCATATAAGCAATTAACATATGAGTATTCTCATACATGTGATCATATATGTTCATACAAGTAATGGACATACAGGATTATTCTAGCATATGTTTAAATATATGTACATATAAGCAATTAACATATAAGAATATTTCTACATATTTCCGCATATATGCAAATACAAGCAACACACATATATGTTATTCTCTTCCATATCAAAATATGTGTTCGTATAAGCATTAAACATATATGATTACTATTATGTATGTCAACATATATGCTCATATAATCAGTTAACATATGCGGATATTCTCATACATGTAATCATATATGTCTGTGTACGCATTGAACATATAGGGTTAAACTTACATATGTCTA
Source organism: Poromitra crassiceps (assembly GCF_964638095.1). Classification (NCBI taxonomy): domain Eukaryota; kingdom Metazoa; phylum Chordata; class Actinopteri; order Beryciformes; family Melamphaidae; genus Poromitra; species Poromitra crassiceps. Next base: position 1,621,052 of record NC_139624.1, on the reverse strand, counting down.
CATATATGTGTATATCAGCAATTAACATAGAAGACTTTACTTACATATGTCAGCAGGTATGCTCATATAAGCAATTAACATATATGAGTATTCTCATACATGTGATCATCTATGTTCATGTAAGTAATCCAGGGTGCAGCAGAGAGACTGGTTGGAGGGGGCGTGAACATTTCTCCAGAATTTGCATGGAAGTCCCATGATGCATTTGGGGCAGAGATTAGGGATCTAATATGGTTAATAACTCCACAGGATTTAATTTATGAAGCTTTTAAATTATATATTTGGAATCAGCTTTACGATGAGCTTCTAAATCATATATAATATATAATGTTTACACTAAAACCATAATATAGACTATGGGGCATTTTAATGACTCCACTGTCAAAAAACCCTTATTTTTCAATCTCATGCACACTGGACAAACCTTGAAAATATCCAGTAGTGCTGGAAGTCTTGCACAAAACTAACCATTTTTATGGTGGGTTTCACTTCTGAGATGTTGTTCAATCAAAAATAATTTGGAAAATTATATTTCTTTTAATTAAGAGATATGTGTTTTGATTCCATACATGTTCATATATTGTGATATATATGCACATATATCCTGGATATATAGGTGGATATATGTTGAATAGAGATAAATACATACAGTTATACACAGGTACAGGTAATAGTCATATATGTTCATATAAAATAAAACATATATGTATGTATAGTTATTATTCATATATAGTTTTATATGTATTAACCATATATGCCTGTATAGTGTCAATGCATACAAATGTACATATAATTGATTGCCATATGTGTCCATATACAATCTATACATGTATGCACATATATAATTATATAGGACAAACATATATGGACCATATATGAAACGTTCCAATTCCATACATGTTCATATATTGTGATATATATGCACATATATGCACATCTATCCTGGATATATAGGTGGATATATGTCGAATACAGATAAATACATACAGTTATACACAGGTAATAGTCATATATGTTCATATAAAATAAAACATATGTATGTATAGTTATTATTCATATATAGTTATATATGTATTAACCATATATGCCCATATACTGTCAATGCATACAATGTACATGTAATTAATTGCCATATGTGTCCATATACAATCTATACATGTATGCACATATAAAATTATAAAGGACAAACATATATGGACCATATATGAAACGTTCCAATTCCATACATGTTCATATATTGTGATATATATGCACATATATGCACGCATATCCTGGATATATAGGTGGATATATGTTGAATACAGGTAAATACATACAGTTATACACAGGTAATAGTCATATATGTTCATATAAAATAAAACATATATGTATGTATAGTTATTATTCATATATAGTTTTATATGTATTAAGCATATATGTCCGTATAGTGTCAATGCATACAAATGTACATATAATTAATTACCATATGTGTCCATATACAATCTATACATGTATGCACATATATAATTATATAGGACTAACATATATGGACCATATATGAAACGTTCCAATTCCATACATGTTCATATATTGTGATACATATGCACATATATGCACATATATCCTGGATATATATGTGGATATATGTCGAATACTTATATGAACATATACTACATGTATGTTTACTACATATATGTGTATATATGCCTCTTACCTCCGCTACAATAGACCTACCGCCCCTTGCTGGCACTACGCATCCAGCAGGGGTTACAGCTCGCCAAGGTCTGGGCTCAGTGCCAGCCTTTGGCTTGTAGCTCTAAGGACAAGCCCACCGCCCTTGGTGCCCAAGGCCCAGGGGTGTTTGGGAGCTCTCCATGGGTCGCACTCCCTTGTTGGAGCGCCCCCTGCAAGTGCAGGGAGCCTGGCAGGGGGCACAGCGCACCTTGGTCCATGGCCATGGCCTGGCCTCGGTTGGCAGCGCTCAGGTCAAGCCCTCCGGTTGGCTCACCAAGGCTGGGCTCAGTTCCAGCCTGCGGCTTGTAGCTTTAGAACCACCGTCCTCGGTGCCCAAGGCCCGAGTTCGGTCGGGAGCTCGCCCAGGGTCTCATACCCATCATCAAGGCTCGCCTTGGTCCATGGCTACGGCCTGGCCTCGGCTAGAGGCTCCTAGGACAGCCCACCATCAATGGCACCGAGGGCCCATTGCTGGTCGGGAGCTCGCCTGGGGGCCGCACTGTCGGACAGGCCCACGTGCGGCCGATCTCGAGAGAAAACGTTACCTCCGCAGTCCCCCCAGCCTGCGAAAGTCGCACGGCGGGGGGGCGGGGGTTACTTCGATACAACACACCCACGGCGTGTCAGTGGGCGGAGCTTGCGTAAGAAGTTCTCCCCCAGCATGCACAGCTTCTACGGAACTAACCATGCGGCAGGGGGGCGTAGCCTCTCACATCCCGCCCCCCCATCAGGGTACCGGATCAAAAGGTCCCGGTGCCCAACAATATGCTCATGACGGGTTCCGCTCCTTTGGCCACAAGAGACCATCTTGTCCAACAGGCTCGATGCCTGGGAGCATCTATGTTCCCCGTCCCCATTACGGCGCACCCTCCAGAAGGGATACGCTCTACAGTTTGCTAGGCCCACACCCACGTTCAACGGGACCCCCGATCCGGCCGTGGAGGGGGGAGGCCATGGACATACTCCACAAGGAGGTTATTCGTTCTTCGCCAAAGGGGCGATTCGCTCGGTTCCCAAGGCAGATGGGCGCTTGGGTTTTCTACCACAGGTACTTTGTCGTGCCCAAGAAGGACGGCTCCATGCGTCCAAAATTGGACCTTCGGCGTCTCAACAGGAAGTCCCGTTCCGAAAGCTCTCTTTCCCCGCCTGTTCAACGAGTTGAGACAGGGGGATTTCTTACTTCCGGGGATCTGAAAGATGCGTTCTTCCATGTCCACGTGGGCAGGAGACACAGGAAATACCTGAGGTTCTCCTTCCTGGGGAAAGCTTACGAGTTATGTGTCTTGCCATTCGGCATGTCTTTGAGCCCGCGAACCCTCACGGTGTGCGTGGAGACAGCCTTGGCTCCCCTCCGCGCGAGGGGGATCCGCGTCTTCCTATATCTCGACGACGTTCTCTTAGCGGCCGACTCGAGGGTCCGTGCCACGGAACATACCAAGGTGGTGACCGATCACCGGCAAACCTTAGGGTTTTTGGTGAACTGGCAGAAGAGTTGCCTCGTCCCAGCGCAGGCGGCGACCTTCCTGGGGCTCGAGCTAGACTTCCTGCGAACCTTTCGCCAGAGCGACAGGCTCGCACGGTGCGGACAGCAAGCCAAGGACGTTAGGTCTGTGCCCTCGGTGTCAGTGCATCAGTGCACAGTGATGTTGGGCCTGATGGCCTCAGCACTGCATGTGCTCCCGCTGGGGAGGCTACACATGCTCCCGTGGTCCAAATCTGGTTTCTCAGGCTTCGCCTGGACTCGGCCGGGGACCGTCATCGCAGGGTTCCTCTGACAGGTCAGGCCTGGCAGGCGCTGGCCATATGGGCGGACCCCCGTTACCTCTCGAGAGGTACTCGGTTGGGCCCTGTCCCACTCAGGATGGTGATTCGCACAGATGACCTGATTGCCCTCTCGGTGCAGCAGACCTGTATGGTTTTGGGAATGATGGGAGCAGGGTTACGTTGCGACCTAACCCGGCTTACCAACCTAAGAATATTAATGTCAGCTTCAGGTCTATGGTCATAGACTTATCAGCATTCTGTCCCCCGCCGTTCAGTTAACGGGTGAGGAGTGACGCTTGCACATGCTGTGCCCAGTAAGGGCGCTCTCGGCCTATGTGGCCAGGACGCGTTCATTACGCACTCCAAACCAGTTGTCTGTCTGCTTTGGCAGAAGGCCCAGGGTGGCCTCCTTTCCAAGGATCGCTTATCACACTGGATAGTGGAGGCGATCGCTTTGGCATACTCTGCCGTGGGTAAGATACCCCCGGAGGGTATTAAGGCGCATTCTACGTGGGGTGTTGCGACATCCTCTGCGTTGTTGCACGGTGTTCAGGGGAGGACATGTGTGCCGCGGCCTCATGGTCCTCTCATCACACTTTTGTTAGGTACTACAGTCTCGACGTGTCCGGTTCTCAATTCGCGCACGCGGTGCTGTCGGTGGCAAGAAAGTAGTATCGTTGCCACTCTAATATGTCAGACGGTCAGGCATGAACGTTGCCATACGGCCGTGGTTCACCGGTGCCTTTCGGGTCGCCCTGTGGGGTGCTCCCGGCAGCAAGGTCGGTTGAATTAAGGCACTAGTGAGAGCTTGAGTTCGAAACGAAGTAAAACGTTAGGGTTGTGCTACAACCCGGGTTTTACGAGTGAGAACGAGAGCTCTCACTACCCAGCCTTGCTGCGTCGATGCGTCACTGGGTGCGTCGGATCTCAGCTGGCTGGAAGAAATTAGAGTGATTATCCCTGGGCTGACAGGACGTGACATAGTCACGTGGATCCGTGTCAGCCCCAGGGGGGCACCACGCCACCTACGGGTGGGGGGTCGGTTTTAATGAAAAGTAATTTTGGAGCAAAATGACAGTCTTCCATAGGGCTGCGTATGCAGCGTTGTAGGCACTAGTGAGAGCTCTCGTTCTCACTCGTAAAACCCGGGTTGTAGCACAACCCTAACGTTTTAAGTATTAAGTTATTACCCCAAAAAATCAAATCAGAGGCAATTACAAAATATGATATAACATGTCAATACCGTGTTATATTTACAACGGGCCCTTTGAGGGGTGATGTGGACCGGCATGAAATTGAGTTTGACATCCGTTTAGAGAAACTAATATCTATACTGTGTAGCGGCTACACAGTACTTCACACAGACTTCAACCTCACACAGTATAGGCTGTCTGTGTGAGGTTGAATTGGTTGAAGTTATATTACGTTAAGTTTCCGTTTCATCTTTGTTTAAATTAATCTGTCAAGGTTCTTGGCTGCATGCCAGCAGGCTGGCAGTGGAGTGGCCCAGACGCTAATTAAAGATTGCTGCGTCTGTGCTCTCTGGCTGTGGCCAATCCATGTGAAATAGACCTGAGAGAGAAGCTCCTGTCACACACCGAACCTTCCAGCAGCTACAGTGGAACTCCATCAGGTCAGTGGTTATACTGGGCAGCTCCCAGTGGCCAGGGGTGGTCATACTGGACAGCTCCCAGTGGCTAGGAGTGGTTATACAGGACGGCTCCCCGTGCCTAGGAGTGGTTATACAGGATGGCTCCCAGTGGCTATAGGAGTGGTTATAATGGGCAGCTCCCAGTGGCCAGTGGTGGTTATCACTGCAAAAACTGAAATCTTAGCAAGTGAAAATACCTTGTATTTAGTACAATGAGTCTAATATTGACTATAAATTATCTTGCATAGGAAGAATTGTCTTACTCCATTGGCAAATAATTGTGCTTATTTAATTTCTTTGTATTGATTTTAGTCCATTTAATCTTGTTTTGAGAAAAACAAGAAAATTAAGAAAATGTTCTTGTTTTTCTCAGAACAAGATTAAATGGACTAAAATCAATACAAAAAGCTGAAATAAGCAAAATGATTTGCCAAAGACAAAAGACAACTCTTCCTATCCAAGATAATTTCTACTCAATATTAGACTTATTGTACTAAATACAAGATATTTTCACTTGCCAGTTTTTCAGTGGACAGGAGTGTTATACTGCGCATTTCCCAGTGGCCAGGAGTGGCTATACTGGGCAGCTCCCAGTGGCCAGTGACCTACAAGATTGGAAGAATGCAACCATGTTGGCTGGCTGCCAGGGTATTGTTTTGCTGCTGCAGCTCCGTGAGAAAGCTCGGGTGGACTGCCTTATATAACTTCCTGTTTGAGCCTGGCCAAAGATGAAGGATAGCCGTGATCTGATTAGCTGGGCGTGTTTACTGTGGAGTCGGTTGGGGAGCTGTTCTTCTGTTAGAAAGCACCCACTCTGTCAGACATTTTGAATGCGATCTCTTCCATGTTACAGTAGCTACACATCACACAGAAGCAGGTCCTGAATAGCAATGTTTAGAGCAAGGCACTAATAGCACCAGGGTTAGGGGTTTTATTCCGCGGAGCGACTGAATGTTTAGAGCAAGGCACTAACAGCACCAGGGCTAGGGGTTTGATTCTGTGGGTGACTGAATGTTGAGCAAAGCAGCACCAGTGTTACAGGTTTGATTCTCTGGGTGACTTAATGGTCAGAGCAAGGGACTAACAGCACCAGGGTTAGGGGTTTCATTCCCTCAGTGACTGAATGTTTAGAGCTCCGCCTCCCAGTGGATCAAAGCTTTGGTCTCTGTGTATGGTCACAGTGCACGTGCGCGCACGCACACACACACACACACACACACACACACACACACACACACACACACACACACACACACACACACACACACACACACACACACAGAGTACCATGTAAAATAGAACAAGGGCAGATCCGGCCCAGGCCCACATGCGCTGTATAGCAACCGCAGGGGCAGGCGTACTTGGGTTGTGGCTAGATTGGGTAGGCTATAGACAAAATTGTTGCAATTGTTTTTCCATCCAATTTGTGTTACTTGTATACAGTGTCTTTCCGAAAGCAAAAATAGAAAAGGCTGAGATAAAGGACACAACTCCGTCCCGTCCCCGCAATAATTGAGGGTTGCCAACTCGCACGTTTCTGGTGTGAAGTCAAATGATATGGGCTGTAGGGCTGTACCGAGCAGAATTCTTTCAAATGTGAATATTGTAGATTTTTTTCAAATGTGAATATTCTATTGTTTCCCCCGAATATTTAAATGTCTGCTGTGATACCATTATGATTTAAAAAAGAAGCAACTGTCTTTAATGAATGGAACTATGATGGAATTTCCATAGAGACTGCAGTACAGTAAACATGTTGTAGTTGGTAGCAGTAAACACGAATCTAAGTGTTAAATTATCGGCACCTAGTGGATTGTCAAAGCAACATACATATACTGTACATCCATGAATCAATGACTCGGTCAGAGGGAAATTAGGAGTGATGATCTTTTGGGGGTAGGGTAGGTTCCAGTATCGATTGACACTTGTAAGATGTGTGTCATTGACACACACCTTTGTGTTTGGTGGATTTTTTACTGATTGACACAGTGTCAATCAGTAAAAGATCCACCAAACTAACCAAACCAAGGAAAAATATACAACCACTTCTGGTAGGCCTTTACCATGTGGGCACAGGTTCTAGGTCTTAGCCTACTGTTGGGAGCTGAACGCTTCACTGGACTGCTGAACGTAATTTTGCATTGTTCAAAAGCAGTGTAGGAATTTAGCCAGGGGCAAGGGCAAAAATGCCCCCAACAAATCTCAGAATGCCCCTAAAAACCATGATTTCTATATTTTTATTTTCATTCAATTAATTTAATTTCCATCTCTAACACACACTCAACACCTGCAAGCTGGTTGCCAGAAGAAGACGAAGAAAACACACTCACACAAACAGTGCGCTGTTAGGAACTTTATGCAGTAATTCGTTTTTTTAAGTGCCCCCACAATTTTGTAAACGCCTCCATTTTTTAGACCATGGGGGAATAATTTGCCCACAAAATATTTTTTTAATTTCCTACAATGGCTCAAGGGCACCTCAACAGTAGCTATTGCTGAGGGAATGGAGAGAGTTAGGCTTACTTATTGCGCGCTATTCTCCCACAGGCCTTAGGCGCAAAAACTGGCGTTAAACGCAAAAAAACGTGCCTTGCGCCTGCCTCGGGAAGATAGCAACATGGTTTTAGGCGCCGAAATGCGCTTTACGCCAAAGAGGCGTGGCGCAGTATCAGAATAGGCCAGAATGGGCGTTTCGGCCTTAAATACCGGCCTAACGATATCTTCCACCCTGGCGTTAATTTAGCGCTTAGCACTTTTCAAAACCAGGCCTATTCAGTGCGCCGGTTGATGACTGATGGAAAAAAAGTTTGCCGGTTCTATTATTGTGCGTAATTGCGCGGACTCTCCTCTGCCATCTCACTCTCTGTCTCCCCCCCCTCTCTCTCTCACTCCCCCGCGCATCAGACAGCAGACAGGCACAAAGCCACACATGTGAAATCTCCCAGCATGCATTGGCTAATACATTTCGATAATAAATAGCAATCAAATGAGCCTAAATAGATAGAAAGGTAGATAGAAATAATGTGTAATGTTAACACTGAACACCAGTTGGTGTGTTCAGGCTTCCGCACCGGGCAGCGATCATCGTGTCTCCAGGCTTCTCCAAGCAAGCAGGCATCACCAGGCCGTTCCATTCCACATTGCCTGTGATCAGTCGTACAGCAGGCGCGGATCCCTCTGCTATCACCGGGGAGTTAAGTCTTTACTTAAACCGTAAATAAACGGGAGGTTGTATCAGTTGAAAGCTGTCACATCGCTGCCTGATCACCGCACATTGCATATTTCATTCATAATTCTTCTTGTCAGCATGTTGTTGAGATCATGTGATATGGAAACGTTGCATTGAGGCAGTGTTGTTTTATTACCACTCCGACAGTAATGGCATCTTTGTTTACATTCATCTGTCTGTCATTTCACGTTTTTTTCCGTGTCAAGTTACCCAGTCTTAACACACCACTTCCTGTTCTTAATGAATTTCAAAGTAAAATGCCTTTGGCATTTCTTTTAACCATAAATAATGCCAAAGCTAAAATAATTAATACAGTGACATGCTAGTCATGTAACAAGAGGCTGCGAATCCCATTGTTATATGTTGGCCAACCATAAGATATCACTGCGAGTTGCAATTAGCAGTCTATAGTGCATTTGCAAGGCGGTGAAACCATTTTATTTCTTTTATTTGTTTATTAACCAGTTTCTTTATATCTCATGCATTAAGCATTATGTTTCAGCTCTAGGGTTGCCACCAGAATGAACCGTTTGCCCCATGGATCTTTTGGTCTGCGTGTCCGAGATGCTATGGCACTTCAGCATCAGTGCTTCTCCAGGCCGGGTCCCGTCAATCACCGTGAATCTGACCAGACTTCCACATGGTCTGGCCCCAGCTGCGCCAGCAGGGCTATGAGCAGTCCGTAGCAAACAGGCGTTTGTTGGGGGAAAAAGATGGTCGCTATCTGAGGACATCATCACCGGCCGTCACCGTATCTTTTTCATGCAAATGGCTATTAATAATGCTTGCATTCCCATGAATTATTGGCATGTAATCTTGAAATAATTTGTCCTTGAAAGGGCTGAAAAGTGTTGAAGCTATTATTATAAGAATTTCGCATCAGGTGAATTCTGTCTGTCTCTCCACCTAGCGATCCTGTCCATGTGTCATATTGTTTATTTTCAGCTCATCAATCATCATGCGATGACTGCTAGGGGACTGCTCCCTAGTCCGATACCTCACGAGTCCGACGACACCTCATGGTTTTGGGTTAGGGTCTGGGGGAGGTTAGGTTTAGGCGTGGGGGTGGGAGAGGTTAGGTTTTGGGTTAGGGTCTGGGGGAGGTTAGGTTTAGGCGTGGGGGTGGGAGAGGTTAGGTTTTGGGTTAGGGTCTGGGGGAGGTTAGGTTTAGGGTTAGTGAAAAACGGGGAATATAGAACCCGGGGAACATAGAAGCCGGGGAACATAGACATGATCCCCTGTCCAATGCCTCTTTTTTCGGACTCGTGAGGTGTCGGACTCGTGAGGTATCGGACTAGGGAGCATGCACCGACTGCTAACCCATACAGCTGGCTAAGCCCAAAATCATCATCTCATCACCAGTCATGGTTTGGCTAAGCTGGAAATCTTAAAAAGCTTCTGCTTAAGCTGTATTCAGTCAGTTTGTTGATGTTGACTATGCAAAAATCAAGTCCTTGTGTTGTCTAAACTGAAAATCAAATTCATCGTGACCAATCAGCTGAATTCAAAGGCGTTGTTGATTATCCACTGCCATTCCTTTAAGCCATTGCTGGCTATGCTCATGCAGGTCATTGTGACCTTTTATCCACTGCCGTCCAAAGCCCCGATTATGCAGGTCGTTGCTGATCTGGGTCAACTCAGTACTGACCTTAAATACAGGTCTCTGCTGACCTTCTATCCATTGCTGTCCAAAGCCCTAACAGCTGTCTAAAAAATGGACCGGGGGTTGTACCCGGGACCTTCTGTCGTGAGGCGGCACGGCTCACCACTTATCCACTGTGCTGTCCGTGTTGTGCATTTTATTTCTGCCTATTTGTTCAGGTATAGTTTTCCTTGCTTTTATGAAAGTTCATTGCATTGGGTAATCTTGGCTGTCTCTCTTGCTAGTGATCCAGTCCAGGCATCATAACATTGTTGTTTCAGCTCATCAACTCATCTGATCAATGCGGTCACTCCGGACCCATACAGCATTGCTGGCTAAGCTCAATATCAATTCCATAGTCATGGCTCGGCTAAATCCGACAGTCATAGTTGGTGGGCTAAGCTGGAAATCATCATAGAGCCATTGTTGGTGGCTAAAGTGGGTATCAATTTATTTGTCACTGTTTAAGCTGAAATAAGTCATTGTTGTTGACTAATCCGATGTCAAGTATCCTCGTTCTAAGCTAAAAATCATCAAACATTGCAATCAAGATGAATTCAAAACCACTGCTGGAATCATTGTTGGCTAAGCTGGATATCAATCTCAGTCATTGTCTGAGTTGGGGGAAGAAAAGCGCAGCTGGTTGGCAAGGTAAAGTCCGGTGAGTTAGTAAGTCGCTGATAAAAAGAAAAGAGGATCTATGTTGAATAGATCATCACCAATAATCATGAGGAATCTTCAATGGACATGCTTATTCTCAGCTATCGTCATTATGGACATTGTCAGTGATCTGCCTCTGAGAGGTGGTATCTGGGACAGAATCCTTCAGAAGCGTTGGATACAGTCCCTGGGACCCTCATTCCTATGGGCTATGTCTTTGTTTATTTTTGGTAATTTTTTTGTTTGTTTTTTGTTTTTTGTGTGTGTGATCATCTATTATAATTGCTCCATGTCTTAGATCTTATAGGCGGCTTTACATTATGGCTCCCCTACCCAGGTTAGACCCGTGTGCCAAGTGCATTCATCTATACTATAATTATCATGGTCATTGCTTGAGGAATTGCCAACCCCGATGAAGAGGGTGTTTGGTGCAAATCGCACACCATGTGTCAATTTTAAAGTAATTGAGAGCACTGTCCTTCCTGATCTTTTTGTCTTAAGATCAAACTGATCCTGATCCTTCGCCCATTTATTGCAAGCCGATGCTGTCGGTCCCCTTGCCATAGATATTGCTGGCTAAAACCCATTCATTGCAAGCAGGTCCTGCCCCCTCCCTTGCCATTGCTGGCTATCTCAAGTTTTAAATTCTCCAGTCATTGCCAACCATTGCTGGCTAAGCCCAAATATATCGGATTATTGCCATTAACCATTGCTCACTAAAGCTCATAAATCATGTCGATTTATATACTCTGTATGTATGTTTTTTTTTTTTTTTTTTTTTTTGCCCTGCCTTCCAGCACCCTAGACATTGTCAGGGTTCGGTTTGTTCAGTTTGAACCATTAACTATTATTCTGCTGGGTCATTATTATTATCATCATTTAATTTTATCATTATTACTAGGAACTGCTTCAATTCCGTTATTTGTCTATATCATTTATTTATTTTTATAATATTGGCTCTTCTCTCCTTTATGTAATTCTAGATTTCTTTGTTATATCATTGATGGCAGTATATATCTGCGTAAGTCTCAGGTTTCATGTTTTAAATTAATTTTTCTTTTGGGGGAGTGTATTTCTCTATCTGTATGGAATATCAGTTCATATTCCATATCTTACTGGCCTTCATCTACCAGTGTTATCTGATCCGATCAAGTGGCTTCACTATCGGCCCAATGTTCTCTCCATTCATGAAACTTATTAACTGTAATTGTCCCGCAGAGTCTTGAGGTCCTCCAAAATGTTCTTTACCCCTTGACCGTGAATCGGTAAGTCAATGCATATACGATGGTGGTGGTTCTTTATCTCGATCCCGCATTACAAATTCATGTCCCACGTTTAAGCATACACCTGGTTTCACCTGTTCACCATGTCTGTTGCTGGCTCGCTTTATGCCTTATCAATAGCCTGTCCATTCCTTCACCCGCATAGTTGGCCTACATCTCCCAGCATGCATGCATAGCTGGCCTACATCTCCCGGCATTTGTAAATAAACCCGCATAGCTGGCCTACATCTTCCAGCACGCATAGCCGGCCTACATCTCCCGGCATTTGTAAATAAACCCACAGAGCTGGCCTACATCTTACAGCATTCATATCTGGCCTACATCTTCCAGCATGCATTTTGCCCCTCATAGTAAATCACCTGCATAACCGGCCTATAGGTAAAGGTAAAGTCCCACGGATTGTCACACACCTGAGTGTGAGAAATTTGGTCTCCGCATTTGACCCATCCCCTGGGGGAGCGGTGAGCGGCAGCAGTGCCGCGCTCGGGACTGGTGACCTGGGCCCCTATTCCAACTCTTTGATGCTGAGTGCCAAGCAGGGAGGCAAATGGGTCCCATTTTTATAGTTTTGGTATGACTCGGCTGGGGATCAAACTCGCAGCCTCCCAGTCTCAGGGTGGACGCTCAAACCACAAGGTCACTGAGCTGGTAATATATCTCCCAGCCTTTGTAAATATTCTGCATAGCTGGCCTTCATCTCCATGCATAGCTGGCCTACATCTTCCAGCATGCATTTTGCCCCTCATAGTAAATTACCCACATAGCTGCTCTAGATCTCCCAGCATGCATTTTGTCCCTCATAGTAAATTTCCCCTCATAGTAAATAACCCCGCATAGCTGGCCCATGTCCCAGCATGCATTTTGCCCCTCATAGTGAATAACCTGCATAGCTGGCCTTAATCTACCAGCATGCATTTTGCCCTCATAGACTACATTTATTTATATGTTTGGTGAGCTCCATGATCCCCTTTATGCATTCCATTTATTCCAATTTAACTTTATTTTCTTTTGGGGGATTTCCTATCCTATTCTTCACTGACGACGCCCTCTCATCATCTCAGGAGAGCGTCATCATATCATGGAGTCATACGCCAAAATGAATTTGTTGTATCATTAAAGCTTGTTATACTTTCTATTAGTCTCTCATTATTGAAATGATGTCTTGGACTATTTTCAATAATGAAGACTACTTAACTCATTGAGTGCCAGCCACTTTTGGAAAACGGATGCTCCCAGTGCCAGCCCTTTCAGAGCGTTTTCAGTGATAACTCAAGACCCACAGAATATTGTGTGATATTACTATGTAAACACCGAACACGCCCAAAGAACAATGAGACTCTCTTGTATCATCAGCAAAAAAAAGTTTATTGATATCATTTTCCGTTCTTTAGTTATCAGCCGGAGAAGATAGGTTGATTTCACCAAAAACAGACGTTTCAAACTAGAAGCTGAGATAATGAGCCTTTTGTGAAATGAAGCATTTCAAGCACATCACTGACTCTGAAGCTAATATTTTCTGATGTAGTGACACCTCAAAAATAATTTCCTTCAATAAAAGAGCGAAAACAAAGGAATTTTGATGGCAAAATAATATTTTTTAGCTGCAACCAGCAGCGCTGGCCCCTGCGTGCGCAGACCTTCTTGCTGGTCTTGATTTACTGCTGGTGGGCATCAGATATTCTAGCTTGTGTTTGCCAATCTGTCCATCGAGCCTGCTGTCTGGGTCGGTGTTGTATGGTGCCCTGCGTGCCCCACCCCCCTCAACTGCAAACCCCTCCTCCGTGGGAGTGTCTCTGGTGGCTCTCTGCTCTGAATTTTCCACTGCACGTTTCAAAGTGCGCTGCACCCAGCCTATTTTCACAGCACTCCGCCGTTTTTGTCGCCGGCTCCCAGCGCTTCCAGCTGAGAATAATTTATCTTTTCAGAAAGACGCTCGTGTCGGGTGCTCCTTTTCTGGCAACTAATCATGTGGAGGGGCTATCGCAACAGACAGAAAGGCTCAATTGTGGGAGCAGATTGGCTGCTGTTGACAGTCACAGCTAACGTTACAGCATGCATCGGTTTCCGTGTGCCCACGTCTTCTTCTCTGTTTTTTTCCTCACCTTTCTCTAATCTGGAGAGCACTGTCGCCAACTAATGGGTCCGTAAAATAGCTTATACACCTTCAACATCCCCCATATTTTTACAGGAGATGCATCAGGCTTTGATCCACGTCCCACCGTCAAAAAACGCAATTGACGTCTTTAGACGTCATTGGCACTCTATGTTACTATTTGAATTTACGTCTTTAGACGTCATTGGCACTCAATGAGTTAACAGCCAATGCCCAGTTCGTCATATCACAGTGCACGCCCCCTTTCTTTGAGGATGTATAACCCATTCATTGTTAGGCTCGCCCCCTTTCTCTGATGCTGTCTCCTCACCCATTCACAGTTTACCACACATGTGGCAATAACCAATCAGCCCAAGGTATTCCTCTCCAGCTGATCCCAATCACCTAATCAGCGTAGTATATCAGGGTCCATGTTTTACTCTGTTTGCTATGTGCTGTGTATGTGCCATGTCATTCTCAGTTGCTGATCATCGTCGCTGAAGCAGTTGTTTTCGCCCCACCTCCTCCCCTGACCACCACCATCGTCATGACTCCTGATTGAAGAATTCCCTATGGGGGATTTCCTATCCTATTCTTCACTGACGACGCCCTCTCATCATCTCAGGAGAGCGTCATCATAGCATGGAGTCATATGCCAAAATTAATGTGTTGTATCATTAAAGCTTGTTATACTTTCTATTAGTCTCTCATTATTGAAATATCGATGCATCACATCTTACCTCTAATAGTAGACGAGACCAACGCCGAGTAGTCTCGCTTGAACCCCGAGTGAATCGGCCAGTGTTGTCTTGACGATTAGTCTGCCTGCGGCCAGGGCAGATCAGGAAGTGAAATGAAACGGTTTGTGGCAGCCACTTCATAACCACAAAATAACAAAATAACTTCCAAACAAACTTAGAATATAACGAGAGATGTTCGCGAGAGTAGCAAGCCCCTGCATGGCGTTCTCCGTGTTTATGGTATGTTGCTAGGCAGAGCGAAACGGTTGAAGGCAGGCAGCTGCCGTAAACCGTTTCGTTTCACTTCCGGGTTTATCCGGCCCGCCGGTAGACAGACACAGACTCTATAATCATCAAGAGAGCCATCTCCGATTCACACAGCTTTGGTCTCAGCTACATCTCAGCTACGTAAGATACGTAGATGTGATGCATCAATATTATAATTATACTGTTTAATAACAATCGAAAATTTTGCTCGTAGCTGCTTTAAGGCTATCATTATTATTATTGTTAAAATGTCTGAAAATGTTCAAAAACTACTGATTCACTGACTGAAATCATTGAACCAAGTTTTATATTGAAAACCACAAATAAAATCAACAGTTGTTATATGCCCATTTTGGTTTGCATAAACAGACACATTAACAGCCAATACCTTGTGTAAACATATGAAAACCGTAATGACAGGAGTGTGCCAGGGAGTGGCGCCCTAGACATTACAGTGATGTATGTATGTGGGAGTCAGAGGGGCAGAAGAAGAATAAAAAGTTAAGTTTGTTCTTCTGAGTTTGTTATCTTGTTGTTATTTAGTCATAGAGCAACAAGGTACTTGGTGTCCGAAGTGCTACACCCATGACAGATAGAGTCTATCACTTTTAGCACAACTGTGATGACCAGTTTGACTACTTACGAGAAGTTAGGTGAATTAAGGTGTGTCTCAGGAAGCCACAGACGAGAGGCTAACGGGAGCTAACCTAAGCTAACCAGCTAACTACTATACACAGTAAACTCAAGTTTCCCTCAGCACTCATAAAAACCAAAACACGACCACTCTTCAGACCAGTCCTCAGACCACATCGCATGTGGGAAAAAATAGGATAATCTACTAATTTGCATTTCACTTAATTTTGACATGTATTTTCACTAGCAAGGACCACACCATCAACCAGGAATGTTTAAAGTCGAACTGAACCCATTCGTCACGTGCGCAGTCCGTTTCAGACTGAAAACATAATTTGTCTGGGATGACAAGTTGAGAGGCGGGTCATAGTATCATGTCGATCATTTGATTTGACAATTCTGTCGACTGGCTTTGGGATTGGTCAATCATGGCGTGTTCCACCCCCAAATCGAGTGGGATTCAGCGTGTTGTCGTGCTACGCGAGTGGGATCCGCGGAGTACAAGGAAGCCAGCTTCTTCGTGCGGAGCGAGCGGACAATCCGATGCATGGGTGCTGCCCGCCCGCCTGGAATCTCCGAGGGCAGACCCCTGACAACCACACTCTTTTACGCTATTTCTGTAAATACGATATCCCTGGAATGCGCGTTTTAACGAGCCAGTTACATTTTTTTGCATTCTTTTTTTTGTGTATATTTTATTTTTAAGTTTTCAATATAGACAAAAAACAACACATAATGCAACTCATTCCCGTTAAAGACAAAAAAGAAAAAACACTAATAGAAATTACTAGAAGAAAAAATAAAGAAAAAATAATATTTCATGAATGGACTGCATTTATATATAGCGTGATATGATTGGTTGAAATGGGGTAGAAATTTGATAGTACTAGGTGACATCAGCAAACTGTACATTACTGTTATCAATGAAATCTTGAAAAATGAAACTTTGATGTGAAAAAGTGTGAAAAACTAAAGAAATTAGATTTTTGTGACTTTTGTTGCATACATTATTAAATAGGTGTACCGCATACGCAGGTATTTGAACTAAAATAAAAGAAAAGTCATCTTTGGGTTCAGCTCGACTTTAACAGATTTATTACAATAATCAGGTTATCAACAACGATCAAATATACTGTACACGAGGAATGCCGTCTGCGGTGTGAGGAGGCTTCATGGGAATCAGTCCCCCATTCTTATAGTGTCAGACCCCCATCCCTTTCTTTTTTTCTTTTATTCTTTATCACATTTGTACCCCCCATTAGTGCAAATTCAATTTATGTATGCTGGTTGCGATCTGGGCAGAGCCGAAACTGGCTCCCTTCTTCCTCCGAGACATGGGCAATAGCCAGCCGCTTCTTTTCACAGGACAGGGGAAGCTTCACCGGTAGGACATCCTCCGAATCACGCTATTCCAACGAGTTCCCCTCCCTCCAAACAGGCGCCCCGAACGACCAGAGGAGGCACCACTTCAGTGACCAGGATATTGCATGTTTTGGTGAGGGGTTCCTATATGAAGGAAACCCAGGTGGCACGGGGAGAACATGCAAACTCGATGCAAAAACAGAAAGGCCCTTTTCACGACCCCACCCGGGTGGTCGGCACTCGAGGACATGCGGACAGGCACGCACTCCTTCAGTGCTCACAGCGTCCCAGGTGGGAATCGAATCGTCAGACCCCCAATCTTATAGTGTCCTGTGGAGGAGGAGAGAGAGGAGATGGGAAGAGAGAAGAGGGTGAGGGGAAGTGTGCTGAATGTGAGAGCCGAGAGGGGTTAGAGGGTTAGGTCAGTATTTGGGTCAGTATATATAGGGAAATTGGATTGGTCGCACCTGTGAGAGGCGTGGTTGAGGCGTGGCCCTGCTGCCGAAACTTGCTTGATAAGCCTCACTTGTTGCCAAATTGCCTATGCTTACACATTACACAGTCGCCAATGCAAACTGTCCCTCAGTCTCACCATTACGCACCTTGCAATAGCCGGCTGTAAACCACGTGAAACTATTACGCACTGTGCCTGTTGCCAACTGCACAGCACACATGTCCCATTAGCCATCATCATATTGCCAATTGCTGAATACGCAACTACAACAAAGAAAAACAACACAGTAAACATGTAAAATCACAGCCCAGCAAAACATCATGAAAATAAACGGCAATAAGAGGCATTTCCTTCATCCAATGCTGACGAACACACACACATCACCCTTGATTGCTAGCCTACATTGCCAAAGCAAGCAGTCATCAGTTTTCCTGACGTTCTTTTAGCGTTTTCCAGTTCAGCTCTAGAAGGCTTTTTGTTTGGGTCGTCACCTGGCAAGAGGTTTTTGGCCCAATGCCAAAAGTTTGGGATTTTAAGACCTGTTACATCTATAGAGCGCTGCGGTTTCAATTTGTGGAGCAGTGTTGCCAACTTTTTTTCCACCCAAGCAAAGTCACTATTGGCTGCTCAGAAAGACGCTAGAAGTCATCACAGATGACTTCACACACTAATTTTCATATGAACATAAATTATGCAAAAAAAGGCATGCACGCCTCAGCGTAGCCATTGTAATCATTGACTGTTATATTTGTTAATATTAACTCATTGAGTGCCAGCCACTTTTGGAGAACGGACGCTCCCAGTGCCAGAGTTTCAGAGCGTTTTCAGTGATTTCTCGAGGCCCACAGAATATTGTGTGATATTACTATGTAAACACCGAACACGCCCAAAGAACGATGAGACTCTCTTGTATCATCAGCAAAAAAAGTTTATTGATACCATTTTCCGTTCTTTAGTTATGAGCCGGAGAAGTTAGGCTGTTTTGAGCTAAAAGACACATTTCAAATTAGAAGCTGAGATATTCCGCCTTTTGTGAAATGCAGCATTTCAAGCACATTCACTGAGTCTGAAGCTAATATTTTCTGATGTAGTGACGTGGTGTAGTTGTGTGGTGCACTGCGTCCCCCACCCCCCTCTCCCCCCCTCAGCTGCAAACTCCTCCCCACACTAACACACAGCCTAACACGCACCCAGTCTATTTTCGGAGCGCTCCGTTTTTGTGCGCCGGCTCCCAGCGCGACACGGAAATGCCAAACCGGACTGCAGGGAAAGGTTTGGCCCTTCGGCGTCGGGTGCTGCCTTTCTGGCGGCTAATCGTGTGGAGAAACTATACAGCAGAGACAGAGGGGCTCAGTTGTGGGCGCGGATTGACTGCTGTTCGCAGCCAACGTCAGCTGCAGCCAGAGCCATCTATATGGCTCTGGCTGCAGCATGAGCGGTTTCTTTTTCATCACGGGGCTTTTTCCTGCTGTTTTCCGGACCTTTCTCTAATCTGGAGAGCACTGTCGCCACCTAATGAGTCCGTAAAATAGGTTATACACCTTCAATAGCTACAATATTTGTACAGGAGATGCAGGAGGCTTTGATCCACGTCCCACCATCAAAAAACGAATTTGACGTCATTCGACGTCCTTGGCACTCAATGAGTTAAGTGCTGACTCCACCTGCCTGGGCCAGATTTGGCTTGCGACATTAGAAGTCAACCCTATCCTGTTGCTCTCAGCGAAGCGGAGAAGGGAGAGGAGGAGCTGCACTGAAGCACTGTGTTGATCAGTAGGCAGAGAGAGAAGGAGAGAGAAAAAACCAAGCCTCACCAATTTATTGGCAAATCCATTGGAATTAAACTGGATTCAACACATTATCACTGCTTCCCATCATCATCATCATCATCATCATCAGTATATACAGTAAATGGGACCTGGGGCTCTGTCTGTTTGTTTATCTGTCCCACTGTGATTGTCCCACTATGATGTCATGAATCCCACTGTGGCATCATCCGTGATGTCATAAATCTGACTGTGACATCATCAGTGATGTCATAAATCCCAGTGAGCGATGTCATAAATCCCACTGTTACATCATCAGTGATGCCATAAATCCCTGTGACATCATTAGTGATGTCATAATTCCCAATGATGACATCATCAGTGATGTCATAAATCTGACATCATCGAGCTGCAGGGCCAGCTTGGTGAGCTGCACCGGCAATCTGACATCAGTGATGTCATAAATCCCAGTGAAGAAAGTGATGATGCAGGGAGAAAGCCACACCTAGAAAGTGATGATGCAGGGAGAAAGCCACACCTAGAAAGTGATGATGCAGGGAGAAAGCCACACCTAGAAAGTGATGATGCAGGGAGAAAGCCATGCCTAGAAAGTGATGATGCAGGGAGAAAGCCACGCCTATAAAGTGATGATGCAGGGAGAAAGCCACGCCTATAAATTGATGTACAGGTAGAAAGCCACGCCTATAAAGTGATGATGCAGGTAGAAAGCCACGCCTAGAAAGCGATGATGCAGGGAGAAAGCCACACCTATAAATTGATGATGCAGGTAGAAAGCCACGCCTAGAAAGCGATGATGCAGGGAGAAAGCCACGCCTATAAAGTGATGATGCAGGTAGAAAGCCACGCCTATAAAGTGATGATGCAGGGAGAAAGCCACGCCTATAAAGTGATGATGCAGGTAGAAAGCCACGCCTAGAAAGTGATGATGCAGGGAGAAAGGCACGCCTATAAAGTGATGATGCAGGGAGAACGCCACACCTATAAAGTGATGATGCAGGGAGAAAGGCACGCCTAGAAAGTGATGATGCAGGGAGAACGCCACGCCTATAAAGTGATGATGCAGGGAGAAAGCCACACCTAGAAAGTGATGATGCAGGGAGAAAGCCACACCTAGAAAGTGATGATGCAGGGAGAAAGCCACACCTAGAAAGTGGTGATGCAGGGAGAAAGCCACACCTAGAAAGTGATGATGCAGGGAGAAAGCCACGTCTAGAAAGTGATGATGCAGGGAGAAAGCCACGCCTAGAAAGCGATGATGCAGGGAGAAAGCCACGCCTATAAAGTGATGATGCAGGTAGAAAGCCACACCTAGAAAGTGGTGATGCAGGTAGAAAGCCACACCTAGAAAGTGATGATGCAGGGAGAAAGCCACGCCTAGAAAGTGATGATGCAGGGAGAAAGCCACACCTAGAAAGTGATGATGCAGGGAGAAAGCCACACCTAGAAAGTGGTGATGCAGGTAGAAAGCCACACCTAGAAAGTGGTGAGGCAGGGAGAAAGCCACACCTAGAAAGTGATGATGCAGGGAGAAAGCCACGCCTAGAAAGTGGTGTTGCAGGGAGAAAGCCACGCCTAGAAAGTGGTGTTGCAAGGAGAAAGCCACGCCTAGAAAGTGGTGTTGCAGGGAGAAAGCCACGCCTAGAAAGTGGTGTTGCAGGGAGAAAGTCACACCTAGAAAGTGATGATGCAGGGAGAAAGCCACGCCTAGAAAGTGGTGTTGCAGGGAGAAATCCACGCCTAGAAAGTGATGATGCAGGGAGAAAGCCACGCCTAGAAAGTGGTGATGCAGGGAGAAAGCCACGCCTAGAAAGTGATGATGCAGGGAGAAAGCCACGCCTAGAAAGTGGTGTTGCAGGGAGAAAGCCACGCCTAGAAAGTGGTGTTGCAGGGAGAAAGTCACACCTAGAAAGTGATGATGCAGGGAGAAAGCCACGCCTAGAAAGTGGTGATGCAGGGAGAAAGCCACGCCTAGAAAGTGATGATGCAGGGAGAAAGCCACGCCTAGAAAGTGATGATGCAGGGAGAAAGCCACGCCTAGAAAGTGATGATGCAGGTAGAAAGCCACGCCTAGAAAGTGATGATGCAGGTAGAAAGCCACGTGTAACCCAGGTCACAAATAAGATATAAAAACAGTCTAATCCTTAAATAGAAAAGTCACATGTACAGTACAATTGAAATGATAAAACAGCAGTACATTATTCTCTCTCATGCCTGTCTGAACCAGGTCACAAAGAGTTAACAAAACCCAGGAAGTGCCTTAGCCAATGAGAAATAACAGCACTGAAGTGCCTTAGCCAATCAGAGCGCCGATCCTAGCACTGTTGACCAGCTAGACATTACGTTAGTCAGACGCTGGGAGACACAGTGGAGAGAGGACCTGTGCTGCTGAACGCTTGTAGATGCCTGTGTGAGAGAAGCCTTGCTCACCGAAACCGACCGAACAAAACAGAGGAACTCCCGAATTGGTCAGGTTTTTTGAGTCGATTCGAAGTTCGATGGCGAGCCAACCCAACCCAGATGAGACCCCTGGATTGATGATTCCTGGATTCCTGGATTGAAGGTCCCTGAGTAGAACCCAGAGCCCAGAACTGCCAACTTTACCCCTCTCCTGCCACGGCGGTAGGACGAACAATCATAATCACACAACGCCAGCCTACTCGTACGCTCAACTTCCCCCTTGCACATCCCAAATCCCAGACTTTGACTTACCTCTCTTTGACTCGACTTGGAAAGACACTTACCTTCTTCATTCTTCTCCAAACACCCCCCGTGCCTATGGAAGGACTGAGCAGTAAACATCACTAGTTCGAGTGAATGGACTGAGTATTCATAGGATTATTTCTGTGCATTTGGTTATATTTGATATTGGGGTATTCTTGAACTATTGAATGATTGATTTGAATTGAAAGGTGAAAATATTGAACTGTTACAGTGTTAATATTTATACTTACCTTGGATCCTTGGATTACCTGAAATATTAAAATAGAGATTGATACAGAATTACAGTACTTACCGTATTAGGGTGCACCCGGTCCGAAAATAACCTAGCTGGGAAAAATAGGAAAAAATAGTTGAAAAGAACTCAGTGGTTAAAAGCTAAAACAAGAGTGACAAAAGAAAGCTTTGTTAAATAACTGAACTGAGATATTTTTGTTATTCACTGAAAACTGAATTTGTGGTTTTTATTTTATTTCATTCCTTTCATTCCTTTAATGTTTTTTATATAAATACAAGGTACCAGTTCATACGTTTCTAACTCCTTGTCTCGTGTGGTCATTGGATGTTGCAAATAGTCACTTTTCTGTCTCCTGTTCGTATCTAGTATCTTCTGATTCTGGTCCAGTATTATTGGTAGTCTTTACTAACTATAACATTACTGCACTCCCTCCAATACCAGCAGTGCTACACACGCCTATAAAGTGATGATGCAGGTAGAAAGCCACGCCTATAAAGTGATGATGCAGGGAGAAAGCCACGCCTAGAAAGTGATGATGCAGGTAGAAAGCCATGCCTATAAAGTGATGATGCAGGGAGAAAGCCACGCCTAGAAAGTGATGATGCAGGGAGAAAGCCACGCCTAGAAAGTGATGATGCAGGGAGAGAGCCACGCCTATAAAGTGATGATGCAGGGAGAAAGCCGCGCCTAGAAAGTGATGATGCAGGGAGAGAGCCACGCCTAGAAAGTGATGATGCAGGGAGAACGCCACGCCTAGAAAGTGATGATGCAGGGAGAAAGCCACACCTAGAAAGTGATGATGCAGGGAGAAAGCCACGCCTAGAAAGTGGTGATGCAGGGAGAAAGCCACGCCTATAAAGTGATGATGCAGGGAGAAAGCCACGCCTAGAAAGTGATGATGCAGGGAGAAAGCCACACCTAGAAAGTGATGATGCAGGGAGAAAGCCGCGCCTAGAAAGTGATGATGCAGGGAGAAAGCCACACCTAGAAAGTGATGATGCAGGTAGAAAGCCACGCCTAGAAAGTGGTGATGCAGGGAGAAAGCCACGCCTAGATAGTGGTGATGCAGGGAGAAAGCCACGCCTAGAAAGTGATGATGCAGGGAGAAAGCCACGCCTAGAAAGTGGTGTTGCAGGGAGAAAGCCACACCTAGAAAGTGATGATGCAGGTAGAAAGCCACGCCTAGAAAGTGATGATGCAGGGAGAAAGCCACGCCTAGAAAGTGATGATGCAGGGAGAAAGCCATGCCTAGAATGTGCCGTACAAGCTTAGTGTCGTCAAGCTTCTTAGCATTTTGTGAGTTCTGGGTGATTAAATGACAGTATATGCATTTGTTTTTGACAGACATGAAAAGGTTAAGGACAATTACACAACATTTCACATCAGTTATTTATAAGAACATAATGTCATACCATTCCTATCTTTGGCTGCATAGCATCACTCACTTTGTGTTCCATATCATGTCTGACCCACGTTGCTATCAAAGGCTTTTCAGCACAGTTCTGTCTCTCTGTCCCTGCATGACTCGCTCACACAGACCAGTGTGATTATATAGATGTTCATGATGATGATCCAATAAACTGAATTATACAAATGGATTGTCTTGTCTTGGGCTCCTCTGCAGAGCATATCATGATTCTGAGCGCTGTTGTTTGCTGTTTTAGTAACAGAGTGTGAATGATGTTTATTTTTCTTACTAGATGGGAAGTTTCCATGGTCACTGGCTTTGAATTCGTTTCATAACCCTTTGGCCCATGAAACATAACAGTAACCCTTCCTTCTCCATTGTAGAATTTTAACAAGAAAAACAAGAAACCGTACCTACTGTAACCCTCATGGGAACTGCTCTCTCGTGATTATAGTGGCATCTAATGAGCCATTGCTATGGACATACACATTCCACAAGCTACTGTAGCATGACTTGGTACCAATAGATGCCTTTGTTGGTACCAGTGGGCAAGCTCTGCCCCTTTCCCAGGAAGATGCGGAAGTCTTTGTTTAAGCTGTAATTCCTCGAATGGCCAGTTGAGGCAGGGCTCAGAAGTCCCGTCGTTCCTGTTAAAATGCCCTACTTTGTAACTGTAATTACACATCTTTACAGCCTGGTCCTTAACACGATTTTGGTCTATATAGCTAATTTCACCTTTTCATAACAACTGTAGGGTTTTTTTTTATATAACTTCCCGTTTGTGATCTGTATTTTGATCTACCACTTACCCTATTTAAGCTGATTTGGTTGCTATTTCTTCTCAAACGGATTGATCTACCACTTACCCTATTTAAGCTGATTTGGTTGCTATTTCTTCTCAAACGGATTCGCCTCAATGCGCCTCAATGCATACTGGGAGATTTCACATATGTGGCTTTGTGCCTGTCTGCTGTCTGCTGTCAGATGCGCGAGGGAGTGTGAGAGAGAGAGAACCGGCAAACTTTTTTTCCAGCAGTCGTATTGTGCCTGTCTGATGAGCAAGAGAGAGGGAGTGACACAGAGAGAGGGGGGACAGAGGAGAGGCAGAGGCAGAGGAGAGCTCCGCGTAACTGGCGCACTGAATAGGCCTGGTTTTGAAAAGCACTAAGCACTAAATTAACGCCAGGGCGGAAGATATCGTTATGGCGGGAATTTAAGGCCGAAACGCCCATTCTGGCCTATTCTGGCTTTGGCGTAAAGCGCATTTCGGGGCCTAAAGCCATGTTGCTATCTTCCCGAGGCAGGCGCAAGGCACGTTTTTTTTGCGTTTAAGGGCAGTTTTTGCGCCTAAGGCCTGTAGGAGAATAGGGCCCCAAGTGTGCACGTGCCTGATATTAAATTACCAATCGGGAGCACAGCGGGAGAAAGGGTTAAAAATAGGGAGACTCCCGTTTTGGCACGTATGCCTCTTGCAGCCCACCTGTAGATACCTCGGTGACAGCTTCCGCATGTTTCTGTTATACGTTTGCATCGCCGCCGTCTTGGGGAGGTAAACAACTGTGTGAAGTTTACATGTTCTACTTGTGCTCCCCTGGGGGTTTCCTCCATCTAAGAACCCCCAATGAAAAACATGCAGAAGATCATCGCCTGACCAGTGGTGACCGAGAGGAAGTTGGTCCCCAGGCACTGTGAAGGGCAAAAAGCTGCCCACCGCTCCTGGCCTGCTCCGAGGAGGAAAGACAAGCCAGGATGGCAGATCTTTTAAGGACAATAATTTTTGGATGAATGTAACTTTGTAGTGTCCATGTCTCACAACCAGTCAGTCTGTGCATGTTTATTGCAAATTAACAATTTAAATATACACTAACAAATACTGTTAATTTCCAATTGATTATTGCTTATCATTGAAATGATAAACATTTCATTTGTGGTCATCTCTACCCATTGTTGTGTAGTTCGGCAGTTCACATGTTCTTGCTTCTTTCTTTAATATCATCATCCAAATCTAGCTATCCATAGTAGGGGTGTCAAAAATAATCGATTATAAGATGCATCGCGATGCGGACGTGCACAATTCTGCATCGATTCACAAATGTCAAAAATCGATTATTATTATTTATTTATTTTATAATCAGATGAAATATAATGGAAGTGCATGCAGTTGTTTATTTGGATCATAATACAATGCAATTCCAAATGCACTTTTATTTTAAAAGTAGCCACACAGTGAGAAAAAAGAGTCATTTAAATCATTTATTGGGAAAAAAAGTGAAGCATTGATTGAAGATGCATCGAGATGCATTGAGATGCATCGATAATCATGTGTGCGCGTCCCATCGGGCATATACAGTAAAGCAGACACTTTCAGTCCTGGCCTTTGATTTACAGGTCATTGAAGCTTGGTTGACACATCTGAATTTATGGCCGCAAATCCAGAGATTACAGGGCCTGACAGAGATTGGGATGTCGGTTCAATGATGCCTTTGTCGGACTATTAAAGGGATAGTTTGGTTTGTTTGAAGTGGGGTCCTATCAGCTAGTCAGATACACTAGTAATTAGGTACAGTGGTCTTGAAGCGGGGCGCAGCGTCGAACGAGATCCGGCACCCAGAGCAGCAGCCTCACCAGCTTTTTCTCTGTAAGTCCTGGGGGTCAACAACTAAAATGTAATTTAGCACCTAAAACAACGCCCACCTAAACAAATCGATATATGTGTACATGCACGCTCTATTTTGACCATTTTCAGCGCTTTACTTTTCCGCAAAACAGCAGTTTCATTCGGCACTGCTTTTTCTCCCAACCGTACAACTACCGTAATCCTCCGCTAAAAGCCTGGACAGAGCCGCAGCACTGGATTACTCCGCAGTTATTTGGGGGTATTTTATTTCTCTCGGTTTGTTAGTGAAGACACAACAAATAGAATACACGAACGAAAATATGAGTGATTTTGATAGCGAGGATGATATGCCATTCACCTTGGTGACAAGAGGATACAATTATGAACCAGAGAATACAGAAGAGGAACTTTTGCAGAGAGTGAACAGGCAGAGAGATGCGCCTGCTGCCTAAATGCCTGGGTGCCCTGCAGACCTTTTTCTCCATTCCCAGGATAAATTGTGGAAAACGTCCCAGACCAGAGAGGCCAGGTGACTTGTTGTCTGCCAGGTGTGCTGGCGTAGTTGTACGGTTGGGAGAAAAAGCAGTGCCGAATGAAACTGCTGTTTTGCGGAAAAGTAAAGCGCTGAAAATTGTCAAAATAGAGCGTGCATGTACACGGATATCGATTTGTTTAGGTGGGCGTTGTTTTAGGTGTTTTAGGTGGCTAAATTACGTTTTAGTTGTTGACCCCCCGTACTTACAGAGAAAAGGCTGGTTTGGGTGCTGGTTTGGGTGCTGCTCTGAGTGCGCGGTCTCGTTCCACAATGCGCCCAGCCTGCAGAACACTGTACCTAATTAAATTAGTGTACTGTATCAAACTAGCTGATAGGACCCCACTTCAAACAAACCGAACTATCCCTTTAAGTGGTCGGTCGGAAATAATGGGATGTCGGAACATTGGGTGGGCGAACTGAAGATTGAGTAGTCGGACTAAGGGGAAGTCGGAACAGCGGGCAGTCCCCTGCCAAATTGGGAGGTAAGCTAACCAGGGAACCAATGTGCAGTATTACAGACATGTCAAGATTCAAGATTCAAGATTCAAGATTCAAGATTCAAGATTCAAGATTTGTATTGTCACTCCGTAGTACAAGTATCACGTGTGAAATTCTTGTGCTGTGAACTCAGACCAGTACACCGGGAAATTGGTGCAAAAAATCATAGCTGATCCACTGCATCCTCTATGGTCTGAGTATGCACTTTTACCTTCAGGGCAAGGTACTGTATGCCCAGGATGAGAACCAAACGAGGCATTACATCCTTCGTCCCACACAGCATTCAGCTGCTTAACAAGTTTTATATTGTTGATCTGTTTTTGCACTTTTGAGCACTTTTGAACTTGCACCTGGTGCCCTCATTGATCATGGAATGTCATGTTTTTTTATGATGTACGTATATTATGCTTATGTTTGTGCTGTATTATATGTGTGCCTGTTAGGCTATGTTCTTTTTGGGCTCTCCCTGTGCAGAACAAATTCCCTGAGGGGCAATAAAAAGTTCATTCATTCATTCATTAATTCATTGATCTCAGAAACGCCTTGACGGGATTTCGTCACATTTGGCTCAAACGTTCACTTAGACTCAAGGATGAGCTGATTCGATGTTGGTGGTCAAAGGTCAAAGGTCAATGTCACTGTGACCTCACAAACGCCCTTTTCAAGCTGGTTAACGCGAAATCTCTGTAACGCCTTGATGGAATTTCTTCACATTTGGCTCAGATGTCTGCTTGGACTCAAGGATGAACTGATGACATTTTGGTGCTCGAAGTTCAAGGTCACTGTGACCTCACGAACGTCATTTTCAAGCTCATTAACACAATATCTCAGAAACGCCTTCTTCACATTTGGCTCAAACATCCACTTGGACTCAAGGATGAACTGATTACATTTTGGTGGTCAAAGGTCAAGGTCACTGTGACCTCACAAACGCCATTTTCAAGCTTGTTAACGCGATATCTCAGTAACGCCTTGATGGGATTTCTTCACATTTGGCTCAATCGTCCACTTGGGCTCAAGGATGAACTGATTGCATTTTGTTGGTCAAAGTTCAAGGTCACTGTGACCTCACAAACGCCATTTTCTAGCTCTTATATCGTAATATCTCAGGAACACCTTTACATTACATTACATTATGTCATTTAGCAGACACCTTTGTCCAAAGCGACTTACAATATCACATTTTGTCAACAGTAGCCTACAGAAACCAACTATGCAACACAATCAATGACAGCTAAGACATTTTGATAGACTAGAGTAGGAAGTAGTTTGAGAAGGAATAAGTAACATGTAAGTTTGAGAAGGATTTTTTTTTTAAGATGTTAGTTCAAGAATGGCCCAGGTGTAGCCTGAAAAGGTGAGTTTTTAGTCTCCGCCGAAAGATTGGCAGCGATTCGGCCATTCTGACCGAAGGGGGGAGCTCATTCCACCATTGAACAAGAAGGAACAAGAAGAGTCACGATCGGGAAAAGCGACCTTTGAGCCCACATAGCGGTGGAGGGGCGAGGCGATCTGGACGGGTGGAGGAGAGGAGGGAGCGATGCGATGTTTGGAACCTGACCATAGATTGCAGATACAGAGGTTCTGTCGTGTGGACTGACCTGTAGGCCAGTACCAGTGTCTTGAATTTGATGCGAGCCAAGATGGCAAGCCAGTGAAGGTCACAGAAGAGGGGAGTGACATGAGAGAATTTAGGTTGGTTGAACACCAGACAGGCTGCAGCGTTCTGAATGAGCTGAAGCGGTCGGTTGGCTGAGGCAGGTAGCCCAGCCAGAAGAACATTGCCGTAGTCCAGGCAGGAGATGACAAGTGCCTCGACCGGGAGTTGTGTCAGTTGTGAGAAACGGCCGGATTTTGCGGATGTTGTACAGGGAGAACCTACAGGAGCGAGCAGTTGCTGTGATGCAGGCCGAGTTGGACAGCTGGTTGTCAAGGACCACCCCGAGGTTCTTAGCTGTTTGAGAGGGAAACACAGTAGTGTTGTCAATGGAGATGGAGAGGTCAGTGAAAGGACAGTCTTTCCCAGGGAGGAAGAGTAGCTCTGTCCTACCAAGATTCAGCTTGAGGTGGTGGGCAGACATCCAGGCACCAATGTATTTGAGGCATGCAGCGATATGTGCCTCAATTTTGGTGTCTGAGGGGGGGAAGGAGAGGTAGAGCTGAGTGTCCTCGGCATAGCAGTGATAAGAGAAGGCATGAGATGAGATCACATGGCCAAGAGATCTGATATAGAGAAGGAATAGCAAGGGGCCCAGGACTGAGCCCTGGGGTGTTAAGAGTGCAGGATCTGGATAGGGATCCTCGCCATAGAACCTGGTATGAGTGGTTAGAGAGATAGGAGGCAAACCAGGAGAGTGCAGATCCTGAGATGCAGAGAGAGTGGAGAGAAGGATTTCGTGGTTAACTGTATCAAAAGCTACAGACAAGTCAAGG
The DNA here is from genome assembly GCF_964638095.1 of Poromitra crassiceps. Classification (NCBI taxonomy): domain Eukaryota; kingdom Metazoa; phylum Chordata; class Actinopteri; order Beryciformes; family Melamphaidae; genus Poromitra; species Poromitra crassiceps. The sequence goes on along the minus strand of NC_139624.1, from coordinate 1,591,328 downwards.
AGGACAAGGACAGAGGAGAGGGATGAGGCCTTAGCAGTGTGTAGGGCCTCAGTGACAGAAAGGAGAGCTGCCTCAGTAGAGTGAGAAGCCTTGAAGCCGGATTGCAGAGGGTCCAGTACGTCATTCTAGGAGAGATAGAGAGAAAGTTGTTTGGAAGCTGCTCGTTCAAGGGTTTTGGAAATGAATGAGAGAGAGAGACAGGTCAGTAGTTCTGGATGGCAGTAGGGTCAAGGGAGGGTTTCTTACCTGATTTTGGTCACATTTGGCTCAAACGTGGAAACTTGGACTCAAGGATGAACTGATTAGATTGTGTTTGTCAAAGGTCAGAGTTCAAGGTCACTTTGACCTCATGGACCCCATTTTCTAGCTCATTAACTCACAGGAACGCTTTGACAGAATTTCTTCACATTTGGCTTAAACGTCAAAGTCTGGTCAGACATGGATGTCGACTGCTCACTTGTTAGCAGAGGCATATATCCGTGATGCGGTCGTTCTAGTTCCTCTTAGTGTTCTCCTATGTTAATTAGGGTCTCGGTTAGATTACTACTTAAAGCGGAATTGAAATTGTAAAAAGAAATTGCTCAGTTCACGGAGGTCACTCTGACTGAGTGTCCGAGGCGTGTTTACATCGGAAGGACAGATCGAAGCCCTTCACTGCAGGGTACAAGCTTGGGTGTGGGGCTTAGTTGACCTCCCCAAGAGGGCGGCCACACAGACGCACAGTAAAATCGGGAACAAGGTATCTACATGTATATATCTATGATCACTGACCTACAGCATAAGATCTGAAACTTTTACATGATGGGGCTGATGGCATTATAGATTGATGACATCACCCTGTATGTTATGACATCACCCTAACGTACCTTAGTCCTCATGTCATTCATGTTTTGTGGGTTAGGACCTCGGTCTTTTGACGTTTGAATTGAGCTCCTATTAATGCTTGGCCAGGATTATGGCACAAAGGATTATTACATCACATGCAGTGTGCTGGTGAATAAATTGTCTATATCTCATTTTGAATGTAATTTGTATACAACACACATGTAAGGACTGGAGCTGGAGATTTGAACATGTGAGCTTTCAAGTCAAGTCAAGTTTATTTGTATAGCCCTAATTCACAAGCATGTCTCAGAGGGCTTTATAGAGAATATGTCAGCATGGATATCGGTATTGGTAAATGGTCTGTATTTATATAGCGCTTTTATCCAAAGCGCTTTAAAATCAGTAGATAGTCTACATTCACCCATTCATACACCGATGGCGGCAGGCTGCCACGCAGGGTGCCTACACACCATCGGGAGCAAGGAGGCTTAGGTGTCTTGCCCAAGGACACAGCTGGGAGGGAGCGGGGATCAAACCGCCAACCCTTGCGTCATTGGCCGACCCACTCTACCTCCTGAGCTAAAGCCGCCCCAGGGTATTGATGTGGGGCGTGTCTGTGTGTGGGGGGTGGGGGGGGGGGTTGTTTGTGGGGGGTGGAGGGATGTCTGTGTGTGGGGGGGTGTCTGTGTGTGGGTGTAGGGGTGTCTGTGGGGGGTGGCGGGTTTCTGTGCATGGGTGGTCTGTGTTTGTGTAAAACATGTGTCCCCAATCCCGAACCAGACCACATGAAAAGGGGGGGGGGGGGGGGGGGGGTTAAACCATAACTGACAGTAAAATAAATACCGGTAATGATCAAATAAACATACAACATGTACAAAAAGATGTGATCAAAAGTGAGCATGTAAAATTTACATCACAAATATTATCAAGTGCAAACATTGAGTGTCAGTGAATATGGAATATGGTAGAAGTTCCCCTCTGTGCTTCCACGGCTTATTTGTGTTTGGCATTAATGTTTAGCATGTTTGCTAACATCATTTTCCCGACATACTAGCTTGCAAAATGACATAGCCCGACATAGCTTGCAAAATGCATAGCTTGCAAAACATAGCTTGGAAAACTCATTGTATTTGCTAATGTAGCTAGTGGGCATGTTTGCGAACGTCATTTTCCCGACATACTGGCTACACAGCTTGCAAAATGCATAGTTCTGGGTTGGGTCAAAAGTTAGGTTGCCAGGTACCTAGACTACAAGGTACCATGGCACATATCCTATACAAATCGGGAGATTAGTGGGATAAATTACCAATCGGGAACACATCAGGAGAAAGGGTTAAAAAACGGGAGACTCCCGCGTGAATCGGGAGTGTTGGCAGGTATGCCTATGACATCACAATTGCTTGAGTGACATTGACATCATTGTGACCTCAGCCCCTAGTGGCCATTAGGGATATGACTTCTAAACAGAGTATTTAACCAGTGCCCAATTCAGCCTCCCTCTGTTTGAAGCCTATGCCTTCAAATGACCAGTGGGGGGCGCAGTGTGTATAGCACCCCCCAGGTACAGTGCAACTCAATGGGGAAAGGAGCCAAAGTCTTTTTCATGTGCTCACATCCTCCGTTTCCTAAATTATAGCCCCATTTCGAGGAAAATAGATGATATACATCGGATAAATAAGAACAGTAATACTTCCGACAGGTAGAAGCAGCACCAGCTCAGTGGCCTTGTGGTTTGAGTGTCTGCCCTGAGACTGGGAGTTTGTGAGTTCGATCCCCAGCCGAGTCGAGTATAAAAATGGGACCCATTTGCCTCCCTGCTTGGCGCTAAGCTTCAAAAGGGTTGGAACTGGAGGGTTAGATCACCATATGATTCCCGAGAGCGGCACTGCTCCGCTCCCCCAGGGGATGGGTCAAATGCAGAGAACAAATTTTGCACACTCAGGTGTGAGACAATCAGTGGGACTTTACCTTTACAATGTGGCGCAAGGCATCTAGTCTGCCGTAAGCACATGAAGAAAAAAGTAATTAGCAACCTAGCAACCAATGCTAGCAGATAGCAAGTAGTAGTTTAGCAAACTATCAGAAAATAGTGTTACTTTATGATATTTCATTAATGTTATTACAGTTACGTGTTTTTGCAGACTTGAATGCTGTTGGTCGTTTGTTCAATTTGCTCTTCTGTATGGTGTTGTGGAAAATGTTGTCATAATATCCCATATTTTATTATTTTCTCATTTAGGCTTTATAATGTGATAAGAACTTGTGTTGAATGTTCAAGTTCAAGTGGTGGGCCTCTGCTGCAGTATGTCAGAGCAGCGGGGAAACGCCCTGCCAAATCATGATAACGAGAGCGTCCCAGTCTTATCTGCCCACTGCAGAAATGCCATGTTTTGCTATGTCTGTATAAAAGATGATTTGCAACATGCTTGTATCAGACTTGTCTCCTCCTTCGGTGTAAGGAGAACATCAGGATGCCTGTGAATTTGCCTTAAATGCTTACAATAGACACTCATGGATTTTTTTGGACTCTCTGATTATCATCTCTCATCTAATTAGACACAATACAGTAAACATTTCTACAACATATGGTATTGGACATTTAAAGCTGATACACACTTGTCTTGAGGCATCCGCCAAGCTCAGCAATTTAATGAGTCATGATTATTGGAAAACATACTTTATCGGAACAATAGAACTCAACATAGCCTAAGTTCTTGGTAAATTAGGCATATATAGATAATCCACCAAGCAACACTTGACACAAATATAACCATTTTACAGCAGTCCAGCCCACCATGGTGGGAAAGGAACCATTAAGGGCTCTATCTTCCCACAAGCTGTAATTTTGCGTTAGCGCCCGTTTTGCGCTGGGATAGCGCCGCGCAAAGCCCTAATTGTGGGCGTTTCGGCTCGCTGCGCTTCACGTCATCTCGGCGCACATGTCTGTATAGGCGTGTTTATGCCCAAAAGCATTGTGGAGGTGTGCTCATGCCCATAAAACCACAGCATCACGTCAGCAGCTTCCTCATTCACTGAGAGGGACTAGAGTGAGAGAGAGAAGGAGGGGGAGAGAAAAGATAGCCTAAATGGGAGAGAGAGAGAGATGTGAGGCTGCGGTAATATACTGCATGCGTAATTACGCAGCGTACTGTGAGGCGCGTGATGCTGCTCTATTTGAAGAAGTTGAATTTCGTTCCACCAGCACACATTTTATTAATCAGCTATTTTCTATTCATTTCTATTAATATAATATACATCAAATCCCACCAATTTAGTCTGTCATTTCCCCCTTGGCGCACATAAAGACACATGCTTCCGTCACTGTCTGCTTGATGGCGAGAGGGACTTCAGCTGCCATCCGCGCTGTGGATGGCTGCAATTGCAGGGAAATAGGTTACTGTACTGGCCGGACACAGGTGTTGTGCGAAAAAATTATGCGTTTTGAATTGGATTAGGGGAGCGAGGGTCTGGCGGGGCGGGAGTCTGTGTTAGGGGTGGGCGATACTGCAAAATTTGGTGTCGATCCGATACCAAGTAATACTGGTCCAGAATCCAGAATTGCCGATATCGATACCGATACAGGCTTATGAACTTTCATGTAGGGGAGAGCAGTGTGTCATTATTTATGAGGTTTATCAATAGGTTTATCAATTTATCAACCACTATAAATTATGACCGATACAGTTTGAAAATGTAACATTAACCAATGCTGAAGATCCTTAATATTAATTTAACTACTATATATAGCCTACCTGGATATTATTTTCCTCTGTGAAAAGACGGCCCGTGGGGTCTATCTCTGTGTTGAGGGGGGGGGGGTCTGTCTGATATTTCCCTCCTCCTCCTCCTTTCTTTTCTGCAGGTCAGAGCTCTCTTTATTGTTTCAGATGCTTAAACAAGTTGGTAGTAGGCTAGTGGTCCCACAGTAGTGGACAGCCTGCATGCGGCTACGTCACACTTCACAACATTGTCATTTACTGATGTAAAATAACTCCAAACGATCTGCTCCTGTTCCTTTGAGCCATGATCACATCACGGAATGGCATGTGTGTTTGTATGCGATTGTGTGCGTCGGATTTCAATCCCACTCTGTGCTCTGCTGCTTGCCTTCCTTTACAAGACCCGCCCTGCATATCGTTCAAGCACTATTATTGGCCCAGGCACGTATACTCGTTGTTTCAGTGCACATGTGATGACACAACAGCAAATCCGAGGCGGAGAAGCCCTGCATGAATGCACGCACAAAAGCTGTGTTCAGTATCGATCTTTTGATGTCAGGATCGATCTTCAAAACGAGACTCAGGTATCGGGAGTATCGATATTTTGGGATCGATCCGCCCACCCCTAGTCTCAGTGGCCTAGGCCTAGGCTCAGTGGCCTTGTGGTCTGAGTGTCCGCCCTGAGACTGGGAGGTCGTGAGTTCGATCCCCGGCCGAGTCATACCAAAGACTATAAAAATGGGACCCATTGCCTCCCTGCTTGGCACTCAGCATCGAAGGGTTGGAATTGGGGGGTTAAATCACCATGTGATTCCCGAGCGCGGCGCACGCTGCCGCTCACTGCTCCCCCAGGGGATGTGTCAAATGCGGAGAACAAATTTCACACATTGTGGGACTTTACCTTACTTTACCTTTAGTCTGTGTGCGCCGGTTGCTGGAGGGGGGGTCTCCCACGAGAAGGTGGGAGCTGGAGGTATGCAGGCTTGGTGGTAGGGTTGGTGTGGGTCGGTGCCATGGGTGTTTTGGGCCGGCCAGGGTGGGGAGAGGCAGCTTGGCACAACACCGTCACAACTTTCTCAAAAGCAATCAATTGTTACCTCACACCACAAACTTGTATGGTCGGGAATTATGTAGCCTAATAAAACCATGACAAACAAATTTTCATTTTTAAACCAAGGTGTGTGTTTTCTGCAATGTAGGCTATAGTTGAAAATCAACGTGGCATTCCGAGGAGAGAAGAGTGTGTGCAGGCGCGAGTAGAGAGTGACATCCATGCCGTGCGTAAATGGATCCAAGCAAGGATTTCCTGCACTGCACGGAGATGTGGAGACTGTCTGCGCTCAGGTGTGCGTCTGCGTTTGCGCTAAGACCAGCTATTTCCTGGCGTTAAAATTGAGAGCACCCAAGGCGATTTTTTCTGACACATTGCGCTGGAACGCCTATTTTGGAACGGGCAACTCCTAAACCTCTCTTTGCGCTCGGCACATACCGACGGTATCTTCCCCACTGCGCTAAATGACACTTGCGCGAGACACATGATAGGCTAGAGGCCCACTGACACACCTGGGGCACGCCTACACCTGTGTCATCACAGCGCAAAACTGGACAGTGGAGGCAGACGATAGCAATAAGAGGCGCGCAAACGCAGTGCAAACGATAGCGGCGTACAATGATAGGGCCCTTAATATCCAAGCAAGGTATCACAGTATTCAGAGCCAAGCATGTGCCAGACTATCCTCTCGGTGCCATGTTCATCCAAGATGGAAATGCCCTCTTCCATACCCTGACAAACCTGCCAGACATATGGACAGATCTGCAAGCAAGTGCTGGACAAAATGGTGACATGGCTTTGGACAGACAGTGCACCAAAATGCAAGCTGTTTCATGGTGAATGAAGAGAACAAGAAGCAGTTGTGTCAGTTGCTCTGCAGGGTCAGCAGAGCTGCTGGCACATTGTGGGACAGCAATCGTATGTGTAGAATGCATGGCCTACTCCCTCTCAGCAGCAGGTGGCGAGGTAAATCAACGATGTAAATACATAAAATACTCACATAGTTTATACCTCTAACACATTAGAAAAAAAATGCTATAGATTCATGTGCAGTTTTATGTCTTAGGTCACATCTGAGGAGGTCCACAACCTGAGATCTAACGAGAATCATACTCTACTGTAACCATGCTCTCTTTTCATCATTTCACTTCCTTGACCCAAATGACAGTTGAAATTCAACTGCATTTGCTCATTTCATGGAACTTTGTGTGGAATGGTGTCTCTCAAGCAAGCTGTAAGGAGGAAGTGGAAGGTTTCACATGCCTCATGTATGGGCATGGTCATGAGAGAAAAGTTGATGCAGAGGGTGTGAAGATTATCTGCAAGATGGCCGGAGAGGATCAGTCCCTCTCGGCTAAGTCGAACGTGGACCTTGGACGTCTCCCACACCGCAGTGCTGTCTCTCACCCTATCTTGATCGCTGCCTGCAACCATATAGTGGCAGGCTATAAGCGAGCAGCTACACCTATCTTTGAACAGCCCAAGCCATGACCCAGATCAGGTAAGTATGGTTCAATTGTAAATTGTGTTAGCTTTTTTATTTATAACCAGAAGAGGAGGGAGTACTCAAGCCCATATGGACCGCTGGACCCATCATGCCTCCATCTCTGGTTGACATACTTGATAAGGAGGCCGATAGCAAAGAGGAGGAAGAAAAAGAGGAGGAAGAAGAGAAAGATGAGACCATTGAGGCTGACTTGAATGATGATTAAAGCAGCTACGAGCAAGATTTTCAATTGTTATTAAACAGTCTTAATTTAATATCAATGCATCACATCTTACCTCTAATAGTAGATGAGACCAACGCAGAGTACTCTCGCTTGAACCCGAGTGAATCGGCCAGTGTTAGTCTGTCTGTGGCCAGGGAAGATCAGGAAGTGAAATGAAACGGTTTGCAGCAGCCACTTCGGCCATAACCACAAAATAACTTCCAAAAAACCTGTTAGAATATAACGAGAGATGTTCGCGAGAGTATGCATGGCGTTCACATTGTTTATGCTATGTTGCTAGGCAGCGCGAACGGGGTAGGCAGGCAGCTGCGTTTCACTTCCGGGTTTCACTTCCGCGTTTATCCGGTCCGGCGGTAAGGAGAGAGAGAGAGAGAAACCGCTGTTGACGCGAGTTTAGACAGACACAGACTTAATAATCATCTAAGGGAGCAATCTCCGATTCACACGGCTTTGGTCTCAGCTACTATTATAGGTAAGATGTGATGCATCAATATTGTAATTATACTGTTTAATAACAATCGAAAAAGTTGCTCGTAGCTGCTTTAAGAGGACTATTAGAACTAAAGCTTCCTCTACTAGAGCACTTCTGTTTTGGAAATTTCTCAGAAACAATAAAGTCATGCATTGTCTGAATGACCCAGGTCTCTAGTTCGTGGTTGCAAAGGTTCATGATGCTATGAATATCCTAGAGCAGGAGTTTTCAAAGGGCCTCCACAGGGAGGTTCAAGCAGTTTCAGGGGAGGCTCAGTCACATTATAAAGTGAAAAAATATTATATTAGTTATTAAAAGGAGATCTCATAGAATAGCCTAAATGTGTGTGATTTGGTTAAAGAGATAGTTCAGAGATACAGTAGTTTGGGGAATCTGACTTTCCCAGAGTCAGAAGTAAATAAATGCCTTCAGACAGACCTTTTTATGTATTTGGTGTAGTCTGAAGTATGTCAAACAGCAATATCAAGCTATCCGGGATCGATTGTTGAGTGTCGTGGGGATCAAATAACAACATTTTGATACCATAGGCATCCGGGAGTTGAATGGGGGGGGGCTCATTTTTCCAAGTTTTGTCTGGGGGGAGGCCCACAGTCTCAGACTTTGAAAACCCCTGTCCTAGAGGTAGCCATAGGTCATTGCTTTTCATACAGTGAGGTCTAGTTTCAAAAAAGTCTCTCACTACAATGACATGGCTACTCTGGGGACTATAGATCAGACATGAGCCACCAATTGGGCTTATTGACTCTATAAGAGTCTCAGCTGCCCAGTCATACCCAAATTTATGAAATTCCAAGACTCTTTAGGGAGCCCAGTATGCAGAAATGGTCAAATACACCATTTTTGCAATAGGCGGAAATGACACTTTTCCAGGCCTACTGAATGCAAAAAACGGTGTGGTTCTTGCCCCAAACTGCATGAGATTAGGATAAATGTGGCATGTCTGTACAGCGGAGGCTTGTGGGTAGTACCCATATAACCCATTTACATTCAGATATATTGAGGTGACAGGTCAAGGGACCATTTGGGAAATGTTGATGGCCATTTTTCCCTTGACAAAATTTTGTCTAACTTTAAATCATTAGTTATTTAGCCCCCTTCCCGACAAGCTAGCATGAGATGCCTGGACCCATTGGAAACGTTAGGTTGTCTATTTTCAAATGGTATCCTTATCTTTGCCCTAGCTCAAAATCTGAGCGTGCCACAGTCTCTGAAAGACAGTCTCACCGGCATTTCTGCCGGCAATCAGGTGTAATAGGGGTAATAAAACATTGGAAAAAAACACAATTTGGACAGGTTATTTTCTTTATTTATTTATTTTCTTTTATCAAAATCTTTATTTTAGAGGTCCTATGGATGCCAAAAATCCAGACTAGAAAAAAAATAAGGGGGTGGACCCCTCCGAGGTGCCCTACCATTTCCCGGCTCTTTCCTTCCACGCTCTTTGGTGGGGGTGGCATGGTATCAGTTGGCGGTTACAAAAGTGACACAAAGCGTGATACAAATCATGACTGACAGACAGACACCGACTGCCCACCTAGGCAATTTTATTATACGATAGTATTTTTTGTCTGCAAGTGGCAACTTAACTTAAGGTAACATGGAATAATTTTGAAAGAAATGGAAGAACTACTAAACCCTGATAGGGAACCTTCAGAAACACACAGCAGGAACGAGGAAGTAGGACACAGGAAATCCTGTTTCCTTTTGAAGGAGTTGTCCGGTTCCTGCAGGAGCCAACAGACAAAAGGTTACAAAAACACGGAGAGGGCCACTTGCCTTAGTGTCACTTTTACATTTTATCATTGGACAAACTTTTGGTGAAGAGGTTGTACTGAACAATATGGGAAGCCAGAGTCTAATGAATACTGGTACAGATGGATGATATTTGGGGGTTTCCAGTGTTGACTGGACATCCACACCAAGATTTTTGTGATTGAGGCGAGAATGCAATTGGAGTTAATTGGCTGATAGTTTTTGTAGGTGTTTTAGGTCCAGACGGCATGTCGGCTAATCTCTATATATAATCACTATAAACATAGCTGCACATGAGATGTCATCAGACTGTGAATGACTACGGAAGCGGAAATCTTGGCGTGGACCTCCTCTCTACACCGGAAACCCAGAAATATCACTTGTCTGTCCCAGAGTCAGATTAGTCGTCAGACTGATAGACTGGGTTCACAGATTTTCTAAATGATTTAGCTGCAAGCACATCTGCCTGTAGATCAGTGGTTCCCATGCAACCTTGAGGTCACGAGCCATCAGAAAGTCAGAATTGATGTCATCACTCAGTGGCATGCACAGACATTTTGGGAGGAAGGTGCTCAAGGGCACCCCTCTCACACTTAGGTGTGTGTGTGTGTGTGTGTGTGTGTGTGTGTGTGTGTGTGTGTGTGTGTGTGTGTGCGCGTGCGCGTGTATGTATATATATATATATATATATATATATATATATATTATATACAGTGATTCAACAATGCAATAGCATCAGAAAGGCTAAATAACAACATAAGGCTCCTGGTTCAAAACAAATGAATGCATTTATTAAGAGCACTTAATGAGCAGCTCCAGTATTTAGCAACAGCAGTGAGTTATTTTCCTACGCCTCGACATGCATAGTTCAATGGTGCTTCATTGGACTTGAACTTATGAAGAGTAAAACAATTGTGACAAACACACACACACACACACACAAACTAGGGCAGACACAAACTCAAATATTAAGTGCCTTATAGTGTAAAAAAGACGGGAGTACCAAGGCACTTCTTCTAGCAAAGTTAAAAAAGCTTTATTATAGGCTTAATTCATAATTAATTGAATTGAAACACCAACATGTTTCGGTCAAACAGACATTCATCAGGGTGTGCAAAGAATCAGAGGGCAAGCAGTCCACATATCCAGTTCATGCAATCAACAGTCATGAGCAGGGGTGCCCAAATTCTTTTCCATGAAGGGCAAAAACTCAATCTGGGTGGAGGGCCGAGGGCCAAAAATGTTGTGGAATTACATTAAAATGTATTGTGTTTTATAGAAAATTAACATTCTAAATCTAAAATAACATTTCAATATAATAATCTACTTTTTATCTGTTTGGTAATTGTAATACTTTGCAATTGGTTATATATATTAAAAAAAAACATCTGCATTTCTGGGGAGCTTAAACATTTAATCAGTAAACACCCAGTTAAAAACAGTTGTATTTTCCACCTTTGTAATCAAGAGAGAAATTTGACTTAATTCACAACTTGAAAAATCCTCAAGGTACTTTGAAAATCAGCTTTATTGTCCATCTTTTGTAAACAATTTGCCATGACAATTTGCAGGGATGCAATCTCAGGAGTGAACAGTATCCGCAGCCACATTCAGACACTGTTTCACAAAGTCACCACATGAAAAAGCTCGTCCACCCTTTGCAATCAGTGCAGATATTTGATAACTTGCCCGAGGTGCATTCTGGATAAAAAAATCGGGGGGGATATACCTATGGATACAATCCAGCAGACCTATAAAGAAGAAAAGAAAAGTACAAACCACAAAACACCATATTGATAGCACAGCAAATATATACAAGGGTATTTAGAACCACTAAGTCAACTAACTGCGTATAGTTTACAAGAAAGAGACCATATCAATGGTGTCATTGAGACCAGGGGGGGACATGGCTTGAAGCCTATGGATCCAACGACTCTCTTTTTGATTGAGGGTCCTCTCTCTATCCCCTCTTCTAGGGGTTAGGGGGACATGATCTATGCCCAAAGCTGTAAAGGAAACTGAACAACAGTTATCAACAGCATCAACATCAACAGCATCCTTAAGATGCTTGGTTATAGCAATAGTCAGTGTTACCAGATTTTACAGCATATTTATGTTCCGCTACATGATCCTGGAGACGACGTTTAGTTCGTCCAACATAGAAAGCATTGCATAAAGTACAGGAAAGAATATAAATAACATGTGTTGTCTTGCAATTTATGAAATGTATATTTGTGTATCTATGTTGTGTTACAGGGTGGATGAAATCTTTAGATTTCGTTATGATGTCACATTGTCTACAGTTACCACACCTGTAAGTGCCATTGGGTGCTCCTGCTCTAGACAGCCAATTACTTGGTTCCTTAGCTGGTGTGTGACTGTGAACCAGCTTGTCACTTAGAGTTGGAGCTCTCCTAAAAGAAAAAATGGGAGGGTCAGTAGAGCGTAAAAAATGGGGGTGTCGTAGAGCCTCATCACATTGGATGAGATCCCAATTCTTTCTAATAATGCTGGGTATGTTATTGGCCTGCGTGCTATAACCAGTGGAGAAGAAAACTCTGTCTTGATCGACCTTAGGGGCTTTCCTCTCCAAGAGAGAGTCCCGTTCAAGGGAGCTAGCCCTAGTAAGGGCTGCATCTAGGACCTCGGGCGAATAGCCACGTTCCCTAAACCAGCAATACATCTCTGTGCTTTTCAGCTTAAAGTCAGTATTGTCATCACAGATCCTACGTAGCCTTTGGAATTGTCCGTAAGGAATGTTTTTGATTAAAGGAACAGGGTGAAAACTCTTGACATGGAGTAAAGTGTTCTTATGCGTTTCTTTTCTATAAATCGAGGTATGTAGAAAGCCATTCACATCTTTACAGATTTCAAGATCTAAGAAGTTGATTTTCTCTTTGTCATATTCAAGCGAGAGTTTCACATTGGTGTTGGTATTGTTGAAATAAGAATGAAAAGAAAGCAGTTCATCAACTGAGCCATTCCACCACAAAAGTATATTGTCAATGTAACGTGCCCACCAAACTATCTTATCCTTAAATGCATTGTGGGGATGGAACACAACATCCTCTTCCCACTTACCCATAAATAATCCTGCATACGAAGGGCTAAAGCACGCCCCCATAGCACATCCTTTCACCTGTTTGAACATTTCCTCCTGAAACAAAAACACATCGTTGTTCAGAGTCCATTCGGTGAGATCTGTGAGGAAATCTGTAGGGGGATCATGTGGGTGTGGTCTTTTACCAAGGAAATGTTTCAGAGCTGCGAGCCCTTGTCGATGTTCAATGTTCGTATACAAAGCTTCCACATCCATAGTCACAAGTAATGTGTTGTGGCCTACAAAGTTGTCGCTCTTGATTTTGTTCAGGACATCAGTAGTGTCCTGAATATAAGCTGGGAGAAGCTGCAGCAAGGGCTTAATAAAGAAATCTACGTATTTGGAAATGGGTTCTGTGAGAGAGTCATTACCCGAAATCACTGGTCTTCCTGGCGGATTGGTCAGATGTTTATGCACTTTCGGCAGGAGATAAAAAGAAGCCAGCCGGGGATTAGATCCAAAAAGAAATTTAAACTCCAGCTCAGAGATCAAATTGTCATCTTTGGCCTTGGACAGCAGATCGTGGAGTTCCTGTGTCAAAGTAACAGTAGGATTGTTAGTCAGGGGGATATAAAAGTTTGTGTCCCGTAGTTGTCGAAAGGCCTTGTTAGTGTATTGTTCATAACCCCAAACAACCACCGCTCCTCCTTTGTCCGCCGTCTACACAATGTTTTTGTTATCTGACAGATCTTTGATAGCGTGCCGTTCAGCCAGGGTCAAATTATGCCTATACTGAGGATTATCCTTTGACATAAGTTTCTGTACCTCATAGTTGACTTTCTTCTCGAAGGTATTCAAAGTCGTATTCTGTACAATGGGGCAGAAACGCGATTTAGGCTTGAAAGGGGTGTGGCTCTTCTGAGCTGAAGGAGAGGGGGCAACGTTATACACCGGGGAAGGATTCAGTTTATACCATGCTTTAAGATGTAGATTTCGCTAAAAACGAAAAAGATCAACTTTTACATCAAAGCTGTTGGAATGACATGTAGGAGCAAAAGTGAGTCCTTTAGACAAAACCATAGTGTGAGTGTCCGAGAGAGGGATGCCTGTCAAATTGATCACTGTCTCTGTTTGCTGCGACTCTGCGTGTAGTAATAGCGGGGCAGGTTTCTTGCGCCCTCTTCTCGTACTCTTCTTGTTTTTTGGGCTTTTCTGGTCGGTTGCTTGTCTTTGTGCCATTGGGTGTGGTCATTCGAGTTGAAGGATGTGGTTGCTTCCGACTCATCTTCAGTCATGAAGTTGAATGACACCGTCCGGGGTGTCGTTTCAGCAATCACTGAAAGTGTTTGGTCAGTAACTTGGAACCCCCAACCCTCCGCTGTCCTCTATCTCTCTCCTGTAGTCCTGCAGGCAGGGTCGACGTATCTCCGCAACCGTAACTCATAGAGACACATGGATGGCGGTGTTGGATTTGGGGTGAAAAAATACATGGAATCCTTTAGGCCTTCGACACTATTTCTCACTCCATCCTCCTCAGTAGATCATATTCCAATGGCATCACTCACACCCCACTAGATAGATTGGTTTCACTCATATCTCTCAGGTCGCACCTAGTTCATCCAACTCAAATCCTTCACATCCCAGCCCTCCCCTGTAACTTCTGGTGTGCCCCAGGGTTCTGTCCTGGGCCCCTTTCTCTTCATTACCTACCTCCTTCCCCTCTGCAATATTTTCCGCAAATTCAATATCCACTTCCACTGCTTTGCGGATGACACCCAGCTCTACCTATCCACCAAACCAAATTCCTCACTCTCACCCTCTTCCCTCACCAACTGCTTATCTGAAATAAAATCCAGGTTCACCTCAAACTTCCTAAAATTAAACAGCGATAAAATGGAAATCCTCCTCATTGGCACTAAATCTACATTATCCAAAGTAAAGAGTCTCCCCCTCCCCTCAGGTTAAGAGTCTGGATCTCATCCTCGACAGCTCACTATCATTTCTATCTCACATCAATAATGTCACCCGGTCTGCATATTTCCACCTACGCAACATAAATCGTCTCCGTCCCTCCCTCACCCCCCACACCACCTCTATCCTTGTTCACAGCCTCGTCACCTCCCGTATTTATTATTGTAATTCCCTCCTCTTCGGTCTCCCTCACAAGTCCCTCCATAAGTTTCAACTGGTCCAGAACTCAGCTGCTCGCATCATCTCCAGAACCCCCTCATTTCATCACATCACCCCCGTCTTTCAGCAACTCCATTGGCTCCCGGTCAGATTCAGAATTCAATTCAAGATCCTCCTGTATGCATTCAAGGCCATTCACAACCTCACCCCTCCTTATGTGTCTGATCTCCTCCATACTGTCTCACCCAACTCACTCCCTCAGATCTTCCTCCTCCATTCACCTTACTGTGCCCTCCGCCCGTCTCAGCACCATGGGGAGCAGAGCTTTCAGCCGCTCTGCTCCTCAACTCTGGAACTCACTCCCACCTGACATCCGTAACATCGACTTTCTTCCTCTTTTCAAATCCAGCTTCAAAACTCACCTGTTCAAGAGAGCCAACTCACTGTGATTGCTTCCCCCCATTTCATATTGATAACTTTTATCTGTTGTTTATTGTATTTGTGTTGCGTTGCCTCTATTGTTGTTTATTGCACTTGTTTTTACCTTGTAAAGTGACCTTGGGTGTCCAGAAAGGCGCTTATAAATAAAATGTATTATTATTATTATTATTATTAATGGCATTGTGATCTGACCTTCCGTTTCCCAGAAAATGCCAAGATTTCCGTGAGTCTCTATGAGTTAAAGGGACAATGGAACAACTTGTTTGTTCATAATAGATCCACAATATACAGCACCATTTCATTAAGCATAGCACATACATGTAAATGTATTTAACTTTGCTCTGCCCAGAAAAACGATAAGAGCCCTTACTGTAATTCTGCTTTGATAAACGGAACCGGTTTCTTTGGTGTCCTTTTGGGTAGGAGAGGAGATGGCCACGAAGCGACCGTCTCCTCTCCTACCCAAAAGGACACCAAAGAAACCGGTTTCCTTTTGGGTAGGAGAGGAGACGGTCGCTTCGTGGCCGTCTTCACGCGCCTGTGGGTCGGTGTCTTGGTTGTCCTGAGTCCGTGTAGCTTATCAGGCGAGGCTGGCTCCGGTCAGTTTGGGTGATGCGCTACGCTGTCTCAGTACAGTGTAGGGAGGCGACATAGATCTGCTGTTGCTTGCCTGCTCTCTGGAGCAGGCCGAGGAGCGGGTTCATCTAAGCAGGTCGGCTCGCTCCTGTTGATGAGCCGGTGTGAAAGTGCATTCTTCTCTGACGATGTGTCCAAATCCCCAAGTTGTGGGGAAGGTGAGGCGCGCTCTAGGAAGACATCTTATAGGTGGGAACCGACTGCTGAAGCAAATTTCTCCCTCTGTGCCGTGGAGGAGAAGTGTGTCGACACAAAATAAACTGAAACAAAATAAAACCAACAAAACTAAATTAAATAAACTGAAATAAAAGAAAGTCAACAACTTAGATGCAGGCTCGGTTCATGCAGAAGGGAGCTGGGGGACCAGCCTCATTCCCTAGCGCCCCCCTCTTATCCCTGGCGGAGCAGAAAAAAGGGTGGGGGCGTGCTCGAGTCAGCACATGCTTCAGTGGCCGGCTAAGAACTGGCTTTTCCTGTCTTGCCAGCTTTGAGGAAAGGGCAATATTTAAATGAGGGTTGCTTTTTCTGCCAATAAGATATGTTAGATTTGAAATAGGTCCAGCCCATACAACCGTTAGTTTGGGGGCTGCGTCATCCTCACGGCACTGTGGTCTGTCACAGTAGAGGTCTGTCGGTCATTTGGTTGCACCCAGATGTTACATTGAGAGGACATTGAAGTCGACTTTAGCTAGGGGTCAGAGAGAGGCAGGGTTGGGCTGGCTGGAGCCCCTGGGGTTTCCAGCCAGGCTTGAGGCTTGGATCAGGGAGTCACAAAAGGGGCCTTTTGTTTTATCGTGGCTTTGTGAATGAGTAGGGGCTGTGCTTACTTGATTAAATCAAACTTGCTGCAGTCTTAACACATTCAGTGCCAGCGACGCCATATGGCGTCAAGAGAAATTTACCGTAGAGTGCCAGCGACGCCAAATGGCGTCAGTAACTCGAAATTGTTTTTTTGACGGGGGGGGTGTCGATCTATGCCTCTTACATCGCCTCTTACAATATGATAGCTATTGAATGTGTCTAACCTATTTTACAGAACCCTTAGGTGGCGACAGCGCACTCCAGATGAGAGAAAGTGGAGTAAAACCATAGAGTAAAACACACAGAAGAAGTCGTTTGGGAAGAGGAAATCGCATCGCATCCGTCCGTATGCAGCTGCTTCATTGAAGCATAACGTAGCTGTGCCCCTGCAGCAGCCAATCTGCTGTCACAATTGAGCACCTCGTGTCCGCTGCAACAATCCACTCGCATAATCAGCCGTGGAGTTCTCAACTGGAAGCATGGTGACATACACGCGGGTGTAAAAAAGCTGGACTAGCGGACTTTTCACTGCTGAGCACACGCAGAGAGCAAACGCATTCACAGCAGAGCAGAGCAGAGAGCTACTCCTCCCACAACGGGGGGGGGAGGAGGAGGGGGGGAGGTGGGGCACGCAGGACACTACAGCATACAACAGACCCGCAGGCAGCTGCAGCATTACATCAGAAAATATTAGCAATGAGTCAATGATGTGCTTGAAATGCTTCCTTTCACAAAAGGGTCGTTATCTCAGCTCGTAGAAAAAAAGGGATGTTTTTGGTCTAATCAAGCTATCTTCTCCGGCTCATAACTAAAGAACGGAAAATGGGATCAATAAACTTTTTTTTGCAGGTGATAGAAGAGAGTCTCATCGTTATTTGTGCGTGTTGAGTGTTTACATAGTAATTATTAAAGAAATGATATGACTGTTTTAAAATGCATTGCGGCCTATGTCGCACAGTACAGCACCTTTTGCTCAAGGGCCGTGGCACTCAAAGTGTTAATATAAGTGCATCTGTCTCCAACACCCTGCTGTAGATGTTTTGAATGTTGATTGTTTTTTGATAACTTAGGAATCTGTCATTTGTTCTTTGTTTGTCAGAATGTGGTGTCCCAAGTATGCGGCCATCTTCCTCCTCCTGGCTCTGTCCGTGCTCTACTTCCTGCTCCGTCACATCAACCAGCTGGAGAAAACGCTAGCCGATTGGCGATACGACAGCATCAGCTGTTCAGCAGAGGACAGCGACTTGCAACTCAACCTGTTGCCCGTCCCGCCCCACCCCCCCACCCCGCCCCACAAGCTTGACTACTGCAGCTCCCAGCGTCGTGCGCCTGAGGATGTTCTGGAGGAGCGCCTCTTATTGGATTCCATCGCTTGGCCTGAAACTCCACCTCTGTCTGTGCCTGTTTCCCTGAAACGGGTCAGTGACCCCTCCCACAGCACCTTCACCATCCTGCCAGTGAGGGGTGGGGGGAAGCGGCATGTGGGCGATCACCTGGAGGCTGAGATCCTGATGCGGGATGCCCGTGGGTGTCCCAAGAGCTTCGGGGGAGACGTCCTGGTTACCCGTCTACATGACGCGGTGCACAGCGCGGGCGTGGCCGGGCGAGTGACGGACCACCTGAATGGCTCATACACTGCCGTGTTCCCCTTACTGTGGGAGGGGCCAGCGCGTATCGAGGTTACCCTGGAACACCCCAGTGAGGCCGTCACAGTGTTGCGCAGGCTGACCAGGGACCACCCACACCGGGTCTTCTTCCAGAGCATCTTCAGGTCAAGATTGCTCCAAGAAACCACGGTTTGTAATGTCTGTTTGCCTTCCAACCAGGAGCCGCTGTGCAATTACACCGACCTGCACACGGGGGAGCCATGGTTCTGCTACAAGCCCAAGAAACTGAGCTGCGATGACAGGATCAGCCACTACAAAGGAAGCATCTACCAGATACCTCAGTACCTCATGGCTGAGGAGGAGAAACTCTTCAAAAAAAAAGTCAACATGAAAGTCTTCATTCATGCTTCGGGGTCTGACAATGTCACTGTGTTGCCAAAGGAGGAAGGTCACCCAGAGAGACAGATCAGCATTTTGAAGCCTGAACCTTCTGGATATTACTACCAGGGCTTGTGGCGAGCCCTAAGTGGCACCACAGTTCGCCAGTTCAACAACCCCGCTGTCATCAGTGAGTGTCTGAGAGACAAGGTGGTCCACCTATATGGAGACTCCACCATCAGACAGTGGTTTGAACACCTCAACTCTGTGCTGCCAGACCTGAAGCAGGTTGACCTCCACACCACAAAGGAGTCCGGCCCGCTCATGGCCGTCGACAGCATGCGTAACATCATGGTGAAATGGCGCCTGCACGGCGTCCCAGTCCGATCCAAAAAGGTTGGGATCAGCGAGCTGCGCTATGTCGCTAACGAGCTGGACAGCCTGAAAGGAGGCCGCCGTACCGTGGTGGTCTTCAGCATCTGGGCCCACTTCAGCTCGTTCCCCATCCAGGTCTACATCCGTCGGCTGCAGGGTGTCCGCAGGGCGGTGCGCCACCTACTGGACAGAGCTCCCCACACGCTGGTGGTCATTCGGACCGCGAACCTCATGGACTGGGACTCTCTGACCGGGGTGCTGGTCAGCAGCACCTGGTACACCCTGCAACGAGACAAGGTGCTCAGAGCTCTGTTCAAAGGCCTTGATGTGCGCCTGGTGGATGCGTGGGACATGGTGCTTGCCCACCACCTGCCCCATAACCTCCACCCACAGCCCCCCATCATCAAGAACATGATCGACGTTCTCTTGTCCTACATTTGTCCACAGTAAAATGGCTGCGTGCCTTGTAGCACCTCGGACTAGAACTTAGCTTTATGGCTTCATGAGTTACTCTCATTGTTCTCTCCTGAGTAGATGCTTGCCTGTGTTGTATTAAAATCGCATGTGTACAGTGGCAGTAATCTTCATTTGGTGGTCCCAGCCGAAGGCTAAACTTTGTTACACCCAGTGGTGGAAATGGGGGCGACGTGTGGGAACAAAGTTCCCAGAGTACATTGAGAGGGAACGGTGAGAAGGAGAGGGGGAACAGCATTCCTTCCTAGTTTCCCCTTAAAAATGCCCCCACCTCTAAGTCTGATTCACTCGGCGACGGTTACACAACCATTTCTTTATGCTGCTGCTGTTTTTGCCAGAACACTTTTGAA
Source organism: Poromitra crassiceps (assembly GCF_964638095.1). Lineage (NCBI taxonomy): Eukaryota > Metazoa > Chordata > Actinopteri > Beryciformes > Melamphaidae > Poromitra > Poromitra crassiceps. The sequence goes on along the minus strand of NC_139624.1, from coordinate 1,571,526 downwards.
ACACAGATGTTTAATCTCAATGAGACTCCACTCCTCGTTAAATAAAAGAAAATAAGATAAAAATCATATTTACGTATTTCTGATTTTGCCTGGGACACCCCTATATAGCCAACTCAAGGCCCTGGGTCCCAGTATGGAACAACTGCTATTCAGCAAGACACTGACAAAGGCTCACATACCTCTGTCAACTGTCAAATACCTGCTACAGGGTTAGTTTGGTGCATTGTTGCTGCCATCATGTGGCTGAAAAAGCAAAATGCATACAAAAAAGAATTTCTCACTTCCTTGACAGATATCATCCCTGCCTCAGATGTATGAAAACATATTTTGATATACTGGCTGAAAAAAGCTCTAGAGCGTCAGATTCTGCACTGGAACAGTTGAAAGCTGTCATTCTCTGATCCTGATACGAACACACACAAACACAACACCACACACACATTCACTGACAAGCTGTTTCCCTACTTTAGCATTCTGAATATGTTACCAGTGAAGGTCTCTGTAACAGTGGAACAGCAAAGTTAGAGGGCGTGTCCACCAACCAACATGTTGAGCACTTGAAGGGCTGGTGCTGAGCTGAACTTGCCCACTAAGGGCCGATGCATCTATATGGCCTGTTCAGACTGCAGGCAAATCCGATTTGGTTCGCAAGTCATTATCTTGATTGGTTTCCCAAATCTGATTTGGGAGTGTCCGCACTGGCACAAATGAAGTTCTAACGGAAGTTCAGTCAGGAAGACTATAATCTGCACTTTACACTTCCTCAGTTCGCTCCTTATTTCTCCACCCCTTCAAATCTGCTCACATGCTCAAGATAGCCTGTCAACTTCCAGGCTTCAATTGAATAATCGGCTGTTTGCCGCCTAGTCCCTATTATCCAATAGCATAGTGTCACATCACCTCTCACCCCACACACCTCCATTGTAAGCCTATAACATTGCTTTTCACCCCTCATCGTAAGCCTATCACATGGCTGTTGTCGTATTAAATACAGGCCCGTAGCCAGGGTTTGAGAAATACCGAGGTCATTTTAGCACGGCGTGGGGGGCCCAGGGCCCCCCGGATAGAAAATTTTGTCCATTTTATAGTAAAATGCTTCAATCTGGTGCACTTTGAGAGCAAAATGAAGAGGCTAGATCTATAAAGAACTACATACATCATGTTAGATTAATATCCTCTTTACTGTGCTGTTGCTTTAAAATGATACAAAAAATAAATGTCTCCCCATATGATGTAATTTATATTCTGCATACAGGTCACATGGCAGAATACTGCTCAATTAAATACAATGGCCCATCTACACAAACATCACTTACAGGGGAGTTACTTACCCATTCACTTCAATAGAACTGTCCCCAAAGTCTAGCCCCAATCTTGCCTCAATGCAAAATCTGAATGTTGTGAGTTATCTCTCTTCCTTCTATAGCACACAGAGAGGAAGCAAATTGTTGCATTTCCGATCAACTGTCGCATTAAAACATCAATGACAGATTAATAGATCTGGGGACCGGGGCTATTTTTCAATTTTTCAATTTTTTTTTTTTTGGTGTGGAAAATACCGAGGTCATGACCGCGGTGTCCTCAATGGTAGCTACGGGCCTGATTAAATATGCTTGTTTCTATCCAGCCTCCCAACGTTGCTGCTGACAGTCTCGCAGCCTCCACCTCCCCTTCTCCACCCAGTTTTCGCAGAGCCACCAGATTATTCAGTCTGAAGAGTCTCATCAGTTTCAGAAAGAGAGGCATCACCATCACCTATCACCACCATATCTACACTCTACAGGGGGATATATCTGGCTGCTGCTCATAGCTGATGCAGCTCTATCTCAAGATCTCCCTGTGGTGCCTAAATGCCAAAGACTATTACCAATACCTAATGCTCATCACATTTTCTGTAATGCTTCATTCATTATTGTAATACATATTATTTTCATTCACTGGTCTCTAGTATCTCCTGATTGAAATGTGATTTGGGCAAGTGTTAAAGTCGGATCTGTGTGTCCAGACGCATCCAGCCTATCTGCATGGGTTACGATGGTAATGACATAGGCGTCAATAAACAACTAGCTGCTGAAGGTGTTTTCCAACGCAGAATCATGAGAAATGGCCATCATCTCTCACCATCCAAACAATCGCGCTACTGAAAAAGACAGAATTGCTCTCAGCGAGACTTCCCCTGTATAATGTAACCGAGCAAGGCAGATGCCAGGTTTATTTTCCCGTCCGAGGCACACATAGCGTCAAGTATAGGCACTGAACACAACTACTTCCATTTATAGTCTTCAAAATAAAAGAATACCCTGTCCTGTACTGTGTAACACTGAACATGCAGAGCCTCCAGACACGAGGCAACTAAATAAATTCCCTAAAATGCTTACATGAATGTTTAAAAAAACTCACAGTGCCAAACTCCTCGACATTTGGCAGTGTAGCAGCTGCAGCATGGGACAGACAGGGATTTTATTTGGAAAGTTATGACCAGAAGTGGTGTATTTAACTCTGGCTGGCTTGACACTGCTGCCTGTCCACTCACTGACGGAGCCTGAGCTAGGAGCCGTGGTGCCGCTGAGAGGTGGTTGTGAAAAATAAATGTTGATAAAGAAGAAAGTACATATTTTCTTATTTTCAGTGAGTAAATGTTTGTTTCTATGTATGAAGTAGCTCCATTATAAGCTAAGTTTGCTAGGTGCGCTGTGTTTCTGCCAGTGTCTGCCTGTCTAATCTTCCAAGCCCCGGCCCCCTGCAAAAGACACTCTCAAATGTGATTTGGGTGATCAGCGCGTCCGCACTGAAGAAGACACATCAGTCAAAAGCAGATTGGAATCACATTTGAAACTACCTCAAGTCAAGTCAAGTCTATTTTATAGACCTACTTCACAAGCATGTCTCAGAGGACTTCACAGAAAATATGTCTAGCTAAATCTAGCTGACACAACAGTAGCAATTACAGTAGTAATAATAACAAGATTGAACAATCATATGATAGAGAAAGGCAGAGAGAAAGGGAGAAAAGGGGGATGGAATGTCGGGGAGAACAAGGGAGGAGATGGGGAGGGAACATGGGAATATGGGGGAGGGGAGAGCAGGGAAAGGGAGGAGGTGGGGGGGAGCAGGGGAGGGAGAGCAGGGGGAATGTGGGGGATGAGAGAGCAGGAAAAGGGAGGAGGTGGGGAGGGAATGGGAAATGTGGGGGAGGAGAGAGCAGGGATGGGGAGGAGGTGGGGAAGGAGCAGGGGAAGGAGGAAAGAGGAGAGAGCAGCAAAAGGGAGGAGGGGGAGCAAGGGGGATGTGGGGGAGGAGAGAGCAGGGCAAGGGAGGAGGTGGGGAGCGGACAGGGAAAGTGGGGGAGGAGAGAGCAGGGAAAGGGAGGAGGTGGGGAGGGTGCAGGGGAAGTGGGGGAGGAGAGAGCAGGGAAAGGGAGGAGGTGGGGACGGAGTAGGGGTGGGATAGGGGGGATGTGGGGGAGGAGGGAGCAGGGAAAGGGAGGACATGGGGAGCAGGGAATGTGGGGGAGGAGAGAGCAGGGCAAGGGAGGAGGTGTATAGTCAGGCGGCTTAACGCTAGATTTGAGCTGGATGTGGACAGTTCTGACAAAAGCAAAAAAAAAATTACTTACTCAGAATTCCGTCGCCGTTCCATTTTTGATAGGATCCACCTCCAAAAACGTTGTTATGGCGGCCATCTTGGAATTTCAAAATCACGTCTTAACGAAACCTATTTCTTACAATATCTCAGCTTCTAAACCACTTAAGATCACAATTTCAGTGTCTACACATACATTTTCAGGGCCAAGGAATACAATTTTAGCAATAAAAATAGTGTCAGATAAAAAAAAATTGGCCATCTTGGAATTTCAAAATCACGTCAGAACAAAACCTAATATACCAGCTTCTAAACCACTTAGGATCACAATCTCAGTGTCTACACATACATGTTCAGGGCCAAGGAATACAATTTTAGCGGTAAAAATAGTGTCAGATAAAAAAAATCTAGTCAGATGGTTTTAGTGGACACAGGCCCCTATTCTCCCACAGGCCTTCGGCGCTAAAACAGGCCTTAAACGCAAAAAAACGTGCCTTGCGCCTGTTTTGGGACGATATCAATATGGCTTTACGCTGCCAAATGCGCTTTAGGCCGAATGGGCGTGGCGCAGTCCCAGAATGGGCCAAAGTGGGCGTGTCGGCCTAAATACCGGCCTACTGATATCTTCCGACCTGCCGTAAATTTAGCGCCTGCGCCTTTGAAAAGCAGGCCTATTCAGTGGGCCAGTTGCGCAGAGCGCTCCCCTCTGGCTCTCTCCCTTCCCTCTGGCTCTCTCCTCTGTCACCCTTCTCTGTGTCACTCTCTCCCTCTCTCCTACTGACAGGAGCAGGCATTGGTGTGCGTTTACCAGTTTATTGTGAAATAAATCCTTCCGCGTTGAGTTACTGTCACAAGCCTGTGTGACAACGCGTCCAGCCTGGGTAAAACAACTCCGTGTACCGCTTTGAGGCTGCAGGCAGTCTGACAGGCACAATACGACTGTCTCTCTCTGACTGCCTGTGAATGTCCCAGCATGCAATTGGGTACTCCATTTCGCTACTAAATAGCAACCAAATGAGGCGAAATAGATATAAAAGGTCGATCTAAAATAATGTGTAATGGTAACACAGCCTGCAATTGTAGAACATTTCAATATTGGACCAAATAAATCATCAAAATTAAAACACCACCCTAAGTGAAACATATATGTCCTCCTGGGCCTATATATATCCTTTGTTGATTTAACGTTATTTAGATAAGTGTTAGCGGAACGCGCTGCGTGATGTCCGCTCCAATAACTTGGCCCTACTTCACATTTAGTTTTACAATAAAAACACATTTATGCAATGACTTTACATAATGTAGGGTATATTTATGTGCATCATTCTACCTAGAGCAGGGGAGAGAAAACGATATCGTTCTGGACAAACTTTCACCAATATAAAATTAATCTCATCATATAGGGATAGGCTATATTTTTCTAGCTGATGCCTTTAGAACATTCTTTTCACTTTGATCTTGCTATAGTGTAGCGTATTTACATGCTTGCAGTATTTAAACTGCAGTTAGATTGGTTTGAGAAGCATAATAATATGGAATAATAGCCTATAATGGAGACAGACAGACTGGATGAAGGGAGGGGGGGGGGGCAGAGCGTTTGGCTTTCGTCTGGTTTTGCGGGACCACTGGAATTGGAGCTAAAAAGGCAAGCGTGCGATTCGTTTATTGCAGTTATCCAATGAGCATGACGGTGCATAATTTTACGCTTAAAAGGCGTGGTTGTAATGCTTTAGGCTGCGTGTAGCGCCAGCACGACGATATCAAGTGCGCTGGTCCACGCCCACTGATTTGCGCTGCGCCAGGCGCTCGGCCTAGAAACAGCGCCGATGCAACGATAGGGGCCACAGTGTCTTTGAGTCCCTGGACTGCTTCAGTCCCTGGACTGCGTCTTTGAGTCTTGAAAAGCGCTATATAAAATAAATGCATTATTATTATTATTATTACAGTAGGCGGTTTCGCACTTGATTTGAGATGGATGTGGACATTTCTGACAAGCACCAAATTGTCCACAAATGCATGCCCACAAAGGCGTTGGAAGCACGGTGCGGTGGGCGCTGCAGCACCCCCTGGTGGCAAGAGATGTAAAAAAAAAAAAAAAAAAAAAAAAAAAAAAAAAAAAATTACATTGCAGCTGAACGCAACATGCAAAATACCCGCTGAATAAGTGTCCAAATGTTCATGTAATTCTGGCCAATACTCCACTTCTGTTATAACATTTCAGTCTGAAATCAGTCAGATATAATCTTTATGACTACCTTAACTCATTGAGTGCCATGGACGGACATGTTCGTCATTTCAAATAGTAACGTAGAGTGCCAAGGACGGACATGTTCGTCAATTGCGTTTTTTGACGGTGGGGCGTCGATCAAAGCCTTCTGCCTCTCCTGTACAAATATTATAGCTATTGGAGGTCTATAACCTATTTTACAGAACCCTTAGGTGGCGACAGTGCTCTCCACATAACAGAAAGGCAAGGAAAAAACAAAGAAGAAGTCGTTATGGAAACGGAAATCGCATCGCATCCGTATGCATCGATATGCTGAAGCACGTTACTGCAGCTGTGCCTGCAGCAGCCAATCTGCTCCCACAATTGAGCCGCTCCGTGTCGGTTGCGACAGCACATCCGCACATCCACACCGTGGAGTTGTTATTATTCTCAACTGGAAGCATCGTTGCCGGTGACAAACACACGCGGAACGCTGTAAAAAAGCTGGATGTTGTGCACCATTCACTGTGCGCACAGCAAACTCAGCAGAGAGCCACCACAGACAGGAGGAGGAGTGTGCAGTTGAGGCGAGGCGGGGCGGGGCGGGCGGGGGGGGGGGGGGGGGGGGGGGGGGGGGGGGGCACGCAGAGCAGCACGCAACACCCAGACAGACCCAGGCAGCAGGACAGGATTGACAAACGCAAGCCAGAATATCCGATGCCCACCAGCAGCAAATCAAGACCAGCAAGAAGCTGCAACCAGCAGCGCACGCAGGGGCCAGCGCTGCTGGTTGTAGCTAAAAATATTATTCTGCCAAACAAAATTCCCTGGCCTTTACTGTTTTATTGAAGGAAATTATTTTTGAGGTGTGACTACATTAGAAAAGATTAGCTTCAGAGTCAGTGATGTGCTTGAAATGTTTAATTTCACAAAAGGCCAATTATCTCAGCTTCTAGAAAAAAATTGCTGTTTTTGGATGAATCAAGCTATCTTCTCCGGCTGATAACTAAAGAACGGAAAATGGGATCAATAAACTTTTTTTTGCAGATGATAGAATAGAGTCTCATCGTTCTTTGTGCGTGTTCAGTGTTTACATAGTAATATCACACAATATTCTGTGGGCCTCGAGAAATCACTGAAAACGCTCTGAAACTCTGGCACTGGGAGCGTCCGTTCTCCAAAAGTGGCTGGCACTCAATGAGTTAAAAGGCTAAATGAATAGCTTAGAAAATGAATAGCACCGGGGGCCCATGGTACTATTAATCCGGCCCTGGATATATCGGAGGAATAGCAGGTAGGCTATCACTGTCCCTGAGTCCTGAGGGTAAATTGAGTAATGCTGCAGAGAAGAGGAGAAGACACTGAATAATGACATCACAACAGTATAATCCTAATGTTAATTTAAAATTTAATATTCCTCTAAATATGGCTAAAAGTCCAAAAAGGGTGGGAGAGAGAATGAGGATTCCAACACAGCAGTGGGAGCAAGTGGTGACATGGAGGTGAGTGAGAAAAGGTGACTGAATAATGACACAACAGTCTAATCTTTTTTTTTTATTTTTTTATTTACAGTTTTTCTTTTATTACACACAGACCACAAAACAATAAACAAATACGTGCAACATGCACATACAAGGGAGAGGGAAGTGAAGGTGAGAAAACAAAAATGACCAACAACAACAAAACATCCCCCACAACAGCAATGCAACACAGAGGCAAGCAATCGTTTGTATTGTTAAGTATTACAGTATAGAATGTTATGGCAAACAACGATGTCGGTGTCAACAGGAATCCGGATAGAGTGGGCAGCATCCACAATGAATAAAGAAAAGAAAACATCCACTTTATGTTGTATAGGAAACTATCTAGGCTGTAAGGCTAGCGATTGATAGGCTAAAGAGTTTCTCACCAAGTCCCACAACTCAGTAGGACCGATATCAAGGTCCCCCAGCCTCCCGGTAACTCTTTCCATACTTAACAGGTCTAAAAAACCACTCACCCAGTCCTCAATTAAAAAGCATCTGGGTTTGCGGAACTTCCAATTTAATAAAATTATTCTCTTAGTGGCCAGAAAGGCCAGACCAACGATCCTCTGTACATGCTTGCTTTGTGTTTGTGTGACCCTAGTTCCTAGCAGACATTCAACAGGGCCAGCAGTAACGTTTACATTCAACAGTCTTGAGAGTGTGTCAATAACCTCTTCCCAAAATATTTTTACTGCTGGGCAGTGCCACAGCATATGAAATAAAGTACCAACTTCTCCACAATGCCAGCATTGATCTGAGGAGTTGGGGTCCATTTTCTTAATTATTGAGGGAGTTATATATGCCCTATGTAAAATTTTAAACTGGAGTATTCTGTATCGGACTGCATTAGCTATAGTTATTGAATCTCTCCATATTAAGTCCCATTCTACAGGGTCTATTGACACACCTAAATTCTGTTCCCATCGAGTTTGAGTCAATACCAGACAATCAGTAGGGGAATGGGTCAGCAGCCTATACAGGCCTGAAACCGTTCCTCTATTAGAAGCAAGCACTCTCATTTTCATGTCTACTGCTAAGTTACAGCCAATAAATACATCTGTATATTTAGAGAAAATAGATTTCAACTGTACATATTGCAAAAAAGCATGATCGTTTAGGTTATATTTCTCTTTTATTTCTATAAACGGTATAATTTTCCCATTTTTTATAATTTGTGAAGTTTCTATGATGTTATGATGCTGCCACACCAGATTGTTCACCGGGTTTCCTCCTGCCTTAAAAAGTGGGTTCTTCCAAATTGGACATGAAGCTAACGAGACCCCTTTGATACCAAGCCTTTTATAAACAATTTTAGCAATGTCACATGAAAAATTAATGATAGCGTTATCTAACTTTAAGGGAGGGTGAGGATGATACCACAATGATGATAAGGAAGTTAGTTTGTTGTTCTCCCTGACTATGCATTCCTCAAGCCAGTCCCAGCTACCCTTGGACCTAGCCTGCTTATAGCCCCAGGTCAAAGGGTATCTGGCGTTGTATGCCAAGTAATACAGGTAAATATCTGGAACCCCCAAACCACCTTTACCTCTTGGCAATGATAGCTTTTTATGACTGATCCTGGGTTTCTTTTCCTTCCATAAAAAGGAAGAAAAAAGCTTATTTATGTCATTAAACCAGGATTTTGGGATATAGGAGGGCACAGCAGAGATTAAAAAAGTTATTCTAGGAAGAATGTTCATCTTTAGAACCTCCGCTCTACCCCAAAGGGATAGAGGAAGAATTGACCACCTCTTAATGTCGTCCTTAATAGAACGCAATAGAGGTGGAGCATTCAGATCGAGAATCTTGTTAATAGGGGTTTTAATCAATATTCCCAAGTATTTCATCCCTTCTGGTTTCCAGATAAAGGGGGCTGTGCCGAGGTCTGAGTTAAATGTTCGGCAATTAAGTGGTATAGCTTCACTTTTAGACCAATTTATCCTATATCCTGAGAATTGACTGAATGTTTGGATAGTTTCTAGGACCTGTGGTATAGAATGTGCAGGCTCGGACAGAGTTAGCAGGATATCATCTGCGTACATGTTAAGCTTAAAATCATGATCCTCCACTGAAACACCTGTAATGTCCTTGTTCCTTCGGATGGCGCATGCCAACGGTTCTAAGGCTAACACGAACAACAATGGGGACAAAGGACAACCTTGTCTCGTAGACCGATACAGTTGGAAAGGAACTGAAATTAAACCGTTAGTCTTAACTGATGAAACAGGCTCATGATACATTGCTTTTATCCATTGCATACATTTTGGACCAAAACCAAATCTAGAAAGTGTGTAAAACAAAAAAGGCCATTCTACTCGGTCAAATGCTTTCTCTGCATCCAGTGATATTGCTACCACTGGATGAAGAGAAGAGCTAGCTTTAAGCATTATCTGTAACAGTCTCCTCATATTGTTAGAGGAAAGCCTTCCTGGGATAAATCCCACTTGGTCTAAATGGACCAAGTTGGCAATGACTTTCTCTAAACGTTTAGCAAGTATTTTGGCCAACAATTTATAATCAGTATTAAGCAAGCTTAAAGGTCTATAGTTATTTACATCCATATGATCCTTCCCAGGTTTAGGCAATAATGTTATAATAGCAGTACGCATCGTTACTGGCATAGATTGTTTCTCTATAATATCATTATATAAATAAACCAGTAGGGGAGTCAGTTCTTTTGCAAAACATTTGTAAAACTCTGTAGTGTATCCATCTCCTCCAGGGGCCTTACAGTTTGCAAGACATTTTATAGCATCTTTAATATCTTTTTCTAAAATAGAAGCCTCTAGCTTATCCTTATCCTGTACATTTAATTCTGGCAAGGGCAAGTCCTTAAAGAAATTCTCTAAGTGGTCCTCTTGTATTTGACATTCAGATTTATACAGTGATGCCAGTGATTCCCTAAATGTAGTGTTTATAATTTCAGGGTCTCTTATAATACAACCACTGCTATCTTTAATTGCTGCTATTGAGTGTTTATGTTCAAGTTGCTTGAGTTGATATGCAAGCATCTTCCCTGCCTTCTCCCCGTTCTCATAATATTTTCTCTTCAATTTATATAAAGCAAATGCTGTTTCTTCATGGGTAATGGCTTGAACATCAGCTCTAACTAATAGGAGTTATTTTCTTAACATGTTATTTTTTGGGTCCATCATATGTCTCCGTTCAAAATCTTTCAGCTTAACAAACAATGCATCTTTCCTTTGTTTCCTGGTTTTATTCTTGTAGGATGCATAGCTAATAACCCAGCCCCTACAAGTAGCCTTAAGGGCTTCCCAAACAGTCTGAATGGGGGTGTCCTGATTCATATTTAAAACAATAAACTCATCAATCCTTTGTTTTATTAGAGATACAAATGTCTCATCACACAGTAAAGAGTTGTTGAATTTCCACTGTTTAGATTTATGCTTGTTGTTTGCCAAGCGAAAAGTAATTGATACTGGTGCATGGTCAGAAATAATGAGACTATGAATGGATGTATCAATAACAGAACAAACTAATGAATTTGAGAGTAGGAGATAATCAATTCTGGAATATGAGTTATGCACCATAGAATAAAATGAGTATTCTCTGGAATAGGGGTTAATTAAACGCCAGACATCTGTCAAAGATTGTGTCTCCACTAGCTCTTTAAATGCTAGGGAAAGTGCTCTGTCTGCTGGTAAGGGACGACCTGAACGGTCCACAGATGCATCGTTAACTAAGTTAAAGTCCCCCCCCAATAAGAGTGGTACATCAGAGTATTGAGCAAGCAGGATGTTCAATGAAGATATAAATGTAGCTTGTGCTGAGTTTGGTGCGTATATATTAGCTAAGATTATTTTTTCATTCTGCAGTTCTCCTGAAAGTATCACATATCGACCCTCGTTGTCCATTTTCACATCTAAGGCTGTGAATGATAATTTCTTTGAGATTAAGATGCAAACTCCTCTGGAGGCCGCTGTACCGGAGGAGACAAACACTTGCCCCACCCATTGCTGTTTTAATTTTAATGATTCTTCTTTAGTAAGATGTGTTTCTTGAAGCATTGCTATATCACAGTTCAGCGCCTTCAGATGAGTCAATATCCTATATCTTTTTACAGGGTTTTGGACTCCCTTTACATTCCAAGATATAACCCTAATTACATTGTGCACCATATTTACCATAACCATCAGCTATTCTGAACGTTGCCATATCTTTAATTATTAAATTTTTGTGCTGTCGTGTGGGGTAATACAAAAACGAAAAACAAACAGAAAATAACCACATAAAAAACATACCAGAAACCCCGCTTTTTTGCGGGTATACAATTACCAATCCCGGGATGAAAGCTAACTTCATCCCCTGTCCGTGATAGTCGAGTGTACAGGCGCCAGATGATTTCTACACACCAAGACCAAATCCCAAATAATGTAGCTCATTAGTAGTGAAAACCGATAGAATAGCACACTGATATATGAAATACCAAGGAGATCACTACCTTAGCACAACCATACACCAAAACCGTCATTCCCATCACCCCCAAAACAATGAAAGGATATGTAGCCTATAATCCCCAAAAATAAAAATAAATAAAATAAAACGAGGGAGGGAAAAAAGACATTAGGCAATGAAGGCATACATTTTTTTTTTTTTTTTTCCTTTTCTCTTATTTTTCCCTCCTGATAGGCTATCATATTTATTTCATAACGGCCGTCATAACTCACAGGCTATATAAGATCAAAAATGTAGGCTAAACTAAAATGAAACATTTGCTTTTCACATAATTAGGATCTCTTAATGTTTCATTCTGCTGCTATAGCCCACATTTTATGCCTCCAAGAGTTCCAGTGGCCTTCTGCACTTTTACCAGTAGGCTACTGTATAATATGATCATTTGAATGATTGTAGCCTATTAGAAGAAGAAAACAAACCAAAATACATTCGTGACCCAGTCAAAGTCGTTTCATTTAAAGAAGAAAAAAAACATAAAACAAAGAAACAAAGAAAATGCAGTCTTAATTAACCTATTTGCACTCACAGAATCCGTTTGTGTGGATTTTATGCCAGCTTCAGCTGCGCAAAAGTTAGAATGTTTCATCACCCACTGGACCCAGTTTTTTCTTCAGGTGCGTCCTCGCCATCTCGGCCGATTTGTAGACCAGCTTTTCTCCATCAATGGTAACCACCAACCTGGCTGGGTGAAGCATCCCAAACCTCAGATTATTTTTCTTCAGGACATCGATTATGTCATTATATTCAGCGCGTTGTCGCCGGACCTCTGTTGGCAAATCTTGACGAACGTAGAAAGGCCGGTTGTCCCACATGAGAGGTTTCTTCTTCCCCGCAGCTGTCAAAATCTTCTGTCTGTCTCCCCACCTTAGGAGACGGACGATAACCTGACGAGGGGGATCTGCAGGGTTCGGCCGTGGACCCAAGGCTCGGTGTGCCCGGTCTATCTCGGGGAGTGGGTCGTTGTCCCCGAGGTCCAGGATGTCGCGGAAAATGTGGCCCAATAGAGCATATACGTCCTCCGCCTCTGTTCCTTCCTTCAGGCCGGACAATCTGATATTGTTTCTCCTGCTCCGGGATTCTAAATCATCTACCCGGCCACGCAGGAATGATACTTGTTTGTTTAAGTCTTTGACTTGCCCGCTTTCGTGATTTAATCTGTCCTCCAAGGTGCTTATGCGCTTCTCTGCGTCTGTCACTCTTTTCTTTACAGCTGTAAAGTCTTTTGACAAAGTCTTGATGGCAGAATTAATTTCTTCGAGTTTAGTATTGAGAGACGCCTGGTTATTCTTAAAATCGGTAGATAGCAGTTTTGCCCAGGCTGGGGCATTACCCCCGTCATCATCTGTGTTAACAGGTTGCAGCTGCGTTTCCTCATCTCCACTCATACCTGCTGCGCTGCTTTTGCCGATCTTAACCCTCGTTCTAATATTCCAACTTTTAGTCGGCTTTGCCATCTGGATTCAGTCCAGCTTAAACTTTGGTATTCATAGCGCTGAAGTTCTTTTATGACGGCTTTGTAGTCTAATTTTGGTCTTGGTGAGTAACCGAAATCACCCAGAACGCCATGTCCACCTGTCCGTGATCACGTGATCTAGTCTCCACAACAGTCTAATCTTAATATTAATATTCCTCTAATCTGGCGACAAAGTGGCCAAATTTTTTGCCGCCCTATGGGCGCCGTCAGCCGTCCCCCCCAATGTTGAATCGGTGGCAGCACCCCCTACCTAAAAGTACTTCCAACACCCCTGCCCATGCCATGGTTTGCCATTTTTGATAGGATCCACTTCCTGCAAATATATTATGCCGGCCATGTTGGATTTTTTATTTGGCCGCAATGTAAAAAAAACTACATCTACCAATATCTCTGCTTCTAAGCCACTTATGATCACAATTTTGGTATCTGAACATACATTTTCAAGGTCAAGGAATAAACTATACCATTTAAAAAAAAAATTAAGACTTTAATTTAACATAAATAATAAATTGTGCATACAAATAATAACTGTTAATGTTGTTAACTGTTAATGTATGTTGTGTTGTGTTGTGTTAAAAAAAGAAAGGTCCAAGGTACTCTTCTGGCAAAAATTACAAAGCCTTTATTTAGATGGCTATTTCATGATGAAACGTTTAAAAACATAGCTGGTGCAGGTTACAATGGTAGCTGGGACGTAACCCAGGTGTAGTGGCACAAACAGCCTCAGCACACAGTTTCCATAAATACAAGATGATTACAAACACCTGAGCAGAAAGCCAGCGGCCACAGGATCCCATGCAGGAATCGAACCCAGGACCTTCTAGCTGTGAGGAGACTGCTCTACCACAGCACCACCGTGCCCCGTACTTATCATAATGTCAATGCCATCAAGGTCAAGGTTATCTGCATTATTAGGGGCAATTTGTGGTACAGCCAGCAGTAACATCAACATAAACAATCAAACAAATCATCAAACAACATAAATAAACAGGGCAAAAGTTACATAGGCTACAGCTGTTTAAAAAGCCCATAGCAGCAGGAACAAATGAGTTTTTAGATGTATTGATCCTGCATCTTGGCACACTCTATCTAGGGCCAGACGGGAGCAACTTAAACTCTGAGGACAGGGGATGGACAGGGTCAGCCAAAATAGAGTGGGCCTTCCTCAAGGACCTATCCTTGTATAGGTTAGGAAGATCATTTAAGGTAGTGCTGTCAATTTTGCTGCACACCTTGACTATGCACTGCAGTCTGTTTTTATTCTTGAGGGTAAGTGACCCTTGCAGCTCACAAAAGCAAATGTGAGTGTTGGCTATGTCCCAGCTATATTTTAAACTGCACCACCTATGTTTCATTCATAATGAAATATCCATCTAAATAAAGGCTTTGTACTTTTTGCCAGAAAAGTAACTTCAACCTTTTTTTGAACAGGCCATGCAGTGTTCTCAATGCCTGTGATACATTAACATTATTCAGTTTTGTTCTTATTTTTCTGATTTGTATGGACAATTTATTATTTATGTTAAATTCAAGTAAATGGTATAGTTGCATTCCTTGACCCTGACAATGTATGTTTAGACACCAAAATTGTGAGCCTAAGTGGCTTAGAAGCTGAGATGTAGATATAGGTTTTTATATTATGGCCACCTTGAAAATCCAAGATGGCCACCATAATATATTTGCAGGAAGTGGATCCTATCAAAAATGGCAAGCTATGGCTATGGGCAGAATTTGTGGACAATTTGGTGCTTTTGCCAGAAACGTCCACATCCATCTCAAATCTAGCGCTAAGCCACCTACTGTGTCCATTAAACCCATTAAAAACCATCTGACTTGATTTTTTTTTATATGACACTATTTGTATCACTAAAATTGTATTCTTTGGCCCTGAAAATGTATCTGTAGACACTGAAATTGTGATCCTAAGTGGTTTAGAAGCTGAGATATTGTAAGAAATAGGTTTCGTTAGGACGTGATTTTGAAATTCCAAGATGGCCACCATAACAACGTTTTTGGAGGTGGATCCTATCAAAAATGGAACAGCGATGGAGTCCTGTGTAAGTAAAAATTTGTTTTGCTTTTGTCAGAAAAAATTGGTGCTTTTGTCAGAAATGTCCACATCCAGTTGCTAAGCCGCCTGACTAGTGGAGAGGGAGCAGGGGAAGGGGGTAAGAGAAGAGCAGAAGAGATAGAATATACTGTGGCTAGGCGATATAGTCATGAATAGTCACAGGAGACGGTAACATTTTGCAGTCAGGTTATGTAATTACTTATCAGGCAAAAAGAGCCAATGAATAAGCAAGAAATGAATTGACATTTATCGCCCAGCCCCAGCCCCACTACACCTGTGGTTTGGGACAAGTGACACAGATGTGTTGCTGTTCAGATTCATAAAACCAATCTGGATAGAATCATTATAGGTAATTTAAAGTTCACAAATTGGATTTGGCCTGCCAGTCTGAATGGGGCCTAAGAGTATCTGTAAGTATGTCTATCTATCTTTCTGTGTGTCTGTCTTTCTGTGTGTCTGTATGTCCCCACGAAAGAAAGAAAGAAAGAAAGAAAGAAAGAAAGAAAGAAAGAAAGAAAGAAAGAAAGAATGAAAGAGGCCAGTTCACTGATGACGTCATACAGTCCTCAAAAGCTCGGCCTGGTGGTCACTATAGTGATGTCATATCACCGATGACGTCATAAATCACTGAGATGTCATGGACAGTGATGAGGCCATAAATCACTGATGTCAACGGTACATGTCCACCAGGGAGTGTTTTCATGCCCGCCCTCCCCACTGCCACAAAATCATATGCTTGTGGGATGTTTGCTGGCCTCCACGGTTTGAAGCGTAGAAAAAACATTGCAGCCAATTCTAAACTTTCTCTTCCTATATGAAAACCACTTGGCGAATTGTGTTTCTGATCACATTTGATGGCTACAATAGGCCATGATGTGTCTCTCTGTGCCTTTGTTTTGGGTTTACAACTGTTCGTTTAAAAGATCAGATGGCTCGCTTCTTTATGGAAGGAGCAATTTCCGCTCCCCGCTCGCAATCCACAATGCATTGCACGGCTGTCTCCAATACACAATGAATGGACACGTGAAAACCCTCGCCCTGGTGGACACATACCGTTATTGTGATGGCATCAGTAATGATGTCATCAGTGATGTCACACCTTTTACTATAATTGAAGAGCTGTGTGTGTATGCGTGTCCATAATATAAGTGCATCTCTCTCCAACACCCTGCTGTAGATGTTTTGAATGTTGATTGTTTTTTGATCACTTAGGAATCTGTCATTTGTTCTTTGTTTGTCAGAATGTGGTGTCCCAAGTATGCGGCCATCTTCCTCCTCCTGGCTCTGTCCGTGCTCTACTTCCTGCTGCGTCACATCAACCAGCTGGAGAAAACGCTAGCCGATTGGCGATTCAGATTGAATTCTCTTTTTGGACCTTTCACATGTGAAGACACAATAATGTATTGGAATGTTTTTCTTCTCTCATTTGAAAGAAGGCTCCCAGCAAACACAATTACATCATGATGATGTTCTGATATCATCTTTCAGTGACGTCCAGGACTAGGCCAAATCACAGCCGATTTGGGGATCATTTAGACATCTACACAGGAATGTCAAGATGACGTCGAAATATGACGTTACCATGAATAGGCATATTCAGTTATTCTGCTATGTACACAGTGTGTATTCAGCAGCGTTATACATAATTATATCCAGATTAACCTTTATTCTACATTTTCGAAAAATAAAACAGTTACCTGGCCGTGGTTTGAACCCTGGACCTCCAGCTTTGGTGTCTGCTACTCTACCCCTACACCATCCTTCCACAGCAATGACAAGGCACTGATGTAACCTTATTATGGCATAAACTTGTTTTTATTCAAACGTGGGTGTCAAGTCTTTGTGGATCGGGCATTACTGTGTGACATCTAAACCAACTATGTATTATGCTACAGCAGATGCAGAACCCCAAAACACATTAACCCCACCCAAAATGCTACATTCCAACTTCCAGTAGTAGTAGTAGTAGTAGTAGTAGTAGTAGTAGTAGTAATAGTAGCAGAAGTAGTAATAGTAGTAGTAGTAGTGTTGGTAGTAGTGGGAGTGGTAGCAGTAGTAGCAGCAGTAGTTGTAATTGACCGGTTAATGAGTTGTGGGCAATTTAGTGTTGGCGTGTGTTTCATTAAAAGTTTCGAGATTTATCATTTCAAAACAGTTTCACGTATCCAAAATCCTTTAATAACCTTAGGTCGGGGTAGTCCATAGATGACCCAGAAAAAGTTTTGTGTGATTTGGCCAAACGGTCTAGGAGGAGCTCGCAAAAGTAGGTTTTTGATCAAATTCAAAATGGCGGAAAATCTACAACACAGAAATGGGCGTGGCCTAGTAGGTTAGATGCATGATGCTCCAGGGAAACCATTAGATGTGGAATTTTGATTCTACAGCTCGCAGTTCAGAAGTTATGGACCGACAATTGTGAAATTGGCTGTTATAGCGCCACCATCTGGTGGATTGGTGTACTCTGAGTAGTTGGTGATGTCGTGAACCTGTGTGGAAAGTTTGGGTGATGGGGCGTGTATGGTTTCTGAGATCCACACACTTTTAGGGCAGGAAAAGAACAAAAGTAAATACACAAAAGTTTAGACATTTATAATTTCAAAACAGTTTCACGTATACAAAATCCTTTAATAACTTTAGGTCGGGTTAGTCCATAGATGTCCCAGAAGAATTTCCGTGTGATTTGGCCAAACGGTCTAGGAGGAGTTTGCAAAAGTAGGTTTTTGATCAAATTCAAAATGGCGGAAAATCTAGGCACACGCAAATGGGCGTGGCCTATATGGATAGATGCGTATTGATCCAGGGAATACAGCCGAAGTGGAATTTTGATTCTACGCCTCACGGTTCAGAAGATATGGACCATAACGCGAAATGGTCTGTTATAGCGCCACCATCTGGCCGATATGGGTAATTTTATGTTTCTGAGTAGTGAGGCACATTTACAATCTATGTGCCCAGTCTGGCTACGCTGAGCATTACAGTTTCTGCTGTACATACAGTTTTACCAGAGAAGAAGAATAAAAAAAATAATCAGAACAGATACAATAGGGATCCACGCACTTCGTGCTTGGACCCCTAATAAAAAAATAATCAGAACAGATACAATAGGGATCCACGCACTTCGTGCTTGTGTGACCTCTGTGTTGTGTCGCCTGGGCAAAGGAATCTCTCGGAGCCAGACAGATTTGGAGTAACAGCCAGGTTTACTGTAGTTTTTGACAAAGGACATGAGGTATGATCAGTCATCTGGTGGACAACAGCGCATGCTCTGTCTCAAGGAAATCCTCCATTTTGCTCTTAAGATTTCAGTATGTTTACATTCTTGAAAATATATACTCTGTACAATACTTTACAAGACATTGACAGTGTGATCGTATAGTGGATTTAGATTCATGTAAATAAAATATTTGAAACAAAATAAAAACTGTCCTTCACTTTACATGTACAAGGAAAACATAAACAAAACAATACAGATTTCTCAACCCAGACTGTTACATTTTTTAGTATTTTCCATAATATATAAAACGATTATTTAACTTCATTAACATGTAACCCAGAAACAATAAACAATACAATACGCCTCATCTGCTTGTTTACAATATTATACACTGCAACATACCTGTAGTTTTTGACAAAGGACATGAGGTAGGATCAGTCATCTGGTGGACAACAGCGCATGCTCTGTCTGGAAAGACGGCAATCATGTTAACTAGCTGTAGCTACTGGAGATATTTCTACTGACGATAAAACACATGAAAACAAATAGCTAACTTAACAAAACATGGCGAAATTAATCTAATACCCAGCGAGCACAAAACGTTTTTTCAACGTTGATTTTTAGTTGAAATCTGGGTGATATTGGGTTTGAACGTCTAAGACCTAATTTCACCCTCTTTTCAACCGGCTAAAATGCGGTTACAACGTCAACGTGTAAAAAAACACAATTTGGTGCATCATATTGTTAAAACATTTGTTGTAGCTTGGAATAGAGGCAATATTGATAGTGTGTGAATTGGCATTTGTCCATTTTATTGTGTAACTGAGAGTTGAAATCTGGTCTATACGAAAACTACATTTCAACGCATTTTATGTCACATGAAATATCATAAATATGGGACTATATAGGCTATGTGGTGCCAGCAAAAAGCTTCCAGGACACAACTATGGTTAATAGTTTAGCGCAATACTATAAAATAATGAATTCAGTTCCTGCAGCAACGCAGTAACGCAAGTAGGCTACTTACTTGCTAGCTATACTAACCGTGACTGACTAGACTAGACCAAAGCAAGTCTGCACCGGTCTGCACCAAGTGCGGAACGAGGTGCTCTGGGCACGCTATGTTATTGTACAGACTGTATACGAGGCTCTGTGTACCTCCTCAGTCTCTGGTGTTAAATGAAGTTAACCTCTGAAGCCATAGGCTACAGCCTATAGACAACACACACACACAACATAATTTTAGTCTGTTACATTAATATAATAGTCTCGTACACACATCACATAAAATAACTTGTCCTCCGATGTCGACAATCATGTAGTCTACAAGTTGTGTGCGAGATAGAGTATATATGTGCCCAGCTCTCTACAGAGTATAAGAAAAAATATAGCTCAGTGCGTAGAGCGGACTGGCTTGAATGTGGGAAAGCGGGGTTCGAATCCCGTGTGCGCTGCTGAATTTTTAATTTAATTTCCTGGTGAAATATGGTCTAAATCTGAACGTTCAATAAACGTCTGCAAATAGTGGGTGAAAAAACTTTCACTTTCAAACCTTCCTTGCACGTTTTTTCAACGTTGACCCTAAACGTTTTTTAAACGTCTTTTCAACCGAAAAATGCTCGCTGGGTACATTTAATCTTCAACTCAATACAGCCAGCTCAACTTTTAAGTGCTTCTGAAGTTAGTAAACATTGTTTTGTCCACGGACATTCACAGACACGTACCTCAAGGAAATCCTCCATTTTGCTCTTAACTCATTGGGTGCCAAGGACGCCGTACGGCGTCTTTTTATTAATCTCGCTTGGGTGCCAAAGACGCCGTATGGCGTCTTTTTTTCGAAATTGCTTTTATTCAATTTTTAGATCGTTTAGGACCTTGGGCAAGTATTCAACATGAATCCCTACAAGAATCGGATGCGTAAATCGGCGCAATCTTGACGCGATGCAGTGCTGCCCCCCCCCTTCCTGCGTCAGGGCGCTGCCTTTCTCTTCTTGAGAGCGCGACAATCGGCCATTCCTTCCTTGTCTTCCCTTCCTCTCGGTCCGTGTATTTCCTCTTGAGCATATCCATAGCATAGCGAGTATTTAGCGAGTATTTAGCATAGTCATTAGCGATAGATTATATTTAGATCAGTTTGTGAGATTGTGTGGTGAGTAGATTTGAGTGTTTGGCGTGTTTGGTGAGTGGTTTGTGTGTCTGAGACACACAAACCACACACAGTGTGTGTGTGTGTGTGTGTGTGTGTGTGGGAGATCGCGTGTGTTAGTTAGCGTTAGCAGTAGATTAGCTCTTAGTTAGTAGTGTGTTTGTGAAAAAAAAAACAAAAAAAAACAAAAAAAATAAGTGTCGGTGTTGGTGTTGGTGTCGGTGTGTCTGTCTGTCTGTGTGTGTGTGTAGTTGTCTCTGTCTGTGTGTCTGTGTTAGCTAGTTTATAGCCAGGTGTAGGCGTGTAGCTATAGATTAGCTATGCCCAGGCGCAGACGGCCTAGGCCCGGAGCTGGCCAGCTTACGCTGGAGCAGGCCCTCTGCCGTGCCGTGAGGAAGAGAGATCTTCCGGAGACTGACTCCGAGGACCCCTCATCCGATCCTTCATCGGATCCTGTGGAATCCAACACGAGGGATGGTGACTGGCATCCACCACCTCGTCAGGCCCACCTGGATTCCAGCGATGGTGAGATGAATCGATTTTCAAAAAATCATCTGATATTGAAAACACATATCATGTATCTTATTTTTATAAACTCTCACTTTGACTACAGACTCTGACGAGTTTGATGAGGAGGAGGAGGAGGAGGAGGAGGAGGAGACTGATCTGGCGCCTCAGAGAGGCTCAGAGGAGGGGGATGTGGCGATGGCGTCTTCTTCAAGAGGTGAGAACCTATACTTTGCAGGAAATTCATGTCACGTATACAGCCAGCTACATCTATAATAATAATAATAATAATTGATTGGATTTATATAGCGCCTTTCTAGACACACAAAGCGCTTCACATATCAGGGGAGGGAGGGGGAGGGAACTCAACTCATCCACCATGTATTTGTCAGGACAAAAGGAAACCATGAGAACAATCTAAACATGTGACTTACAGTACAGTATCTATATAGGAACAGGCATCACTGGCCAGCAAGTAAACAAACCATTGGAGGTAATAATGTAAAAAAAAAATAAACGCACACTTATTCATCAATTTATTTTTGTCAACACAAAGCTTGGTAAGAATAACAATCCTGAATTAGCCTACTAATACCATGTAAAATATAAAATTTCAGAGTTGCAGCACAGCTCTGAGGAGGGGACTGACGATGAAGGGGCAGGTGCTCCCGCCAGCTTTCGTCGTGCCCGCTTGCAGTCCAGTGACGAAGGTGAGATATAAGCCATTTTAGAATTACAATTATTCATCTGATATTGAAAACATAAACTTTTTTCCCTCAAGAATGTATCATATTTTATAAACTCACTTTGACTACAGGGGAGGAGGAGGAGGAGGAGGAGGTGGTGGAGGAGGAGGAGGAGGAGGAGGAGGTGGTGACGACTGAGCGCGTGCGGGCATCTGCAGTTGGGAAGAGAGGGTCTTCAAGAGGTGAGAATCTATAGATACTTTACAGGAAATTCATGTCACGTATGCAGCCAGCTCATCTATAATAATAATAATAATAATATCAATTATTATTATTATTATTATTGTCAACACAAGGCTTCTAATTATTGGAAAAAAGACAGCTTTTTTACATATCACAATTGTCTGAAGAAAAACCTTTTATTTCATTTTTCAGCGGGCAAGCCTCGTCAGGAGGACTCTCCACGCTGGCATACTATGCCAGACTGGAGCCCCAAAGTCTTCCCCTTCACAGCAATGCCAGGTCCCAGGAATGCGGCTGCATCACTACAGTCAGACAAGCCGGCAGATTTCCTGGAGCTGTTCCTCGGTGATGAGCTGCTGCAGATCATTGTTCAGCAGACCAACATCTATGCCAAACAGTGCATCGCCGTGCTGGATCAGCTGCACATGCCCTACACCCGGGTAAACGCCTGGCAACCGCTGTCTGTGGGAGAGCTGAAGCGATTCCTGGGGCTCCTCTTCCTCACTGGCCTTGTCAAGAAGCCCAAGATTGCGGACTACTGGTCTCTTGATGTGGCGATGGAGACCCCATACTTCAGGAAGACAATGTCCCGCAACAGGTTCCAGCTGATATGGCGCTTTCTCCATTTCTGTGACAATGAGAGGGTCGATGCCACCGACCGGCTCCACAAAGTGCGGCTCATCCTTGACTTGCTCCTCTCCAAGTTCAAGGAAATGTACCAGCCCTCACAAAACATTAGTGTGGATGAAGGGATGCTGTTGTGGAGGGGGAGGCTACGTTTCCGTGTGTACAATCCGGCAAAACCGATAAAGTACGGAATAAAGAGCTATATTCTGTGCGATTCAGAAAACGGGTATTGCTATGCAATGAAACCCTACTGTGGAATTCACAGCACCCTACTGGACACCGTGCAGTTCCTCATTGCCGGCCTGGAGGGATATGGCTACCGTCTCTGGATGGATAATTTCTACAACAGCGGGACCGTGAGCCGACGTCTCCTCAGCCTCCAGATGCACTCAGCTGGGACACTCCGGGTGAAGAGGGGCGAACCTGCGTCCATCCGGCAGGTGACCATGTCGGATCTGCGAGTAGGTGAACGACTCGCTCGTCATGACGATGGGGTGATGTTCCTGGCATGGCGGGACAAGCGCATCGTCAGGATGATCTCCACCTTCCACCAGGATGTCATGAAGACTGTGGCGGTGAAAGAGAAAGGGCAAAGTGAACGGGTCCTGCAGAGCAAGCCAGCATGTGTTGTCGAGTACAACCAGTACATGAGTGGGGTTGATCGACTTGACCAGAAGATATCCTACTATCCATTTGTGAGGAAGACGTCCAAATGGAGCTCCAAGTTCGTGGTCTACCTCATGCAGATTGCAATGAGCAATGCATTTATTCTGTACAGGAAATGCAACCCCACGTCCAGCTGCAAAGTCCTCAAAGAATTCACCCTGTCTGTGGTGAAATCGTGGACGGAGGCGACATCTGCTTGCCCCCCCCCTCCTCCTCCAGCAGACGAGCCACCTCCTCTTCCTCCAGGAAGGACGCCAAGACACACACGCCAACGGTCCAATTCAGTGAGGCAGAATGTGGACTTTGCGGGTCATGTGCCACAGCCGGTGAAAGTCCCGCCCACCAAGAGCAAGGCAAATCGAAAATGTGCTCACTGCGCAGCAAAGGGACACCGAAAGGAGACCAAATTTGTCTGCCCCCAATGTGACCATGTGCCTCTCTGCCTCTACCCCTGCTTTTTTGAGTATCACTCACAGTGATTGTTGTATCTTTATACAACAATCACTGTGAGTGATACTCAAAAAGAGACTAGATAACAGTACTATTATTATTCTATAGTTATTTATAGATTATTATTATATATTATTATATATATTATTATTATATATTATATTATTATTATATATTATTATATATAGATAGTTATTTATAGATTATTCTATCCTATTCTATACTACAGTACTATAGACTCGCCCCCACATCTCAAAGCAGCAGTTATAAAAGATCTGTATGTTTTGTGCTAACTCCACACAGGTCATCTGAATATGGCTGTCCGGACAGGGGGACGCCCAGAGAGGCCACGGCCCATTGTTTATAGTACGGTACAAGACAATAATATTTTCTATAACAGTGATGCTGATGTCATAACTGTCCTCAATGTCATAGGCTCGGATGATGTCATCGGTACAAGTGTCCAGTGATGTCAGCAGTGATGATGTCATCGCTCGTGACCTTTTTTTGCCTCCAATATACAGCATGTGTTCATTTCCAACTCCTGTGAAGGTTATTTTCAAGAAAATAAAACAATGCAGGAAATTTTGTGTTTGACTATTTTTATAATGTTACACAAAAAATGAAAGCTTAGAATGTGTAGTTTCATCCAGAAAAAGAAAAAAAGTTGATATCTTCTTTCTTTGTGGAAATATGGACTTCAATATCCAGCATGACCCCGTGAAAGTGAGCATTTTGATGTTAGACCAAGTGGTATACTAATATTTGTAGAAAATAAACAAAACATTCTTTTGACATACTTTTTCCCGCAAGTAAACTAGACATTCTAACCTTTCATTTCAGCTATAGCATTTTGTTCAACTCAAAGGAGAATTCATTATTTGGCCTATGTTTACATAAAGTTGGCTTGATTTCCAACTATTTTGAAGGTCCATGTGAAGAAGATAAAACAGTGCAGGACATGTTGTGTTTTGAATATTGTTATTATGTTACACATCAAATGAAAGCTTTCAATGTGTAGTTTCATAAAAATAAAAAATAAAGTTGATATCTTCTTTCTTTGTGGAAATATGGACTTCATTATCCAGCATGACCCCATGAAAGTGAACATTTTGATGTTAGACCAAGCTGTAAACTAATATTTGTAGAAAATAAACAACACATTCTTTTGACATACTTTTTCCCGCAGGTAAACTAGACATTCTAACCTTTCATTTCAGCTATAGCATTTTGTTCAACTCAAAGCAGAATTCATTCTGTCGCCTTTCTAACATAAAGATGTGATTATCTCAGAAACTAATTTCACCATGCTGTTTTCGGTCGAAAACACTCTTTTTCAGAGGGGTGTATTTCCAAAATGGAACAGTTTATAAACACACTTTTTTTTTTTTATGAAACAGAAGGGTTCAAAGTTTCATTGAGGCTATTGGTTGTCCATATAAGAGGAACACAAAAAATGATATGGCTATATTAAAATGCATTGCGGCCTATGTGGCACAGTACAGCAACCTTTTGCCCAAGGGCCGTGGCACCCAAAGTGTTAACACATTCAGTGCCACAGCGCTTCAGTAAAATTGTCTGGAGCCTGTGCCAGATTCACTTCCATTCAGTTGAAAACAGCTATAGAATTTTTTCTATTATGGCTATATTAACGGGGCTGGACTTTAATGAAAGATTGAACACTCCTGCTTCTTCCAAAGAAGAAATTTTGTTTCTAGACAGTTCCATTATGAAATTACAGCCTCTCAAAAAAGTGCACTTTCAAGGGTTTTCTGTGGTTTTCTGCCCCCCCCTCTCCACCTCTGAGCTGCGGGCTCCTCCCACACGCACAGAGTTTGCTTTCTCGACTCGTTTTTGCCCCGGACAGATCCCAGCTTTGCTGCGCGCATCATTTCCTTGATGGGCATCAAGGAAATGATGCGCGCTGGCAAACGCGACTGAACGAAAAGGCTTGGCCCGTTCGGCTTCGGATCGTGTGGAGATAGATAGAAGCATAAGAGCTCAGTTGTGAGCGCGGATGCAGCCGAGCCCACTCTCGCTGTAGACGGAGCAATATATACGGCTCTAGCAGAAAGCATGCATCGGTTTCCACGGCTTTCTCCGCTGTCTCCTGTACAAAGTAAAAGATCTGAGGTGGGTGGAGCAGCTCCTGTGACGATGTTTAAGGTGGCGCCGTGTGATCCCTTGAAGGGATTCATGCTCACTGGCTGGGTACGACCTTAAACAGCAGAATTATGGAATAATATGAATTATGATTTTAGGACGTCCACAGACGTCCTTGGCACTGAACGTTACTTTTTTTTAGGACGTGCACAGACGTCCTTGGCACTGAATGTGTTAAGGATTTTACCCACAATGCGTTGCCCTTACTACTCAATACAGGTACCATTCTCAAACAGCAGGTGGCGGAGTTGTCCCATTTAGCGGGATTTAACCTGAACCATTTCCACTCTGTTACATACACCCCCCTAAATTCCTGCTAAATTGGGGCACAATATGCAAAAAAACAAACAAAAAAAACAAACTCCAGTCGTACGGTAATAAGAGCATTACTCTGGTTAAGTCAGTCAGAAACTTTCCACTAGGAATAAGGTCAGCAAGGGATTGGCCAATCCCCTCACCAACCCAGACTCGAAAGATGCCGTGTACACCTCTCATATTATAAACATTGCTCCATTGCTCTATAATAGGGACAACTGGAGGATACCTCAGGTAAGTACTATCGAGAGAGGAAAATACAACTGAAAACATTCAGCTATCTACCCAGAAAAGATGTTCCTCACAAAAGAAAACAAAGAATCAACTGTTGACACTGAGTCATCTACAATCTGCTCATTCATTTCACAAATCAGTCGACCTGGAGGCTTTACAGGTCTACCCGCCCTAATGCAAAGTGGAGGCGGTTGTGTGCAAACTACATGTTCCTCTGTGGGTGCACCTGCCTGTGTGTCAGTTGCATATTCAGGGGAGGGGGCTTGTTGAGCTTCTACTAGGGGCTGGGAAGGTGCATCTTGGGGCACTACACTGTCAGCAGAGGGCTCAGGGGAAGGCAACTGTGCATGTACTAAAGAATCAGGGGTACTCAAAATGTCACACTCAGCACGTGGGACTACGGGCACTTCAGTCTCTGAGGGCGGGGCTGGCTTGCTGGCTGTAGCATCCCCATCAATAGCATCATCCATCTGTAGGAGCCAGTTAATTGTCTTTGTCGCACTGTCCTGCACGTCATCAGGGACCACTGGGTCACATTGTCCACTTCCAGCAACTGAAAGGCTTGACTCCAAGGCGTCGTCATCCCCTGCAGGGAGAAAACTCACAGAGAGTAGGAGGTTTCTGTGAACAACTTTTTCCCTTGATGTCACAGGGTCTCTGATGCAGTACACATTGATTCCAGGCTTCACAGACACCACTTCATAGACTGTGGATTCCCATCTGTCTGCAATCTTCCTCTTCCCTCTCTCACCACGATTTGCAAGCAACACTCTGTCACCAACAGTGAGGGGCGACCCTTTCGCTTTGCGGTTGTAGTTCCTCGTCTGACGAGCCTGTGCAGTCCGACTGTTCTGCCGGGCAATGCGTGCAGCTTCAGACAGGTCACGTTTTAAGTGAGAGACAAACTCACGGTGGTCAACAACTGCATTGCTGGGGAGGGCATGCTGGAAGACAACATCAACAGGCAGACGTGGAATCCTTCCAAACATGAGAAAGAAGGGTGCAAAACCTGTCGTCTCGTGCTCAGTGCAGTTGTAACAGAAGGTTAGCATTTGAAGCATTTGTGGCCATCTGGCCTTGGAGTTGGGAGGTAGGGCCCGTATCATATTCCCAAGAGTCCTATTGTACCTCTCGACAACTGTCATGCCCTCAACCTCTGCCTCCTAGTCTCTCTCGCCCCCTCCTTTCTGTTGTGATTACAGGATTGGAGCCAGGTGTGTGGAGCTGATCTCCAGCTATCGCAGCTGCCAAGCATCACCAATCAGCAGGCTTCATATACCCAGCCCAGACGTCAAGACACTGTCAGATTATCTTCTCACCTGCATGGAGAGGAACGTCTGCTGCCCTACATCTGACTACCTGCGCCAATCCTCCCCTGTCTGTCTACCTGCTCTCTGTTCGCCTGGACATCAGCCTACCTGCTCTCTGCCCGCCTGGACTTCAGCCTGCTTGCTCTCTGCCAGCCCGGACTTCTGTATGCCTGCTCGTTCACCTACCTGGACTCTAGCCTACCATCCTGCAACCTGGGTATCTCGTCCATCCGGACTCAACCAATAACATTTAAATAAACAAACTGTGTTACAACTTGATACTCTGTCTCTGTCTGTCTCTGCCCTTGAGTCCAACAAACAAAACCCTAACAGGATAATCTGACCAAAATGGACTCGGCAGAGGCAGAAGCAATGAGACAAGTGCTTGCTCAGCAGGGCCAATGGCTAGGAGGCCAGGAGGAGCGTCTGCGGACCATGACTACAGAAATGCAGAGGCTTGGTGTGACCATCACGGGCCTCACCGAGCGTCTGACACCAGCTCCAGTTGCCGCTCTGCCTCAGCCCGACCAGCCAGCGCTGCCTGCTACCACAGCTCCGGAGCCTCACATCCCACCTCCAGCAAAATACTCAGGTGATCCACACAGCTGTCGTCAATTTCTCACACAGTGTCAATTGTCGTTCAACGCTCAGCCCATCCGCTTCTTTACGGAAGCTGCCAAAATTGCATACCTGGTTAACCTACTGGAGGGACCCCCGCTTAACTTTTTCAATGCTCTCTTTGAACAGGGCTCTCCGCTCACCCAGTCCTTTGCGGGATTTGCTGTCGAGCTCAAACGAGTGTACGACCATCCAATACGAGGGCAACAGGCGGGGCAGCGTCTGTTGACTCTTCGCCAAGGAAGACTCCCAGTCCGTGAGTTTATCAGCCAGTTCCACAGTTTGGCTGTTGAGTCGGGGTGGGATAATGTGGCCCTCATTGCAGCATTTCAGAGTGGTCTGAATAGAGAGATTGGAAGGGAAATAGCACTACGGGGGGAAATAAATTCCTTAGACGCCGCCATTAGTCTGGCCATTAAGATTGCGGATCAAATCGCCCTGTGGCGTACTGACACCCCCGTCTCTCTGTTCTCATCACGTCCCGATACTCCAAACTTTCCCGAACCAGAACCCATGCAACTCGACCGGGTCCGTCTGTCCCCGGAGGAAAGGGCTCGTCGTCGGGCTGCCACACAGGCCTGTTTCTACTGTGGAAACCCCAGCCACCGTATTTCGGATTGCCCCGTCCGTCCAGCAAAAGGGCCGGCTCGGCAATAGTTAGAGAGATATTGTCGAGTCGAGCAACCACTGCCTCTCTCCCTGTCCGTCCACAGCTCGATGCCGCCATCGTGTGGTGCCAGCAAACCATTACACTCTCTGCACTCATAGACTCTGGAGCCGATGAGAATTTCATTCATAATGGTACGTGCCAGCAGTGGGGCATCGAGACTGAGCCCCTCGATGTCCCACTAAATACTACAGGCCTTAACGGGGTACTGCTGGCCCAAGTGGACAGAAAAACCATTCCCCTGTCCCTTCACATGTTTGGGAATCATCAAGAAAAAATTCAGTTTCACGTCATTCATTCTCCCAATGTTCCTCTAGTGTTGGGATTCCCCTGGTTGAAACTCCATAACCCCCAGATCAACTGGACCACCGGCACGGTGGGGTCATGGAGCTCCTTCTGCCATGCCAACTGCCTCCGTTCCGCCCAGACACCTTCCTCTGAGCCTCTACCAGTACCAGAACCTCCAGATCTGTCATCGGTCCCAAAAGAATATCATGACCTCGCTCCTGCATTCAGTAAACAACAGGCATTAACACTCCCTCCGCACAGACCATACGATTGTGAGGTAAAGCTTTTGCCCGGAGCTCCTCTACCCTCTAGCAGGCTCTACAACCTCTCTCTGCCGGAACAGCAAGCCATGGGGAAATACATCCAGGACTCCTTGGCAGCGGGGATCATCCGACCTTCATCCTCTCCGGTGGGTGCAGGTGCCTTCTTCGTGGGCAAAAAGGATGGGTCTTTGAGACCATGTATAGACTATAAAAAACTAAATGACATCACAGTTAAAAACAAGTACTGCCTGCCTCTGATTGACTCTGCTTTTGTGCCCCTTCATGACGCCACAGTGTTTTCAAAACTGGACCTCCGGAACGCGTACCACCTGGTGCGCATCAAAGATGGAGATGAATGGAAGACTGCTTTCAACACTCACCTGGGCCATTTTGAGTACCTGGTGATGCCTTTCGGCCTCACTAATGCGCCCGCAGTCTTCCAGGCACTCGTCAACGATGTACTCAGGGACATGATTGGTCATTTTGCATTTGTTTACCTTGATGACATTCTGATTTACTCCCAGTCTCTCCAGGAACACCAGAAACATGTGCGGGCAGTGCTGCAGCGTCTCCTAGAAAACAGACTGTTTGCTAAGGCAGAAAAGTGTGAATTTCATGCTTCCACGGTGCACTTCCTGGGTTTCGTCATCTCCCCGGGGAAAATGGAGATGGAGCCGGCTAAAGTGACAGCAGTTCTGGATTGGCCTGTGCCTACTAGCCGCAAACAGTTACAAATGTTTCTAGGATTTGCCAACTTCTATCGAAGATTTGTCCGTAATTACAGCACCATAGCAGCCCCCCTGACTGCACTCACTTCCACCTCCATCTCGTTTCGATGGACACCGGAGGCGGAGACCGCCTTTGGGGAGCTCAAGCGCAGGTTTGTCTCCGCTCCAGTGCTTATCCAGGCAGACCGGACCCGGCAGTTCAATGTGGAGGTGGACGCTTCTAATGTGGGGGTAGGGGCAATCCTCTCTCAGCGCACACTGGCTGATGACAAGTTGCATCCATGTGCCTTTCTGTCCTATAAACTTTCCCCCGCAGAAAGAAACTACGACGTCGGCAATAGAGAGCTTCTGGCTGTGAAGGTGGCGCTGGAGGAGTGGCGACACTGGCTAGAGGGGGCCGAGCATCCATTCGTCGTGTGGACAGACCACAAAAACCTCACCTACATCAAGGAGGCGAAGCGGCTTAACTCACGCCAAGCAGGGTGGGCTCTGTTTTTTGGCAGGTTTAATTTCACACTCACCTACCGCCCCGGTTCGAGGAACGTGAAGCCCGATGCGCTGTCACGCCAGTTTGCGGTGGAGGAGGCAAACATGGACCCAGAGCCCATTCTTCTATCTTCATGTGTCATCGCTGCCGTTACCTGGGAGATCGAATCTAAGGTCCGCCAAGCCCAGAGGGCCCAGCCCGACCCAGGTAATGGTCCTCCTAACCTTCTGTTTGTACCTGATTCTGTCCGCTCCCAGGTTCTGCAATGGGCTCACTCATCCCGCCTTACCTGTCACCCGGGGGTTCGTCGGACAATGGCCTTCCTCCGGCAGAGTTTCTGGTGGCCCACCATGGACCAGGATACACGGTCATATGTTGCAGCTTGCTCTGTCTGCGCTCGCAGCAAGACCTCCACAAAGCCCAGCTCTGGCCTGCTCCGTCCACTGCCCGTACCCAGCCGGCCATGGTCACACATAGCAGTGGACTTCGTCACTGGCCTTCCCCCATCTGGAGGTAACACCACAGTTCTTACTGTCATAGACCGTTTTTCTAAGGCAGTACACTTCATTGCCCTGCCCAAGCTGCCTTCCGCTAGGGAGACAGCCGATCTATTAGTGCAACATGTGTTTCGGGTACATGGGCTGCCTGCAGACATTGTCTCCGACAGGGGGCCTCAATTCACCTCACAGGTCTGGAGGGCATTCTGCACGGCCATGGGAGCCACCGTCAGCTTATCTTCGGGGTACCATCCTCAGACCAACGGACAGACTGAGCGAGCGAACCAGGAGATGGAAGCAGCTCTTCGCTGTATCACCGCGGCGAACCCCTCCTCTTGGAGCTCACAGCTGCCCTGGGTGGAGTACGCCCACAATACCCTTCCCAACGCCTCCTCGGGTATGTCTCCGTTTGTATGTTCTTTGGGCTATCAACCTCCTCTGTTGTCAGGCCAGGAGGAGGAGATTGCAGTGCCTTCAGTTCAGGCCCAGATGCGCCGCTGCCGCGCTACCTGGAAAAGAGCCCGCGCCGCCTTACTCCGAGCTGCCTCCAGGTCACAGGTCCAGGCCGACCGTCGCCGTGTGCCAGCTCCAGCCTACGCTCCAGGGCAGAAGGTATGGCTTCTTTCGAGAGATCTGCCTCTCAAGGTGGATTCTCGAAAGCTTGCACCTCGCTACGTTGGGCCGTATGAAATTGAAACCATCATTAACCCATGTGCTGTTCGGCTTAAGCTCCCTTCCTCCCTTAAAAGGATCCATCCCACATTTCATGTGTCTCTGTTAAAGCCGGTGCAGTCCAGTGCTCTTGTCCCTCCCACAGCCGCCCCTCCTCCTCCTCGGATGGTGGAGGGTGGTCCAGTCTACACCGTGAGGCGTATCCTGGATGTCCGTCGCCGGGGCCGCGGATTCCAGTATTTGGTCGACTGGGAGGGATATGGTCCGGAGGAGCGCTGCTGGGTCCCTCGGCGGAACATACTGGACCCCACGCTCATCCGGGACTTCCGTCGCCAGCACCCTGACGGAGCCAGGCGTGCGCCAGGTGGCACCCGTAGAGGGGGGGGTACTGTCATGCCCTCAACCTCTGCCTCCTAGTCTCTCTCGCCCCCTCCTTTCTGTTGTGATTACAGGATTGGAGCCAGGTGTGTGGAGCTGATCTCCAGCTATCGCAGCTGCCAAGCATCACCAATCAGCAGGCTTCATATACCCAGCCCAGACGTCAAGACACTGTCAGATTATCTTCTCACCTGCATGGAGAGGAACGTCTGCTGCCCTACATCTGACTACCTGCGCCAATCCTCCCCTGTCTGTCTACCTGCTCTCTGTTCGCCTGGACATCAGCCTACCTGCTCTCTGCCCGCCTGGACTTCAGCCTGCTTGCTCTCTGCCAGCCCGGACTTCTGTATGCCTGCTCGTTCACCTACCTGGACTCTAGCCTACCATCCTGCAACCTGGGTATCTCGTCCATCCGGACTCAACCAATAACATTTAAATAAACAAACTGTGTTACAACTTGATACTCTGTCTCTGTCTGTCTCTGCCCTTGAGTCCAACAAACAAAACCCTAACAACAACTCCATTCCCCATAGGATGGTACGGGGTGGTGTGCGACTTTTGGATGCCCGCCATCTCCAGGAGCTCTTTAATGAGTTGGCTCTCAAAATTGGCCCCCTGATCCGAATGGATGCGCTTAGGGAAACCATAAATACAAAAATAGTCGTTCCAGAGACGACGGGCAACCTGTTTTGCTGACTGGTTTTTGCATGGGAACGCGTGCGACAGTTTAGAGAAGTGATCTGTGACAACTAAAACATCGACGCACTTCTTGTCAGTCTGCTCAGCAGTCCAAAAGTCGATACATACTAGTTCCATCGGCCCAGAGGTGCAAATGCTCTCTAGAGGAGCGCGGTTATTGGGCTCTGGGGTCTTTCCAACAACACAGCGAAAGCAGTTCCTCACATGATTGATGATGTCACGTTCCATCCCTATCCAAAAGAACCTCTGCCTGGCGAGAGCGAGTGTGCGAGCTTGCCCCTGATGACCAGCTGAGTCGTGGAGGCCATTGAGGACTTGGGCTTTCAGGGAGTCTGGAACAACAAACTGGTGAATTGTCATGTTCATTTGTCTGTCTTTCTTCACCTTGTACAACATGCCGTCCTTGATGGAGAGCTTGGGCCAGTGCCTCAGCAGCTTCATTACACCGCGAGACTCACCGGCACGCTCACGCCTGGTGGGCCTCCTGTGACGCTGGATGTAATAGGAAACTCTGCCCAAGACATCATCCTGCTCGTAGATTAACCAGTTCACTTTTTGGCAGTGAAGCAGCCTGGTCCACACCAGCAAGCTGGGGAATAGCTGGTCCCGTGCCTCTCACTCGACTGACACCTCCAGACTCGTGTGCGTCCAACACAGCTGAGATGTCTTGTGAAGAGAGGGAACCCTGCGGGGGAGGCGGGGTGAGAACAGCTTCCTCTGGCGGCTGATCAACAACTACCTGGCAGTTAGTTGTACACCTAAATGCATCCTGTACTGTCCTATCCACCATCCCACTAACTTGGTTCAGTAAGAAGGCATAAGGCTCTGTCACAATACGGTGGCCCATGCATGACTGGACAAATGGCTCCCTACTTAGTGCATCGGCAACCACATTCTTCGTGCCAGGGACATAGTTAAGGTCAAAACTGTATGCTGCGAGCTTTGCAACCCATCTCTGTTCACATGCATCTAACCGAGGCTTAGTCAAGATGTATGTTAAGGGATTATTATCTGTCCAGACTGTGAAGCATCGCCCTTTCAGCCAATGGCTAAACTTATCACAGACTGCCCATTTAAGAGCAAGAAACTCCAGCCGATGTGCTGGATAGTTTAGCTGGGAGCGTGAGAGTGTTTTACTGGCAAACGCCACTGGTCTGGCAATCTTTCCATTAGGAGGCAACTGCGAAAGCACGGCTCCTAGGCCATCAAAGGATGCGTCAACTGCAAGGATGAAAGGTGCACTAAAATCTGGATGGGCTAACGTGACACTGTGCATAAGCTCATGTTTCAAAATCCTAAATGCTTCCCTGCACTCATCATTCCAGTCAGATGGAGACAGTCTGACATGGCCTTTCTTGAATTTAGGCTTACGGCCTCTCCCTCTCTTGTTTGGTGCGGCAGGCTCAGCCACAAGATTGAACAGCGGTCTAGCTTTCGCAGAAGATCCTTCAATAAAATGATGGTAATAGAGAACCATACCTAAGAAAGATTGGATCTTCTTTGCACACGGTGTCTTCCCATCAGACTCCATCAGGTCAGTCTCCTGCACATCATTTATAGCCTGCACTTTGCTCGGATCCGTCTTAACACCATCTTCACATATGATGTGTCCCAGAAACTTGACAGACCGGCGAAGAAAGTGACACTTTTTAGGCGAGAGCTTCAAGTTGTTGGTTGCAAGGCGTGAGAAAACCATTTGGAGACGCTCAAGTGCAACCTGTTCAGATGGAGCATAGACCATAAGGTCATCAAGATAGCATAACAGGCTTGTGAAATTCTCATCGCCAAAGATGGACATCATCATTCGCATGAAAGTGGCTGGACTGTTTGTCAGGCCTTGGGGCATTCTGTTATATTCATGGAGACCGAATGGGGAGGAGAACGCTGTGAATTTTTTGTCATCCTCATGCAGCCTGACATTATAGAACCCTGATGTGAGGTCCATGGTGGAGAAGAACACATTGCCACCAAGTGCAGCGAGGGTGTCTGTCTGATGAGGCAATGGATGTGCGTCTTTCACTGTTCTCGCGTTCAACCACCTGAAGTCATTGCAGATGCGAAGATCCCCATTTGGTTTGACAACCAGGACGAGGGGAGATGCATACTCGCTCTGAGATTTACGAATTATTCCCATTTCCTCCATATCATTCAGAGCAGTCCGGAGCTTGTCATAATGGCAGGGAGGGACCCGCCTGTATGGAAGTCTGAAGGGCTTGTCATCCATTAAGCGGATTCTGTGGACGAAATCCACTGCCTCACCACAGTCCATTTTGTGCTTTGAGAATATGGACTCATACTGCTCAATGATCTGCAGCATTTTATCTCTCCACTCGGGGGAGACTTCACAAGATGAGAGGTCCAAATCTTGCAAGCCCATGTCACTCAAGATGCGTAATATCTCCTCTTCTGACCTTGGTACAGGTGATGAGCTCTGCGTGTACTGTGCACTGGATTGAATGTGATCCGGCTCAGGCAAGTCCTGCACAGAAAGACAGGGGCACACGTCTGCAACCTTTGCATTTCTTTTAAGAGTGAGTGGCTTTTCAGTGGGATTCACTATTTTGACTGGAACCCAGCCATCTCCTGACAAAGAAGTGACAACTCTCCCCACAAGAATTTGTGCAGGTCTGGCTTTGGACTTGGTGGGTTCGATCACGACTGTACTCCCCACAGCAGATATGTCGGATGCAGGCAGCTTAGCCCACACCAGATGTTCAGAAAGTGGCTGTAGAGTGACAGATCTCTTTAGTTTTGCCGTGCCGATTCTGTTCGGCACTGCTCCGCCCTCACACCCATCTGAGGAGGACAGCAGAGACACTAAATGGGGCAAATTATCACTCTGAGCACCATTCACTGGAGATGTGATGTTTTGGCCACTAACTGTCTCTTTCATCTGTGAAATCAGCCACTTGATGGCATTGCTGCCAAGAATCATTTCATCGGTCTGGCCTGGCACAACTAGGATGGGGATTATCACCTTATAGCCATAAACTGATGCAGTGAGGTCATACATGGCAGAAGGTGTGACAAGGTGACCGCCACAACCCACAATGACAAACTCTTGAGCTGACTTCTTCTCAATGTTAGGAACAGACTGTGAAAGTTTGGTGTCAGCTGCCTCACTTATAGTGCACGCCATAGATCCACTGTCCACTAATGCTTTGAGAGCATGGCCACTATCAGTTGTCACATCTGTGTAGAATAGGCTATCAGTCTTTGAGAGTCTTTGCAGGCCCTGCATGATCAGTGTTTTTTGTGATGGCACCATGCTGTTGTAGGTCTGATACAATGTTTCATAATCATCGATTTCTGTCAAATCCAAGGTGGGAGGTTCGCTCACTCGATCTGCGCTGTCCTCCCTTGCACGCAGATCATTCAGTTTCCCTGCTGCTGCTGACCATGGAGAGGAGGGCGTCTCCCCTCTGGGCAGTTGCGTCTTGAATGACCAGGTGAGTGACACAGGAAACACAGCCTACTCTCTCGGCAGTGTGTGAGGGCAGAGTGAGAGCTATCTTTACATACGGAACATGGAGTGTCATTTAAGCCCTCAATTCTCGGAAGCCTGTTGGTGGTTTGTGGCCTTCTACTGGCTTGAGCATAACCTGGGCCCTGGAGTAGCACTTTCTCCAACATACCAATCAACCTCTCTAGAGTAGAGTTGTCCTGACTCACAGCTGTCTTCTGTTCAGGGATGTCTGAAACTAAAGCAGGACTAGGGCTAACCTCAACTTTGTTCACGTTCACTCTGTCAACCCGCCCCGAATAAGACTTGACCCCTTTCTCTAGATGGTATTCATCCAACACTTCCTGAACCTCACGGGCTGACCATTTATCAATTGTCTTGTACCTAAAGGTAAGAGCTAAATCCCTGCT
Organism: Poromitra crassiceps; assembly: GCF_964638095.1. NCBI lineage: Eukaryota > Metazoa > Chordata > Actinopteri > Beryciformes > Melamphaidae > Poromitra > Poromitra crassiceps. Next base: position 1,534,460 of record NC_139624.1, on the reverse strand, counting down.
GGGGCAGTGTCTGATGAACATACGTGTGACTTCAACACTGGGGTTGTCGAAGAGTTTACCCTGCTCTTTAAGACCAATTGCAGCAGAATCAGCAGCCCTGTTCAGCCTCAGCCAATACTCATATGGGTCCTCTTGTTCTTTTGGCAGGGTGGAATAAAAGTCAGCTAGGGGCACAGAGGAGCAATGGCCAGAGCCGAAATGTCTGTGCAGGAGTCCATAGATTGCCTGTGGGTTATGCTGGACATCAATTTCACCATTCCTTATTCCAAATCTCACAACATCCTTCGCTCTGCCTCTCAGGTGGATGAGAATTTCCTCAGCCTGATTCTCCAGCTGAACAGCACTTTTCCTGATGTAATTCTTCATTGAGTCCTCCCATTCATCAACAGGCAGTGCATCCGAACTCTCTCCTCGGAATACAGGCGGCTCCTTTACTCCTCTCTGAGTGACCAGTTGGACTTGGGAGAGATCCAGTGTGCGGCTTGGGGAGTCATTTTTATTCATTGTCTCTTCCTGACTGGTACGCACAACAGCTGTAGGGCTTGACGTGTTAAGGTGTGACATAACACTATCAGCTAGCCGCTGCCCTATCTGCTGCACAATTGTGTTCATTTGGTCAGCTAGACCTATATCATCAAGGGGAGGGTTTGGGATTGACGTGCTAGCGCACTGTGCTTGTGGTAGGGGGCTTGAAACTGTGGTGCTAGTGAACTGGGGTGGATGTGACTCGACTATAGGCGGACTGCGAGGTGTGACTACTACATCCCCACATATAAAAGGAAAAGGACTACGTACAGAATCCCCACCAAGGGTTGTATTCCCACCCGCCTGATGGTCACTTAGCGAAAAAGGAAGAGGTGTGCTACTGTCGCGTAACCCTCTACCTCGTCCTCTACCAATACTGAGCGGAGTCAGTACCATACCAGAGGTACCAAATTTACTGAGACTCATATTTTATATCAAAATCCCCACTCAGATAAAATGACAAAAACCCCACTCAAATAAAAATAGTCCCAAGGGAATATAGCTGATATCACTCCTCGGTGAACAACGGACGCATGGTGATTCGCCCATGCACAACCGTGTGGCATTTGGAGAGGCAAAGACACTACCTTCTCGCCATTGACAGTACCGCATGCGCGAAGCGCGAACCGGACACGTCAAGACTGTAGTACCTAACAAACGTGTGATGAGAAGACCATGAGGCCGCAGCGCACATGTCCTCCACCGATACCCGCGCAATAATGCGGAAGACGTCGCAACGCCCCGCGTAGAATGCGCCTTGATACCCTCCGGGGGTACCTTACCCGCGGCAGAGTATGCCAAAGCAATCGCCTCCACACTATCCAGTGTGATAAGCGATCCTTGGAAAGGGGTCCGGCCTAGGCCCTCTGCCCGAAACAGACTAACAACTGGTTTGAAGTGCGTAATGAGCGCGTCCTGGCTACGTAGGCCGAGAGCGCCCTTACGGGACACAGCATGTGCAAACGTCACTCCTCGTCCGAACTGAACGGCGGGGGAGAGAATGCTGACAAGTCTATGACCATAGACCTAAAGCTGGCATTAATATTCTTAGGTTGATCATCCGCGAAAACCATACAGGACTGCTGCACCGAGAGGGCAATCAGGTCACCAACCCTCTTTCCAAGGGCTCGAACGGATGACCCGCAAGCCCGTCCAGCACCGTAACCAAGTCCCATTTGGGAAAGATGCACCGCGACGGCGGGCGCAACCTACGTGCTCCCTTCATGAAGCGTGAGACCAGAGGGAGCCCCCCCCCACGGGGCTAACCTCAATTCCCATGTGGCAAGCAGAAATCGCGGCTACGTACACCTTAAGTGACTGCGGGGACTGGCCCGCCTCAAGAAGGCTCTGAAGGAATCAGAGAACTGGCCGCACACCACAGTTCACTGGATCCACGCCTTTGTCCGTGCACCAACGCGAAAAGACCCGCCACTTGTACATGTACTGAGAGCGGGTGGAAGCAGCCCTAGCACTCTGAATAGTGCACACCACATTATCGGGCAAGCCCTGGGCTAGCAAATGGTCCCGTTCAGGAGCCAGGCTGCTAGCTTGCACCTGCTGGGGGAGGGGTGGAGTACCTCCCCTTCCGCCTGGGATAGAAGATCCGCCCGCACTGGCAACGCCCAGGGCGGACCTTGCGCCAAGGAGATCAGGTCCGCAAACCATATCTGCTTGGGCCAAAAGGGGGCCACTAAAATAAGCTGTAAGCACTGTTCCCTCACGCTGTCCAACACCTTTCGGTGTTGGACAGCGGATCAGGGGAAATGCATAGAGCCCATCCCGGGGCCATGCGTGCGCCAGCGCCCCGTGACCCAGCGGGGGGCTGTCCTCTTGGATCGAGAACCACAGTGGGCAGTGCGTTGCGCGCCGCGATGCGAAGAGTGGGCGCGGCCGAACCTGGCCCAAATCTGTTCCACCACCTGAGGGTGGAGGCACCACTCCGTCTGACGGGGATTGCCCCGAGACAGCAGGTCGGCCCCGAAATTCAGCCGGCCTGGCACATGAACCGCTGACAACGAAAGGAAACAGGGATACACCCACAGGTGAATCTCCGCCGCTGACCCGGTTCAGTGCCTCTGACCGCACACCGCCCTGCTTGTTCAGGTGGGCGATCGCAGCTGTATTGTCCGAGCAGATCAGAAAATGACTCCCATGTATGAGCCGCTGGAAGTGAACCAGAAAAGCCGAAAAGCGGCCGCAAACCGCACCTCATCCCCAGAGGGAGGCGTCGGTGCGAATAACCAATCTGAGCGGGACAGGGCCCAACTGAGTCCCTCTCGAGAGGTAACGGGGGTCCGCCCATATGGCCAGCGCCCGCCGGGCCAGACACGTCAGAGGAACCCTGCGATGACGGTCCCTGGCCGGGTCTAGGCGATGCCTGAGAAACCAGATCTGGAACGGTCGCATGTGTAGCCTCCCCAGTGGGAGCACATGCACCGCTGAGGCCATCAGCCCCAACATGACTGTGCACTGATGCACTGACACGGAGGGACACAGACTTAGCATCTTTGCCGTCCGCACTGTGCGAGCCTGTCGCTCTGGTGAAAGGCGGGCCAGCGTGGCCCGAGAGTCCAGCTCGAGCCCCAGGAAGGTCGCCACCTGCGCTGGGACGAGGCAACTCTTCTGCCAGTTCACCAAAAACCCCAAGGTCTGCAGGTGATCGGTCACCATCTTGGTGTGTTCCATGGCACGGACCCTCGAGTCCGCCACTATGAGAGCGTCGTCGAGATAGAGGAAGACGCAAATCCCACTTGCGCGGAGGGGAGCCAGGGCTGTCTCCACGCACACCGTGAAGGTTCGTGGGCTCAAAGACATGCCGAACAGCAGGACACAGAATTCGTAAGCCTTTCCCAGGAAGGAGAATCTCAGGTATTTCCTGTGCCTCTGAACCACAGGGACATGGAAGAACGCGTCTTTCAGATCCACGGAAGTAAAGAAATCCCCCGGCCTCAACGCATTGAAAAGGCGGGGGAAAGAGAGCATTCGGAAAGGGAACTTCCTCAGTGTGGGTGCGCCGGATCGGAGTAACCCTCCCGCCGCGCGACCTGGGAGGACTGTGGGGACAAGTCCTCTTTTGAGCCCGACCGCACCCTGATATGGGCCCCGCCAAAGGCGGGCCCCTGTCCGGGGGCATGGTCCATAGGAGAGCTCCCGACCGACAATGGGCATTCTGCGGCGCCATTGACGGTGGGCTTGTCCTGGATGCTACCAGCCGAGGCCAGGCCGTGGCCATGGACCAAGGCAAGATTTGATGACGGGCATGAGACTCAAGGAGAGCTCCCGACCGAACTCGGGCCGCGGGCACCGAGGACGGTGGGCTTGTCCCTAAAGCTACAAGCCGAAGGCTGGCCCCGAGGCGAGCTGCCGTCCCTGCCGGGCGCGTAGCGCCAGCAAGGGGCGGACTGAGCAGGTCTCTGCTGAGCTCCGAGCCAAAGTTGGGCGCTGAGCTCCAACGACGGCGGGCTCATAGTCCCGCCCTCCACCAAAGAAGGTGACTAAAAGCGGGCCGGCTTACCAGCCGCACCCCCACCCCCACGTCCATGCTGCTGGGGACGAGGGCCACGCATCCTGGTCGGCTGTGGGACCCGGTACGCCCCACTGCGGCCGGGTGGGGCGTAGCCATTGAGGGGGCACGACCCTGGGGAGGGTGTAGTCTGTGGCCATCCGGAGCTCGGTATACATCTCCGGGGATGGGTTACCCTGCAGCTCCCTCAGGAGGATGGCCTGGTAACCCTGTAGGATGGCCAGGTTATTCGCAATGGCGGCGGACTGACCCGCCGCCAAGTAAGACTTCTCGGCCAGCTTGGCCGTTAACTGGCACGCCTTTGAAGGCAGTGTCGGCCTGCCGGAGGTGGAGGTCAGATGAGACGCCACCACTTCCTCCAGGGGGGGTATTCTGGTGAATGACAGCCGTCCCTCGCCATCTAGCGCAGACCAAGGAGCCATGCCCGTGCAATGCGGCTTGGCCTGTGGTCTCTCCCACCCTGTCTGCACGGCGCAGACCACGTCCTCACAGACAGGCAAGCGGCGCTGCGGGCGGGATGCCTGGCATGCCTGAAAATAGCACCCCTGTAACACTGACGCAGGGAGCTGGGGTGGGTCGGCCCAAGCGATGCCCAGCTTAGCTGCAGCCCTGGACATCACCCTGCTAAACTGCTTCTGGTTGGGCTCGTTCGCTTCCACACGAGCTTCCTCCTCTGCATTAGTTGTGACGGTGGTAGCACCGTCCCAGCCCTCCTCCCCGCCGGAAACCTCCTCCTGGGGGGTATCGGCTAGGGGGTCGTACCTGGGGAATTCACCCCTCTCTATGAATTGAGGCATGGACTCATTGCCCCACCTAAATTCAGACTGCTCATCCCGCTCGGACTGGCCCTGAAAGCCCTGAGCAGCAGGGGCTTCACCCACGACAGGGTGGAGAGATCCAGCGGATGCGCTCCTCTCGAGAGGCGTACCGCTGGGAGGAATGTCAACAAAGAGCTTAGATCTATGACGCAGCACGGCTATCTTGAAAACAGCACAGCGGCTGCAAGACCGAGGGTTTAAAAGTGCCTGTGCAGCGTGCTTGTGCCCAAGGCAGAACACGCACCTATCGTAGCTTTGCACACGGCGCACCCCCTCGCTGACTCTCCCTTCTCAATGCTCATAGCATGAGAACAGCAAGCTAAATAGCAGCAAGCTCCCGCAGGCTATACCCGGTTAGCGGGAGTACCGTAAGAAAGCTAGGAAACTAGCGTGAAGCAGCTAGGCAGTAAGCCACCCGGAGGCTAGCGAACATGCACGTGCAATGGTAACAATGTGTCATGGTATAAGCAAGAGAGACAAGCGCGAGCCAAGCTTACTAGTCACTCTAGAAATAAACTCCTCAGCCGAGGAGAAGCTAGTTGATGCTATTCGCACGGATGAAAGCTAGCTATCTAGTTAAGCACTGAGAGCGGCAACACACTTAATACTCTCAGAATCAAACGTTACCCCAGCTGGGGTGAACGTATGCAAGCTACACGGCGGTAGCCTAAGCAGAATGTGCTAACACACAATAAGGCAAGATGCTATTCGCACAGATGCAAGCTAGCTATCCAGTTAATAACTGAGAGCAGCAACACACTCGAGTTAATACTCTCAGAATCAAACGTTACCCCAGCCGGGGTGAACGTATGCAAGCTACACGGTGGTAGCCTAAGCAGAATGTGCTAACAACACAATAAAAGGCAAGGCGCCCTCAGCTTTTGATGAGCTCGTCCGTCGCCGCTGGTGAAGAGATGCAGGAACGGGTCCCCGAAGCCTGCGAATCTAGTCCACCGTATGCCTTGTTTAGTCGGGCAATAAGACGGAATTACCTCGGCTAGGGAGCGCAAACGTTAAGTTAGCAGACAGAGCTTTCAAAAATACGTCTTCTCAGCGGGCTGGAATAAACGAGGAGTTTGGTTTTATATAAAGATCATTTTTGGAGCATAAATAATATTCTTTGAGTGGCTGCGTGCGCAGCAGGATGGCACTAGAGTGAGAGCTTGAGTTTGAAATGAAGTAAAACATGGGAATATGGGGGAGGGGAGAGCAGGGAAAGGGAGGAGGTGGGGGGGAGCAAGCGAGGGAGAGCAGGGGGAATGTGGGGGAGGAGAGATCAGGAAAAGGGAGGAGGTTGGGAGGGAGCAGGGGAGGGAGAGCAGAGGGAATCGGGGGGAGGAGAGAGCAGGAAAAGGGAGGAGGTGGGGAGGGAGGGGAGGGAGAGCGGGGGTATGTGGGGGCAGAGAGAGCAGGGAAAGGGCGGAGGTGGGGAAGGAATGGGAAATGTGGGGGAGGAGAGAGCAGGGAAGGGGAGGAGGTGGAGAAGGAGAAGGAGCAGGGGAAGGGGGAAAGAGGAAGCGACCATCTTGGAATTTCAAAATCACGTCATAACAAAACCTATTTCTTACAATATCTCAGCTTCTAAACCACTTAGGATCACAATCTCAGTGTCTACACATACATGTTCAGGGCCAAGGAATACAATTTTAGCGGTAAAAATAGTGTCAGATGGTTCTAGTCAGATGGTTTTTAAAAGGGTTTACTTGACACAGTAGGCGGTTTCGCACTTGATTTGAGATGGATGTGGACATTTCTGACAAGCACCAAGTTGTCCACAAATGCTGCCCATGGTTTGCCATTTTTGATAGGATCCACTTCCTGCAAATATATTATGCCAGCCATGTTGGATTTTTAATTTGGCCGCAATGTGAAAAAACCTATATCTACCAATATCTCTGCTTCTAAGGCACTTATGATCACAATTTTGGTATCTAAACATACATTTTCAAGGTCAAGGAATAGACTATACCATTTACAAATGCATTAAGACTTTAATTTAACATAAATAATAAATTGTGCATAAAAATAATAACTGTTAATGTTGTTAACTGTTAATGTATGTTGTGTTGTGTTCAAAAAAGAAAGGTCCAAGGTACTCTTATGGCAAAATTTACAAAGCCTTTATTTAGATGGCTATTTCATGATGAAACGTTTAAAAACATAGCTGGTGCAGGTTACAATGGTAGCTGGGACGTAACCCAGGTGTAGCGGCACAAACAGCCTCAGCACACAGTTTCCCATATTAAATAAAAGATGATTAGAAAACACCTGAGCAGAAAGCCAGCGGCCACAGGATCCCACGCAGGAATCGAACCCAGGACCTTCTAGCTGTGAGGAGACTGCGCTACCACAGCACCACCGTGCCCCATACTTATAATGTCAATGCCATCAAGGTCAAGGTTATCTTTATTATCCCCAAGGGGCAATTTGCGGTACAGCCAGCAGTAACATCAACATAAACAATCAAACAAATGATCAAACAACAGAAATTAACAGGGCAAAAGTTACATAGGCTACAGCTGTTTAAAAAGCCCATAGCAACAAGAACGAATTCGTTTTTAGATGTATTGATCCTGCATCTTGGCACACTATCTATGGCCAGAGGGGAGCAACTTAAACTCTGATGACAGGGGATGGGCAGGGTCAGCCAAAATAGAGTGGGCCTTCATCAAGGACCTATCCTTGTATAGGTTAGGAAGATCTTTTATGATAGTGCTGTCAATTTTGCAGCACACCTTGACTATGCACTGCAGTCTGTTTTTATTCTTGAGGGTAAGTGACCCGTGCAGCTCACAAAAGCAAATGTGAGGACTGATTCGATAAAACAAGAATAAAACATTTTCATAAAAATGCTATCCACATTAAAACTTCTGAGCTTACAAAAAAAACATGCGCTGATGGGCTTTCTTGCACACAGCATTATGAAATTATTATTAAAAACATAGGTGGTGCAGGTTAAAATATAGCTGGGACGTAGCCCACACGTAGCGGCACAAACAGTCTCAGCACCCAGTTTGGTAACGCTTTATATTAAGGTTCTATTAATAAGCGTTAATTAATAGGTAATAAGGCTCTTATAAGGTGCTTTTTAACACTATTATTATGTTAATAATAGTGTTAATAATCGCATTATAAACATATTTATTAGTGGGTTATAACACATTTATAAGCACTTTATAACCACCTTTACTAGCTGGTTTTGTTACTTCACTAAGCTTAATAAATACCTTATTAGCACTTAACTATGCACTTATGGTACATGTCCACCAGGGAGTGTGTTTTCATGCCCGCCCTCCCCGCTGCCACAAAATCATATGCTTGTGGGATGTTTGCTGGCCTCCACGGTTTGAAGTGTAGAAAAAACATTGCAGCCAATTCTAAACTTTCTCTTCCTATATGAAAACCACTTGGCGAATGATGCCTAGAATAGGCAATGCTGTGTCTCTCTGTGCCTTTGTTTTGGGTTTACAACTGTTCGTTTAAAAGATCAGATGGCTCGCTTCTTTATGGAAGGAGCAATTTCCGCTCCCCGCTCGCGGACCTCCCCGCTTGCGGACCTCCCCGCCTGCCCCACAATGCATTGCACGGCTGCCTGTCTCCAATACACAATGAATACAATGCCTGTCTCCAATACACAAATTTTGCCTAAACACCTTTCATGGGTCTGGAATGAATCTGGTGCGGGGAATGGGGTGGTGGGGGGGACGTGGACGTCCTGCCGCACATGTGGAAGACTACGGAAAGGCCACTGGTCCATTGTTGCCCATGGAGCATTGTCTCCAGAGTCTCCACGGTAGAAATTATATATATTCTAGAAAGTTTGCATTCTTTGCGTGGTATTCTACAACATCACATATATCTGTTTAGTGTATGTTGCATCCCAGGATTTATATAATGTTAACTAGTATCCAGGGTACTTCACTTAAACATGAGGATTCGGCAGCTTTGCTAAGAGGCACTTAATTCAGAAAGTGTGGGTACTCTGTACCAGGGATTGAATCAACAACCTTTTAATAATAATAATAATAAATATAGCCGCAAGCGGCGATGCGGGGTCCAAGCTTCTGGTGACTTGAGGGTTATATGTCAGATAATATAGACACTGAATTGCACATTTAGTCAGAGTTGATATGTGCACAAGTGTACCAAGTTTGCAAGTAATATGTAGTAAGTAGCAGTGGTGGTGGTAAGCCAAATGGTGGCTGTCAAAGAGGCTTATTAAGCAATGGACTTTTTCTAGGCAAACTGTCATAATTTCAAATCCTAGCTTCCTGATAAGCTTAGATGTGTTAGCCATGAGTGGACAGCTTACTGAGGTGTTGCTTTTGTGGTGTTCCGAGTCCATTGGATGAAGCTAGTGTGCTGCTTCTACTGTACACTTCTGATCATGGTTATAGATGTGCTCAGTGAGGAAAGGATTAAACAAACTGTTCCTGAATGGTGATCTAAGTAATTGGTTGTCACAATGAAAAGCCAATGCTTTTGTAGTAGTGGTGGTAGTCATAAATTTGGTCTGCATAAGCACAAGGCCAGAATTTGAACCATTTGTCTTGAAATTAATGTAAAATCCTAACTATTACTAGATACTCCACATGGTACATTCATAGTGTCTCTGTATAGGTGTTAGTGGCTTAATAGGTTATCAGTTAACAAGTTACTTGTCTGTTATTCAGATGTTTTAAAAGGGTAAGCTTGGGCACAGTGAACATCTACAAGTTGGCAATAAAAGTGTAAGCTCAAGGTTGACTAAAGGAGTTAGGATATAATGCATAAAAAACTGGGACAAAATACAGCAAAGGAGGCAGATATATGACTCAAACAATAAGTTTTTATTGCAAATAATAGTTTTTATGAAATTAAAAACTTAAAGTAAAAAGAAATATATCAATCCATTTTGTCCTTGTGTGGGGCTGAGTCGGGGTTTCTGGACTGTGTGGAGGGACTGTCGAGTCTTGGAGTCAAGTCTGAGTCAGGGCTATGATTTGTCTATTATGTCAACTCAGATGTGATTGAGCATGAGGATAGCTTCTTCCATTTCGTCTGTAGTCATTTGAGTTGGTGATTTTGTAAGCAGTGGTGTGATAAGTGCGAGTGGGATGGTGTATGATGTTTCCTGGTTATTGATGGACAGAGAGAATTGGATATGTGTTTTGCGGTTTCTGTTTTATGGCGTTGATTGCATTTGTGACATTTGTATGTGAGTGAGTCAAAGTTTACAGTAGTGATAGGTGCCAAAAACAGAAGTACTTGTTTGTGACGGTGGCAGAAGAGACTTCACCATAGATGCTTTGAGTGGTGGGTGGTGGTGGTTCTGTGTATGATTCAAG